>NC_136057.1:1811274759-1811607259 GCF_964261635.1 Lissotriton helveticus
GATGGTGCAATGAGCTAAAAAACGGTGTTGGATCTAGTCCTGATCTCTTGACTGGGTGAGAGTATTCTGCTTAATTCAGAGACTCTGTCCCTCACCACCCCTTGTTGTAAATAATTTTGTCCACCCTAAGCGTGGAAGGGTATACTCAGACATGAGTCCCTTGCTCATTGCACCATCAGGATTCAAGCAAGCCGGGCCGAAGACGGCTGTAATGCCAGAAACCGGTCCCCGGAAGCTTGTTTCCTTCCCAGTGTAAGAATTGGCTTTTGTAGTTTGGTTTGCCCTGTTCCCATCATGCACTGGGACAGGAACAGACTAATTTGCATACAGCCAGGTTCTGAAACTGGGATGGTGCAATGAGCTAAAAAACGGTGTTGGATCTAGCCCTGATCTCTTGACTGGGTGAGAGTATTCTGCTTAATTCAGAGACTCTGTCCCTCACCACCCCTTGTTGTAAATAATTTTGTCCACCCTAAGCGTGGAAGGGTATACTCAGACATGAGTCCCTTGCTCATTGCACCATCAGGATTCAAGCAAGCCGGGCCGAAGACGGCTGTAATGCCAGAAACCGGTCCCCGGAAGCTTGTTTCCTTCCCAGTGTAAGAATTGGCTTTTGTAGTTTGGTTTGCCCTGTTCCCATCATGCACTAGGACAGGAACAGACTAATTTGCATACAGCCAGGTTCTGAAACTGGGATGGTGCAATGAGCTAAAAAACGGTGTTGGATCTAGCCCTGATCTCTTGACTGGGTGAGAGTATTCTGCTTAATTCAGAGACTCTGTCCCTCACCACCCCTTGTTGTAAATAATTTTGTCCACCCTAAGCGTGGAAGGGTATACTCAGACATGAGTCCCTTGCTCATTGCACCATCAGGATTCAAGCAAGCCGGGCCGAAGACGGCTGTAATGCCAGAAACCGGTCCCCGGAAGCTTGTTTCCTTCCCAGTGTAAGAATTGGCTTTTGTAGTTTGGTTTGCCCTGTTCCCATCATGCACTGGGACAGGAACAGACTAATTTGCATACAGCCAGGTTCTGAAACTGGGATGGTGCAATGAGCTAAAAAACGGTGTTGGATCTAGCCCTGATCTCTTGACTGGGTGAGAGTATTCTGCTTAATTCAGAGACTCTGTCCCTCACCACCCCTTGTTGTAAATAATTTTGTCCACCCTAAGCGTGGAAGGGTATACTCAGACATGAGTCCCTTGCTCATTGCACCATCAGGATTCAAGCAAGCCGGGCCGAAGACGGCTGTAATGCCAGAAACCGGTCCCCGGAAGCTTGTTTCCTTCCCAGTGTAAGAATTGGCTTTTGTAGTTTGGTTTGCCCTGTTCCCATCATGCACTGGGACAGGAACAGACTAATTTGCATACAGCCAGGTTCTGAAACTGGGATGGTGCAATGAGCTAAAAAACGGTGTTGGATCTAGCCCTGATCTCTTGACTGGGTGAGAGTATTCTGCTTAATTCAGAGACTCTGTCCCTCACCACCCCTTGTTGTAAATAACTTTGTCCACCCTAAGCGTGGAAGGGTATACTCAGACATGAGTCCCTTGCTCATTGCACCATCAGGATTCAAGCAAGCCGGGCCGAAGACGGCTGTAATGCCAGAAACCGGTCCCCGGAAGCTTGTTTCCTTCCCAGTGTAAGAATTGGCTTTTGTAGTTTGGTTTGCCCTGTTCCCATCATGCACTGGGACAGGAACAGACTAATTTGCATACAGCCAGGTTCTGAAACTGGGATGGTGCAATGAGCTAAAAAACGGTGTTGGATCTAGCCCTGATCTCTTGACTGGGTGAGAGTATTCTGCTTAATTCAGAGACTCTGTCCCTCACCACCCCTTGTTGTAAATAATTTTGTCCACCCTAAGCGTGGAAGGGTATACTCAGACATGAGTCCCTTGCTCATTGCACCATCAGGATTCAAGCAAGCCAGGCCGAAGACGGCTGTAATGCCAGAAACCGGTCCCCGGAAGCTTGTTTCCTTCCCAGTGTAAGAATTGGCTTTTGTAGTTTGGTTTGCCCTGTTCCCATCATGCACTGGGACAGGAACAGACTAATTTGCATACAGCCAGGTTCTGAAACTGGGATGGTGCAATGAGCTAAAAAACGGTGTTGGATCTAGCCCTGATCTCTTGACTGGGTGAGAGTATTCTGCTTAATTCAGAGACTCTGTCCCTCACCACCCCTTGTTGTAAATAATTTTGTCCACCCTAAGCGTGGAAGGGTATACTCAGACATGAGTCCCTTGCTCATTGCACCATCAGGATTCAAGCAAGCCGGGCCGAAGACGGCTGTAATGCCAGAAACCGGTCCCCGGAAGCTTGTTTCCTTCCCAGTGTAAGAATTGGCTTTTGTAGTTTGGTTTGCCCTGTTCCCATCATGCACTGGGACAGGAACAGACTAATTTGCATACAGCCAGGTTCTGAAACTGGGATGGTGCAATGAGCTAAAAAACGGTGTTGGATCTAGCCCTGATCTCTTGACTGGGTGAGAGTATTCTGCTTAATTCAGAGACTCTGTCCCTCACCACCCCTTGTTGTAAATAATTTTGTCCACCCTAAGCGTGGAAGGGTATACTCAGACATGAGTCCCTTGCTCATTGCACCATCAGGATTCAAGCAAGCCGGGCCGAAGACGGCTGTAATGCCAGAAACCGGTCCCCGGAAGCTTGTTTCCTTCCCAGTGTAAGAATTGGCTTTTGTAGTTTGGTTTGCCCTGTTCCCATCATGCACTGGGACAGGAACAGACTAATTTGCATACAGCCAGGTTCTGAAACTGGGATGGTGCAATGAGCTAAAAAACGGTGTTGGATCTAGCCCTGATCTCTTGACTGGGTGAGAGTATTCTGCTTAATTCAGAGACTCTGTCCCTCACCACCCCTTGTTGTAAATAATTTTGTCCACCCTAAGCGTGGAAGGGTATACTCAGACATGAGTCCCTTGCTCATTGCACCATCAGGATTCAAGCAAGCCGGGCCGAAGACGGCTGTAATGCCAGAAACCGGTCCCCGGAAGCTTGTTTCCTTCCCAGTGTAAGAATTGGCTTTTGTAGTTTGGTTTGCCCTGTTCCCATCATGCACGGGGACAGGAACAGACTAATTTGCATACAGCCAGGTTCTGAAACTGGGATGGTGCAATGAGCTAAAAAACGGTGTTAGATCTAGCCCTGATCTCTTGACTGGGTGAGAGTATTCTGCTTAATTCAGAGACTCTGTCCCTCACCACCCCTTGTTGTAAATAATTTTGTCCACCCTAAGCGTGGAAGGGTATACTCAGACATGAGTCCCTTGCTCATTGCACCATCAGGATTCAAGCAAGCCGGGCCGAAGACGGCTGTAATGCCAGAAACCGGTCCCCGGAAGCTTGTTTCCTTCCCAGTGTAAGAATTGGCTTTTGTAGTTTGGTTTGCCCTGTTCCCATCATGCACTGGGACAGGAACAGACTAATTTGCATACAGCCAGGTTCTGAAACTGGGATGGTGCAATGAGCTAAAAAACGGTGTTGGATCTAGCCCTGATCTCTTGACTGGGTGAGAGTATTCTGCTTAATTCAGAGACTCTGTCCCTCACCACCCCTTGTTGTAAATAATTTTGTCCACCCTAAGCGTGGAAGGGTATACTCAGACATGAGTCCCTTGCTCTTTGCACCATCAGGATTCAAGCAAGCCGGGCCGAAGACGGCTGTAATGCCAGAAACCGGTCCCCGGAAGCTTGTTTCCTTCCCAGTGTAAGAATTGGCTTTTGTAGTTTGGTTTGCCCTGTTCCCATCATGCACTGGGACAGGAACAGACTAATTTGCATACAGCCAGGTTCTGAAACTGGGATGGTGCAATGAGCTAAAAAACGGTGTTGGATCTAGCCCTGATCTCTTGACTGGGTGAGAGTATTCTGCTTAATTCAGAGACTCTGTCCCTCACCACCCCTTGTTGTAAATAATTTTGTCCACCCTAAGCGTGGAAGGGTATACTCAGACATGAGTCCCTTGCTCATTGCACCATCAGGATTCAAGCAAGCCGGGCCGAAGACGGCTGTAATGCCAGAAACCGGTCCCCGGAAGCTTGTTTCCTTCCCAGTGTAAGAATTGGCTTTTGTAGTTTGGTTTGCCCTGTTCCCATCATGCACTGGGACAGGAACAGACTAATTTGCATACAGCCAGGTTCTGAAACTGGGATGGTGCAATGAGCTAAAAAACGGTGTTGGATCTAGCCCTGATCTCTTGACTGGGTGAGAGTATTCTGCTTAATTCAGAGACTCTGTCCCTCACCACCCCTTGTTGTAAATAATTTTGTCCACCCTAAGCGTGGAAGGGTATACTCAGACATGAGTCCCTTGCTCATTGCACCATCAGGATTCAAGCAAGCCGGGCCGAAGACGGCTGTAATGCCAGAAACCGGTCCCCGGAAGCTTGTTTCCTTCCCAGTGTAAGAATTGGCTTTTGTAGTTTGGTTTGCCCTGTTCCCATCATGCACTGGGACAGGAACAGACTAATTTGCATACAGCCAGGTTCTGAAACTGGGATGGTGCAATGAGCTAAAAAACGGTGTTGGATCTAGCTCTGATCTCTTGACTGGGTGAGAGTATTCTGCTTAATTCAGAGACTCTGTCCCTCACCACCCCTTGTTGTAAATAATTTTGTCCACCCTAAGCGTGGAAGGGTATACTCAGACATGAGTCCCTTGCTCATTGCACCATCAGGATTCAAGCAAGCCGGGCCGAAGACGGCTGTAATGCCAGAAACCGGTCCCCGGAAGCTTGTTTCCTTCCCAGTGTAAGAATTGGCTTTTGTAGTTTGGTTTGCCCTGTTCCCATCATGCACTGGGACAGGAACAGACTAATTTGCATACAGCCAGGTTCTGAAACTGGGATGGTGCAATGAGCTAAAAAACGGTGTTGGATCTAGCCCTGATCTCTTGACTGGGTGAGAGTATTCTGCTTAATTCAGAGACTCTGTCCCTCACCACCCCTTGTTGTAAATAATTTTGTTCACCCTAAGCGTGGAAGGGTATACTCAGACATGAGTCCCTTGCTCATTGCACCATCAGGATTCAAGCAAGCCGGGCCGAAGACGGCTGTAATGCCAGAAACCGGTCCCCGGAAGCTTGTTTCCTTCCCAGTGTAAGAATTGGCTTTTGTAGTTTGGTTTGCCCTGTTCCCATCATGCACTGGGACAGGAACAGACTAATTTGCATACAGCCAGGTTCTGAAACTGGGATGGTGCAATGAGCTAAAAAACGGTGTTGGATCTAGCCCTGATCTCTTGACTGGGTGAGAGTATTCTGCTTAATTCAGAGACTCTGTCCCTCACCACCCCTTGTTGTAAATAATTTTGTCCACCCTAAGCGTGGAAGGGTATACTCAGACATGAGTCCCTTGCTCATTGCACCATCAGGATTCAAGCAAGCCGGGCCGAAGACGGCTGTAATGCCAGAAACCGGTCCCCGGAAGCTTGTTTCCTTCCCAGTGTAAGAATTGGCTTTTGTAGTTTGGTTTGCCCTGTTCCCATCATGCACTGGGACAGGAACAGACTAATTTGCATACAGCCAGGTTCTGAAACTGGGATGGTGCAATGAGCTAAAAAACGGTGTTGGATCTAGCCCTGATCTCTTGACTGGGTGAGAGTATTCTGCTTAATTCAGAGACTCTGTCCCTCACCACCCCTTGTTGTAAATAATTTTGTCCACCCTAAGCGTGGAAGGGTATACTCAGACATGAGTCCCTTGCTCATTGCACCATCAGGATTCAAGCAAGCCGGGCCGAAGACGGCTGTAATGCCAGAAACCGGTCCCCGGAAGCTTGTTTCCTTCCCAGTGTAAGAATTGGCTTTTGTAGTTTGGTTTGCCCTGTTCCCATCATGCACTGGGACAGGAACAGACTAATTTGCATACAGCCAGGTTCTGAAACTGGGATGGTGCAATGAGCTAAAAAACGGTGTTGGATCTAGCCCTGATCTCTTGACTGGGTGAGAGTATTCTGCTTAATTCAGAGACTCTGTCCCTCACCACCCCTTGTTGTAAATAATTTTGTCCACCCTAAGCGTGGAAGGGTATACTCAGACATGAGTCCCTTGCTCATTGCACCATCAGGATTCAAGCAAGCCGGGCCGAAGACGGCTGTAATGCCAGAAACCGGTCCCCGGAAGCTTGTTTCCTTCCCAGTGTAAGAATTGGCTTTTGTAGTTTGGTTTGCCCTGTTCCCATCATGCACTGGGACAGGAACAGACTAATTTGCATACAGCCAGGTTCTGAAACTGGGATGGTGCAATGAGCTAAAAAACGGTGTTGGATCTAGTCCTGATCTCTTGACTGGGTGAGAGTATTCTGCTTAATTCAGAGACTCTGTCCCTCACCACCCCTTGTTGTAAATAATTTTGTCCACCCTAAGCGTGGAAGGGTATACTCAGACATGAGTCCCTTGCTCATTGCACCATCAGGATTCAAGCAAGCCGGGCCGAAGACGGCTGTAATGCCAGAAACCGGTCCCCGGAAGCTTGTTTCCTTCCCAGTGTAAGAATTGGCTTTTGTAGTTTGGTTTGCCCTGTTCCCATCATGCACTGGGACAGGAACAGACTAATTTGCATACAGCCAGGTTCTGAAACTGGGATGGTGCAATGAGCTAAAAAACGGTGTTGGATCTAGCCCTGATCTCTTGACTGGGTGAGAGTATTCTGCTTAATTCAGAGACTCTGTCCCTCACCACCCCTTGTTGTAAATAATTTTGTCCACCCTAAGCGTGGAAGGGTATACTCAGACATGAGTCCCTTGCTCATTGCACCATCAGGATTCAAGCAAGCCGGGCCGAAGACGGCTGTAATGCCAGAAACCGGTCCCCGGAAGCTTGTTTCCTTCCCAGTGTAAGAATTGGCTTTTGTAGTTTGGTTTGCCCTGTTCCCATCATGCACTGGGACAGGAACAGACTAATTTGCATACAGCCAGGTTCTGAAACTGGGATGGTGCAATGAGCTAAAAAACGGTGTTGGATCTAGCCCTGATCTCTTGACTGGGTGAGAGTATTCTGCTTAATTCAGAGACTCTGTCCCTCACCACCCCTTGTTGTAAATAATTTTGTCCACCCTAAGCGTGGAAGGGTATACTCAGACATGAGTCCCTTGCTCATTGCACCATCAGGATTCAAGCAAGCCGGGCCGAAGACGGCTGTAATGCCAGAAACCGGTCCCCGGAAGCTTGTTTCCTTCCCAGTGTAAGAATTGGCTTTTGTAGTTTGGTTTGCCCTGTTCCCATCATGCACTGGGACAGGAACAGACTAATTTGCATACAGCCAGGTTCTGAAACTGGGATGGTGCAATGAGCTAAAAAACGGTGTTGGATCTAGCCCTGATCTCTTGACTGGGTGAGAGTATTCTGCTTAATTCAGAGACTCTGTCCCTCACCACCCCTTGTTGTAAATAATTTTGTCCACCCTAAGCGTGGAAGGGTATACTCAGACATGAGTCCCTTGCTCATTGCACCATCAGGATTCAAGCAAGCCGGGCCGAAGACGGCTGTAATGCCAGAAACCGGTCCCCGGAAGCTTGTTTCCTTCCCAGTGTAAGAATTGGCTTTTGTAGTTTGGTTTGCCCTGTTCCCATCATGCACTGGGACAGGAACAGACTAATTTGCATACAGCCAGGTTCTGAAACTGGGATGGTGCAATGAGCTAAAAAACGGTGTTGGATCTAGCCCTGATCTCTTGACTGGGTGAGAGTATTCTGCTTAATTCAGAGACTCTGTCCCTCACCACCCCTTGTTGTAAATAATTTTGTCCACCCTAAGCGTGGAAGGGTATACTCAGACATGAGTCCCTTGCTCATTGCACCATCAGGATTCAAGCAAGCCGGGCCGAAGACGGCTGTAATGCCAGAAACCGGTCCCCGGAAGCTTGTTTCCTTCCCAGTGTAAGAATTGGCTTTTGTAGTTTGGTTTGCCCTGTTCCCATCATGCACGGGGACAGGAACAGACTAATTTGCATACAGCCAGGTTCTGAAACTGGGATGGTGCAATGAGCTAAAAAACGGTGTTGGATCTAGCCCTGATCTCTTGACTGGGTGAGAGTATTCTGCTTAATTCAGAGACTCTGTCCCTCACCACCCCTTGTTGTAAATAATTTTGTCCACCCTAAGCGTGGAAGGGTATACTCAGACATGAGTCCCTTGCTCATTGCACCATCAGGATTCAAGCAAGCCGGGCCGAAGACGGCTGTAATGCCAGAAACCGGTCCCCGGAAGCTTGTTTCCTTCCCAGTGTAAGAATTGGCTTTTGTAGTTTGGTTTGCCCTGTTCCCATCATGCACTGGGACAGGAACAGACTAATTTGCATACAGCCAGGTTCTGAAACTGGGATGGTGCAATGAGCTAAAAAACGGTGTTGGATCTAGCCCTGATCTCTTGACTGGGTGAGAGTATTCTGCTTAATTCAGAGACTCTGTCCCTCACCACCCCTTGTTGTAAATAATTTTGTCCACCCTAAGCGTGGAAGGGTATACTCAGACATGAGTCCCTTGCTCATTGCACCATCAGGATTCAAGCAAGCCGGGCCGAAGACGGCTGTAATGCCAGAAACCGGTCCCCGGAAGCTTGTTTCCTTCCCAGTGTAAGAATTGGCTTTTGTAGTTTGGTTTGCCCTGTTCCCATCATGCACTGGGACAGGAACAGACTAATTTGCATACAGCCAGGTTCTGAAACTGGGATGGTGCAATGAGCTAAAAAACGGTGTTGGATCTAGCTCTGATCTCTTGACTGGGTGAGAGTATTCTGCTTAATTCAGAGACTCTGTCCCTCACCACCCCTTGTTGTAAATAATTTTGTCCACCCTAAGCGTGGAAGGGTATACTCAGACATGAGTCCCTTGCTCATTGCACCATCAGGATTCAAGCAAGCCGGGCCGAAGACGGCTGTAATGCCAGAAACCGGTCCCCGGAAGCTTGTTTCCTTCCCAGTGTAAGAATTGGCTTTTGTAGTTTGGTTTGCCCTGTTCCCATCATGCACTGGGACAGGAACAGACTAATTTGCATACAGCCAGGTTCTGAAACTGGGATGGTGCAATGAGCTAAAAAAACGGTGTTGGATCTAGCCCTGATCTCTTGACTGGGTGAGAGTATTCTGCTTAATTCAGAGACTCTGTCCCTCACCACCCCTTGTTGTAAATAATTTTGTTCACCCTAAGCGTGGAAGGGTATACTCAGACATGAGTCCCTTGCTCATTGCACCATCAGGATTCAAGCAAGCCGGGCCGAAGACGGCTGTAATGCCAGAAACCGGTCCCCGGAAGCTTGTTTCCTTCCCAGTGTAAGAATTGGCTTTTGTAGTTTGGTTTGCCCTGTTCCCATCATGCACTGGGACAGGAACAGACTAATTTGCATACAGCCAGGTTCTGAAACTGGGATGGTGCAATGAGCTAAAAAACGGTGTTGGATCTAGCCCTGATCTCTTGACTGGGTGAGAGTATTCTGCTTAATTCAGAGACTCTGTCCCTCACCACCCCTTGTTGTAAATAATTTTGTCCACCCTAAGCGTGGAAGGGTATACTCAGACATGAGTCCCTTGCTCATTGCACCATCAGGATTTAAGCAAGCCGGGCCGAAGACGGCTGTAATGCCAGAAACCGGTCCCCGGAAGCTTGTTTCCTTCCCAGTGTAAGAATTGGCTTTTGTAGTTTGGTTTGCCCTGTTCCCATCATGCACTGGGACAGGAACAGACTAATTTGCATACAGCCAGGTTCTGAAACTGGGATGGTGCAATGAGCTAAAAAACGGTGTTGGATCTAGCCCTGATCTCTTGACTGGGTGAGAGTATTCTGCTTAATTCAGAGACTCTGTCCCTCACCACCCCTTGTTGTAAATAATTTTGTCCACCCTAAGCGTGGAAGGGTATACTCAGACATGAGTCCCTTGCTCATTGCACCATCAGGATTCAAGCAAGCCGGGCCGAAGACGGCTGTAATGCCAGAAACCGGTCCCCGGAAGCTTGTTTCCTTCCCAGTGTAAGAATTGGCTTTTGTAGTTTGGTTTGCCCTGTTCCCATCATGCACTGGGACAGGAACAGACTAATTTGCATACAGCCAGGTTCTGAAACTGGGATGGTGCAATGAGCTAAAAAACGGTGTTGGATCTAGCCCTGATCTCTTGACTGGGTGAGAGTATTCTGCTTAATTCAGAGACTCTGTCCCTCACCACCCCTTGTTGTAAATAATTTTGTCCACCCTAAGCGTGGAAGGGTATACTCAGACATGAGTCCCTTGCTCATTGCACCATCAGGATTCAAGCAAGCCGGGCCGAAGACGGCTGTAATGCCAGAAACCGGTCCCCGGAAGCTTGTTTCCTTCCCAGTGTAAGAATTGGCTTTTGTAGTTTGGTTTGCCCTGTTCCCATCATGCACTGGGACAGGAACAGACTAATTTGCATACAGCCAGGTTCTGAAACTGGGATGGTGCAATGAGCTAAAAAACGGTGTTGGATCTAGTCCTGATCTCTTGACTGGGTGAGAGTATTCTGCTTAATTCAGAGACTCTGTCCCTCACCACCCCTTGTTGTAAATAATTTTGTCCACCCTAAGCGTGGAAGGGTATACTCAGACATGAGTCCCTTGCTCATTGCACCATCAGGATTCAAGCAAGCCGGGCCGAAGACGGCTGTAATGCCAGAAACCGGTCCCCGGAAGCTTGTTTCCTTCCCAGTGTAAGAATTGGCTTTTGTAGTTTGGTTTGCCCTGTTCCCATCATGCACTGGGACAGGAACAGACTAATTTGCATACAGCCAGGTTCTGAAACTGGGATGGTGCAATGAGCTAAAAAACGGTGTTGGATCTAGCCCTGATCTCTTGACTGGGTGAGAGTATTCTGCTTAATTCAGAGACTCTGTCCCTCACCACCCCTTGTTGTAAATAATTTTGTCCACCCTAAGCGTGGAAGGGTATACTCAGACATGAGTCCCTTGCTCATTGCACCATCAGGATTCAAGCAAGCCGGGCCGAAGACGGCTGTAATGCCAGAAACCGGTCCCCGGAAGCTTGTTTCCTTCCCAGTGTAAGAATTGGCTTTTGTAGTTTGGTTTGCCCTGTTCCCATCATGCACTGGGACAGGAACAGACTAATTTGCATACAGCCAGGTTCTGAAACTGGGATGGTGCAATGAGCTAAAAAACGGTGTTGGATCTAGCCCTGATCTCTTGACTGGGTGAGAGTATTCTGCTTAATTCAGAGACTCTGTCCCTCACCACCCCTTGTTGTAAATAATTTTGTCCACCCTAAGCGTGGAAGGGTATACTCAGACATGAGTCCCTTGCTCATTGCACCATCAGGATTCAAGCAAGCCGGGCCGAAGACGGCTGTAATGCCAGAAACCGGTCCCCGGAAGCTTGTTTCCTTCCCAGTGTAAGAATTGGCTTTTGTAGTTTGGTTTGCCCTGTTCCCATCATGCACTGGGACAGGAACAGACTAATTTGCATACAGCCAGGTTCTGAAACTGGGATGGTGCAATGAGCTAAAAAACGGTGTTGGATCTAGCCCTGATCTCTTGACTGGGTGAGAGTATTCTGCTTAATTCAGAGACTCTGTCCCTCACCACCCCTTGTTGTAAATAATTTTGTCCACCCTAAGCGTGGAAGGGTATACTCAGACATGAGTCCCTTGCTCATTGCACCATCAGGATTCAAGCAAGCCGGGCCGAAGACGGCTGTAATGCCAGAAACCGGTCCCCGGAAGCTTGTTTCCTTCCCAGTGTAAGAATTGGCTTTTGTAGTTTGGTTTGCCCTGTTCCCATCATGCACTGGGACAGGAACAGACTAATTTGCATACAGCCAGGTTCTGAAACTGGGATGGTGCAATGAGCTAAAAAACGGTGTTGGATCTAGCCCTGATCTCTTGACTGGGTGAGAGTATTCTGCTTAATTCAGAGACTCTGTCCCTCACCACCCCTTGTTGTAAATAATTTTGTCCACCCTAAGCGTGGAAGGGTATACTCAGACATGAGTCCCTTGCTCATTGCACCATCAGGATTCAAGCAAGCCGGGCCGAAGACGGCTGTAATGCCAGAAACCGGTCCCCGGAAGCTTGTTTCCTTCCCAGTGTAAGAATTGGCTTTTGTAGTTTGGTTTGCCCTGTTCCCATCATGCACGGGGACAGGAACAGACTAATTTGCATACAGCCAGGTTCTGAAACTGGGATGGTGCAATGAGCTAAAAAACGGTGTTGGATCTAGCCCTGATCTCTTGACTGGGTGAGAGTATTCTGCTTAATTCAGAGACTCTGTCCCTCACCACCCCTTGTTGTAAATAATTTTGTCCACCCTAAGCGTGGAAGGGTATACTCAGACATGAGTCCCTTGCTCATTGCACCATCAGGATTCAAGCAAGCCGGGCCGAAGACGGCTGTAATGCCAGAAACCGGTCCCCGGAAGCTTGTTTCCTTCCCAGTGTAAGAATTGGCTTTTGTAGTTTGGTTTGCCCTGTTCCCATCATGCACTGGGACAGGAACAGACTAATTTGCATACAGCCAGGTTCTGAAACTGGGATGGTGCAATGAGCTAAAAAACGGTGTTGGATCTAGCCCTGATCTCTTGACTGGGTGAGAGTATTCTGCTTAATTCAGAGACTCTGTCCCTCACCACCCCTTGTTGTAAATAATTTTGTCCACCCTAAGCGTGGAAGGGTATACTCAGACATGAGTCCCTTGCTCTTTGCACCATCAGGATTCAAGCAAGCCGGGCCGAAGACGGCTGTAATGCCAGAAACCGGTCCCCGGAAGCTTGTTTCCTTCCCAGTGTAAGAATTGGCTTTTGTAGTTTGGTTTGCCCTGTTCCCATCATGCACTGGGACAGGAACAGACTAATTTGCATACAGCCAGGTTCTGAAACTGGGATGTTGCAATGAGCTAAAAAACGGTGTTGGATCTAGCCCTGATCTCTTGACTGGGTGAGAGTATTCTGCTTAATTCAGAGACTCTGTCCCTCACCACCCCTTGTTGTAAATAATTTTGTCCACCCTAAGCGTGGAAGGGTATACTCAGACATGAGTCCCTTGCTCATTGCACCATCAGGATTCAAGCAAGCCGGGCCGAAGACGGCTGTAATGCCAGAAACCGGTCCCCGGAAGCTTGTTTCCTTCCCAGTGTAAGAATTGGCTTTTGTAGTTTGGTTTGCCCTGTTCCCATCATGCACTGGGACAGGAACAGACTAATTTGCATACAGCCAGGTTCTGAAACTGGGATGGTGCAATGAGCTAAAAAACGGTGTTGGATCTAGCCCTGATCTCTTGACTGGGTGAGAGTATTCTGCTTAATTCAGAGACTCTGTCCCTCACCACCCCTTGTTGTAAATAATTTTGTCCACCCTAAGCGTGGAAGGGTATACTCAGACATGAGTCCCTTGCTCATTGCACCATCAGGATTCAAGCAAGCCGGGCCGAAGACGGCTGTAATGCCAGAAACCGGTCCCCGGAAGCTTGTTTCCTTCCCAGTGTAAGAATTGGCTTTTGTAGTTTGGTTTGCCCTGTTCCCATCATGCACTGGGACAGGAACAGACTAATTTGCATACAGCCAGGTTCTGAAACTGGGATGGTGCAATGAGCTAAAAAACGGTGTTGGATCTAGCCCTGATCTCTTGACTGGGTGAGAGTATTCTGCTTAATTCAGAGACTCTGTCCCTCACCACCCCTTGTTGTAAATAATTTTGTCCACCCTAAGCGTGGAAGGGTATACTCAGACATGAGTCCCTAGCTCATTGCACCATCAGGATTCAAGCAAGCCGGGCCGAAGACGGCTGTAATGCCAGAAACCGGTCCCCGGAAACTTGTTTCCTTCCCAGTGTAAGAATTGGCTTTTGTAGTTTGGTTTGCCCTGTTCCCATCATGCACTGGGACAGGAACAGACTAATTTGCATACAGCCAGGTTCTGAAACTGGGATGGTGCAATGAGCTAAAAAACGGTGTTGGATCTAGCCCTGATCTCTTGACTGGGTGAGAGTATTCTGCTTAATTCAGAGACTCTGTCCCTCACCACCCCTTGTTGTAAATAATTTTGTCCACCCTAAGCGTGGAAGGGTATACTCAGACATGAGTCCCTTGCTCATTGCACCATCAGGATTCAAGCAAGCCGGGCCGAAGACGGCTGTAATGCCAGAAACCGGTCCCCGGAAGCTTGTTTCCTTCCCAGTGTAAGAATTGGCTTTTGTATTTTGGTTTGCCCTGTTCCCATCATGCACTGGGACAGGAACAGACTAATTTGCATACAGCCAGGTTCTGAAACTGGGATGGTGCAATGAGCTAAAAAACGGTGTTGGATCTAGCCCTGATCTCTTGACTGGGTGAGAGTATTCTGCTTAATTCAGAGACTCTGTCCCTCACCACCCCTTGTTGTAAATAATTTTGTCCACCCTAAGCGTGGAAGGGTATACTCAGACATGAGTCCCTTGCTCATTGCACCATCAGGATTCAAGCAAGCCGGGCCGAAGACGGCTGTAATGCCAGAAACCGGTCCCCGGAAGCTTGTTTCCTTCCCAGTGTAAGAATTGGCTTTTGTAGTTTGGTTTGCCCTGTTCCCATCATGCACTGGGACAGGAACAGACTAATTTGCATACAGCCAAGTTCTGAAACTGGGATGGTGCAATGAGCTAAAAAACGGTGTTGGATCTAGCCCTGATCTCTTGACTGGGTGAGAGTATTCTGCTTAATTCAGAGACTCTGTCCCTCACCACCCCTTGTTGTAAATAATTTTGTCCACCCTAAGCGTGGAAGGGTATACTCAGACATGAGTCCCTTGCTCATTGCACCATCAGGATTCAAGCAAGCCGGGCCGAAGACGGCTGTAATGCCAGAAACCGGTCCCCGGAAGCTTGTTTCCTTCCCAGTGTAAGAATTGGCTTTTGTAGTTTGGTTTGCCCTGTTCCCATCATGCACTGGGACAGGAACAGACTAATTTGCATACAGCCAGGTTCTGAAACTGGGATGGTGCAATGAGCTAAAAAACGGTGTTGGATCTAGCCCTGATCTCTTGACTGGGTGAGAGTATTCTGCTTAATTCAGAGACTCTGTCCCTCACCACCCCTTGTTGTAAATAACTTTGTCCACCCTAAGCGTGGAAGGGTATACTCAGACATGAGTCCCTTGCTCATTGCACCATCAGGATTCAAGCAAGCCGGGCCGAAGACGGCTGTAATGCCAGAAACCGGTCCCCGGAAGCTTGTTTCCTTCCCAGTGTAAGAATTGGCTTTTGTAGTTTGGTTTGCCCTGTTCCCATCATGCACTGGGACAGGAACAGACTAATTTGCATACAGCCAGGTTCTGAAACTGGGATGGTGCAATGAGCTAAAAAACGGTGTTGGATCTAGCCCTGATCTCTTGACTGGGTGAGAGTATTCTGCTTAATTCAGAGACTCTGTCCCTCACCACCCCTTGTTGTAAATAATTTTGTCCACCCTAAGCGTGGAAGGGTATACTCAGACATGAGTCCCTTGCTCATTGCACCATCAGGATTCAAGCAAGCCGGGCCGAAGACGGCTGTAATGCCAGAAACCGGTCCCCGGAAGCTTGTTTCCTTCCCAGTGTAAGAATTGGCTTTTGTAGTTTGGTTTGCCCTGTTCCCATCATGCACTGGGACAGGAACAGACTAATTTGCATACAGCCAGGTTCTGAAACTGGGATGGTGCAATGAGCTAAAAAACGGTGTTGGATCTAGCCCTGATCTCTTGACTGGGTGAGAGTATTCTGCTTAATTCAGAGACTCTGTCCCTCACCACCCCTTGTTGTAAATAATTTTGTCCACCCTAAGCGTGGAAGGGTATACTCAGACATGAGTCCCTTGCTCATTGCACCATCAGGATTCAAGCAAGCCGGGCCGAAGACGGCTGTAATGCCAGAAACCGGTCCCCGGAAGCTTGTTTCCTTCCCAGTGTAAGAATTGGCTTTTGTAGTTTGGTTTGCCCTGTTCCCATCATGCACTGGGACAGGAACAGACTAATTTGCATACAGCCAGGTTCTGAAACTGGGATGGTGCAATGAGCTAAAAAACGGTGTTGGATCTAGCCCTGATCTCTTGACTGGGTGAGAGTATTCTGCTTAATTCAGAGACTCTGTCCCTCACCACCCCTTGTTGTAAATAATTTTGTCCACCCTAAGCGTGGAAGGGTATACTCAGACATGAGTCCCTTGCTCATTGCACCATCAGGATTCAAGCAAGCCGGGCCGAAGACGGCTGTAATGCCAGAAACCGGTCCCCGGAAGCTTGTTTCCTTCCCAGTGTAAGAATTGGCTTTTGTAGTTTGGTTTGCCCTGTTCCCATCATGCACTGGGACAGGAACAGACTAATTTGCATACAGCCAGGTTCTGAAACTGGGATGGTGCAATGAGCTAAAAAACGGTGTTGGATCTAGCCCTGATCTCTTGACTGGGTGAGAGTATTCTGCTTAATTCAGAGACTCTGTCCCTCACCACCCCTTGTTGTAAATAATTTTGTCCACCCTAAGCGTGGAAGGGTATACTCAGACATGAGTCCCTTGCTCATTGCACCATCAGGAGTCAAGCAAGCCGGGCCGAAGACGGCTGTAATGCCAGAAACCGGTCCCCGGAAGCTTGTTTCCTTCCCAGTGTAAGAATTGGCTTTTGTAGTTTGGTTTGCCCTGTTCCCATCATGCACTGGGACAGGAACAGACTAATTTGCATACAGCCAGGTTCTGAAACTGGGATGGTGCAATGAGCTAAAAAACGGTGTTGGATCTAGCCCTGATCTCTTGACTGGGTGAGAGTATTCTGCTTAATTCAGAGACTCTGTCCCTCACCACCCCTTGTTGTAAATAATGAGGTAGAAGATCAAGCACAATGAAATCTATGTAAAACAAGAAGTAAATTGAAACACAAGATGAACTCTTATGAAAATCTTCTTTTTCCCATTATAAGCATTGCCCTCATATAGGATAGATTCATAAGTAGATAGCCTTTTTGTAAGAACTACCTGTATTCATCAATAGACGATTAGGTCTGCAGGCATGATAAAATGAAAAAGAAAAACATGGGTAATCAATGAGTTGTTTTCTCACAAGCACGGCATGCTTGAATAGCTAAGCAGCCTCATTCACTAAACTTCCAACAATATTTAGTATTTTAGGCGGATAATATCAGAATCTTTATTTGCACCCTCGATGTATTAACAACAAAATGATAGTGCAATATGTATAAAGTTTGATTTAGCAAACAGACTTCATAATGCCAGAGTTTGGTAGAGAACCTTTTATGCACTAACGGTTGCTAACAGAATAACAGAACTATATGGGTGGTATTGTGAAATATTTGCTCTGTTGATGTTGCAATTAAGCTTGACATTTTTCTGTTTTTATAAAAAAAACTAGTCAGGTATTAGAATTAAAAGTGATCGTTAAAGCGCAATCCTGACTGTATATTTTTCGCGAGAATCTGACGATGTCGTGGAATCTTGGTATGCCATATGTACATTTATGTTTATGTGGTGCTTTACTGATGTCTCAATAAAGTTCCACTATTTATCTAACTAAAAAAATCAAGGCAGGTATGAGAATGATTTTGCTGCGTCGTAATCCCGGCGCTGCAGTCTCGTGAGATCCGGGTGACGTTGTAGTCATCATCGAAGTCTTGTGATATCCTCTCGCGAGATTTTGAGTATGGAAAAAGAAGTAAAATACGCCGTAACTCAATGGTACGGGTAATTCAATGTACGAGGAAGAGGTGCAAGAGGAGCAGGGAGGCCGTCTTCTAATATACAGGTGAGGAGAGATTGACACTTGAGTAAAATACAGCCTCCTTAGTGATATCTGCTAATGGTAATGGATATGCGCCTCTTATTCTAAATACTATGGGCCAGATGTAGGTCACCAAATACCAGTCGGTAACGGCCGATTTCGGCCGTTACCGACCAGTATTTGGTGAATGAGATGAAGGGGGCCTTAAATTTACCGATTCTGTATATTTAGAGAATCGGTAAATTTACAGATTCTGTAAATTACCGAATCGGTAAATTTACCGAATCTCAAATTTGTGATGTTGGTGGCACTGAAAACAGTGCCACCGGCCCTTAAGAATTCGTTATTTACCATGACATACTATATCATGGTAAATAACGAATTCCTGTGTACATGCACATCTGTGCATGTACACCTGTGCCATGTGGCACACATACATGCCCTGAGGGCATGTATGTGTGCCACATGGCACAAAAGCCAGAATCAGGGGTGCAACAGGGTGTCAAAGTGACACCCTGTTCCCCTTGCAAATTCGGTCATTTTACTGAATCGGTATTTACCGATTCGGTAATTGACATTGATTCCTATGGGCCTCAAGGCCCATAGGAATCAATGGCTATTACAGAATCGGTAAATACCGATTCATTAATTACCGAATCATACCGATTCGGTAATTAATTCGGTAAAATTACCTACATCCCGATTGCCAGTTCTTAAATACCGAATCGGTATGATTCGGTATTTAAGAATCGGTAATCTGGGATTGCTACATCAGGCCCTATATGTGGTAGGCTACATAGTATATAATCGATTTGGACTAAGTGCTGTCTAAGAGAATTGGCTCTTAATAAAAGTTAACATTCGACGGCCATTAAAACTTTAAAATAATGCGTGCCCTATGAAGCATAATGATGTTTGGAACGTCTGCAGATGGAATAAATAACGAGCCCCGTATAAATACAATGGGACGAATAAATAATTTCATTAGCTATCATGTGAACAAACCCTGTGCCCCTCGATCTTGTAGGTAACAAACAATTCACAATAGTAAGCACATGGGAAAACTAAATTGTTAAATGAGTATGAAAATACACCATGTGCTTAATGCAGCAATTAACAGCCTGATTCATCAAGCCGAATTGCGCTCGCAAAGGGCCAGATTCTGAGAATCTGGCCCATTGCGAGCGCAATTTTTGCATTTGGGATTCATCATCCCAAATGCAAAAATCGGTAATTGCTAATTCGCTAAATTGCGAGGAATTACATTTAAGGAATCTCTATTTGAGATTCCTTAAATGCAATTCATCAACCATTTTTAAATTGCTAATTCGCAATTTCGGGCCGCTATTTACCGAGAGGTCAGACCTCTCGGTAAATAGCAAAAACTTAGAAAAATGCTTTTAAAAGCATTTTTCTAAGTTGCATGTTGCACACACACATGTCCTTTGGA
The DNA here is from genome assembly GCF_964261635.1 of Lissotriton helveticus. NCBI lineage: Eukaryota > Metazoa > Chordata > Amphibia > Caudata > Salamandridae > Lissotriton > Lissotriton helveticus. Next base: position 1,811,293,895 of record NC_136057.1, read on the forward strand.
CATGTGTGTGCGCAACACCAGTTTCAATTTGCATTTAAGGGGTGCTACAGGGTGTCCTTTGGACACCCCTGGCACCCTTTAAATCGCTATCTTATTTGCGAGTAGCAAATTGCTAATCGCAAATAAGGAATACTCCCCATTCATTCCTATGGGCCTTTTGGCCCATAGGAATGAATGGGGAGTTATTCCTTATTTGCGATTAGCAATTTGCTACTCGCAAATAAGGAATGTGTAGGAATCGCTATTTATTTAGCAATTCCTACATGAATACCGTTTTGCGAGTCCTTAATAGCGATTCGCTATGAATCGCTATTAGGGGCTCGCAAAACGGCCCGTTGATGAATCAGGCTGTTAGTGGTTAAACATAATTACTGTTGTGAATGGAAATCATATGGTAAATAGAGAATAGGCACATGTAGGTCTAATCTTTCATACGGAAAGTGGGGAAAGTTTTTGATTAAACAACCATCTAAATATATCACGTGCCCTAATTCACCGGATCTATGAATTATAGACGCATGCTTGCTTAAATACACATGTGATGTTTTTAATTATAACTTAAGCCTACCAAATGCTTATACGTTAAAATAAACGGTTAAAATATAAATGCTAGACGGAACCACCTTGGAGATTTATGTCCTTTGCAACTAATCACCCATCTGTATAATAAAACGCTAGAGAAAGCAATAGTAACTCCCGCAGAAGAAGAGGATGATGCATTAAGCATCAAAATATCATGAAACGGGGTATAAGTAGGAATCAATACTAAATGCCGTCTAATGAATGAGGCACTAATATACTGTGCGCCCACAGGACAAAAAGATGCAGATATGAACTATATTTTCTGTTCTTTATAGATGGTTAATTGATAAGCCACTAAAGGAGGACTTCAACTATATGCAGCGCTGGCATTAAGACATACAGTCAAATGCGCAACCCAGGCCTAGTCCCTTTATTAGGTAAGTTGACTTGTGGAAACTCTAGGTGTAAATAATTAATTAAAAAGATGAAGACAATATTTAAGCACCAACTTAAATAAATAAATATTCACTTTTTTCAGTTCCCTTTTGAAATAATACAGACCTCGGTGGCTCCCTTGCACATACGTACATCGAGCACACCCGAAAAGTTTTAAGGTAATATGTCTATTTAAATTTGGGATATAGACTAATGAAGACTTAAGTAGCGTATTAAGCAAGTTTTCTTATTTACCTCAAAAGGTTTGCTAACACAAGAGGATTTTCATTCCGTTCATGTGATGGAACAAAGTTCATGAAATTCAAGAAGAGAGCTTCAAATTATCACGAAGTCTCGAACAAAAACCAATTGATGAGAGGTACGCAATTAGCCTATCTGTATGGATACATACAGATTTCTGGTATACCCAGAGAATTTTCCAAAAATATCATAATTTCCAATGTGATTCTAGATCTTATTTGATAATGTTGCTCCACAGTCTGAAACCAGGACCCACTAGTTTGCCTTCACAAGTGCCTTAAAGTACCAAAAGTTTTTTGTAACGAACTTGCAATGCTGCACCTAGAGAATAATATGTTTGCTGTAGCAATACTGCTAATTCCAAAATAAGCTTTGAAACAATATTTATAAAATAAGTTCTGGAATAGTACACTAATTGTCTGTTTCTTTTGTTAAATAGAAAAATGTCCTGATGAAGATGTAAACCAAAAACCGAAACGCTGCGTCGACAACCTGTTTTTTCTGTTTTAATATGTCTATGTGGATCGACACATTTTTAACTTAAGTGTATTTTATGGTACTTCTGTGCAGAATTATGTATTGTATTGAATACATTGTGAAAAAAAAATTCTGATCAAACTATTCTGATTGATATATAATTTTGTGATTATGATAATGCAGTGTTTTTTGTGGCATTAGTGGTTTCCTGAGTGCTCAGTGGATGCGCAAATCTGTTTCTTTTCGGTATTAGCACAGACTCACAGTGAAAGTGCACAGCTGGCGGAGCTCTGGTGCACCAATGGTATGCCAAAGGTAAGCCTGTCTGCGTCTGTCCATGCCCTGTCTGCATCCCGCCCTCGCCCAGCCCACCATTGCCACCCCACTGCAACCCTCCATCAGCTCAATCCTGGTCGCCGCACCGCTGCCGCTGCCATGTTGTGCCTCACAACACTGAAGAGGCGTTCTCATGGCCCCTTGCATGTCCCCCTGCAAGAAACATTCATTACAACGCAGTCATTATAATTACCTACCTTTAAAACACAACTGTTACAACGCAGCTGCCTTTACATCGCATGTGTTATGTTAAATGAATTTATTACGCGCTCAGCTACTCGTGAGTGTCCCGGCGCGGAACCATAGGGAATGGCAGAGGGCTTAATATAAACAGATGCGGCTTAAGTGTTTTCTTGAATACACATAGGTCCTGGATTTTGCGCAGGACCAGAGGAAGGGCATTCCAAGCAACTGCCGCTTTGACTGAGAAGGAACAGCCCCCTATCCTTTGGCGCTTAAAACGCGGGACCTGGGCCAAAAATAAGGACGCGGAGTGCAGAGATCGCATAGGAACATAAAAAGAAACGCGCTTCTGTAGATAGAGAGGGCCATGCCCGTGAAGCGCACAGTGTGCCATGACCAATGTCTTGAATTTCACCCTGGCAGCCAGGGGCAGCCAATGATACAAACACAGCTGGAGGGGAACACTATCCCTGGATGACAGACCCGATAAAAGTCTGGCTGCGGTATTCTGTACCTCCTGAAGCCTCCTCAGCCGGTAGCCAGGAATACCGGCAAAAAGGGCTTTCACGTAATCCAGCCGCGACAGGATCAATGCGCAAGTAATTGTTTGCCTTGCCGCCAGAGGCAGGAGGGGAAACAAGCATCTGAAAGATTTCAATAAAGCGAAGCAGCCACCGGCCAGCTTCTTAATATGGTCCGCAAAGGAGAGATCTTCGTCGAACCAGACCCCAAGATTTTTTGCTGGCTGCCCAGTGGAGCTTGGACATGGGAACTCAGTGATCCAGAGCTGTTCTCTAAAATTTACAGGGAATGTACCGAACAGTAAGATCTCTGATTTCCCCTCATTACATTTAAGCTGTGCCTCTGCCATCCACTTAAAAATAGATGACAGGCAGTGTTGGGCCAGGAGCAACGAATCTTCTCCCTTTGTCCAAGTGAAAAGCAACTGGGTGTCATCTGCATAGGCCAGTACCTTAGCCCCCATCAACTCTGCTTAATATAGCAGGGGAGTCATATAGATATTAAATAAAAGGGGACTAAGGGAAGAACCCTGTGGGGCACCCGTTGTAACTGACTGTGAAGCGGAGGAACAAGGAGGAATCCATACCTTCTCTGACCGCCCCCTCAAAAAAAGAGCGGAGCCATCCCCACATAGCACCCGATAACCCTATCCTGGCCAAGCGTGACATGAGCAGAGTGAGGGACCGTATCGAACATTACAATGCATGTCACTACAACGCATGTCACTACAACGCATGCCATTACAGCGCATGCCATTATAACGCATTATAAGGTAAGTAATAGAGATTTTTTAGTATTTGGGTGGGTATGGGTTTTGGGGTACATGGGAATAGTAATTTGTACCACTACACTATCCAACACTTAGTAATTTTACCCCTACACTGTCCAACACTTACCCTACTGTTGCACTCACTGGAGTGGGAATACTACTTTTTACCCACACGCTATCCAACACTTACCCTACTGTTCCCCTAAAAGTATTATGCATTGTAATGTTATGCTTAGTAATGGTAGTTTTAAAAAATGCGTTGTAAAGGCATGCGTTGTAAAATCATGCAATGTAATGGTAGTTGTGATGTAAAGACTGCGTTGTAAAAGCATGCGTTGTAATTGCATGCATTGTAACATCATATATTCCCTCCTGCATCCTCCCACACCCACCTCTCATTACACCCGGATCCACTGCACTCAACTATGGCCTTATACTCACCCAGACTCATCGGACACATCACACTCCAGTCAATCTTGAATGCTCCTCAACTCCCTCAATGGGAATCTGGGACCTGCATCATGACAACTCTGGAACTGCAGTTCTTGATAGAAACCTGGCTCACCCCTGCGTTCGCACCCTCCTTTGCCATTCCAACCAGATACAAAAGTGCCAGACAGGACAAGTCACGCAAACCCAGAGGAAGAATTGCCATTATCACCAAGGAATCCATCTTCAGCACCACCATCTTGGAAACGACCCCTAGCCCTCAACTGAAACAAGCTCTCAGAAGCATCGAAACTCCTCAAACATTGACATCCACACAACAATAGCCTCCCAGACACATCTTCGACTTCAACAACTGGATTAGCACTTCTACCACACCTAGGTACCCCTCAAACCATCAATTGGACTAAGATAACCAACATCAATGACAACTTTGAACCCAACCTGACCACTCTGCCCTCGCAGCCCTCCTACCCATCTGGACCAACAACCAAAGAACCACACAGACTGCCTAGCCAGCCATCAGCATGGAAGAAGCCATGACCATGATGCAATACATTCATTTTGGAGCCCTTCAAGCCTATGCCCCTACCATGTCTTCATTAAAGGACCAGATCCCATCAGCACAGCACTCAGCACTCATCCTGATCCTGAACGCCTCCATCACCACTGACACCTACCAGAATGCTTGGAAGCATAGCACAGTACTCAGTGGATCTGATGTCACTAGAGAACTAACTTCACTGCTACCCTGCCTGGCCAAAGTCCTGGAGAAACTGATCAATAAACACCTAACCACCAACCTCATTGTAAACCAGCTCCTTCACATTACTCAATCTGGATTCGGGACGAATCCACACCAAAGAAACACCCCTCATCACAGCAACAGACGACATCTGTCTGATCATGGACAGAGGAGACATGGCAGTCCTCATTATCCTCGACCTCTCCTCAGCTTTCGACACCATTTCCCACTCCATTCTCATTCAATGACTGCACAAAGCAGGCATCCAAGGACCAACCCTCCACTGTGTATGCTCCTTACTGACAGGCTGAACCCAGTCAGTCAGCCTCATCTGCGGACCTCAAGGTTCATCACTCCGCCCGAACCTCTTCAACACTTACATAACCCATTTACCAACATTATTTGCGCCCATTGATTCAAAGTCTTATCCTATGCTACAATACACAGCTGGAGCTCTCCATCTCCAACAAAACACCTTACACTCAGACCAAGTTATTCTCCTGCATGACCAAAATCGGCTAGTGGATGAAAGCCAACTCAAACTGAACATCAACAAGACAGTAGTGATCTTCAGCACACATTGGTCACAATGGGACTCCACCTGGGAGCCGGGGGAACTCGGACCCACAACCACTACTATCACCCATGCTATGAACAGCTGCTGCTGTTTTGGCGTGGGATTCTGAGTCTGAAACTTTGCACCTCAAACCTGCCCTTTTCTGTATTTCCCATCCTTTTGAGGAAGATCTTGCTCATCTTTTAGCCGTACCATTTGAATTATCCTAAACATCTTAAGAGACATTTTCTTGTCAATCTTCTTGAGTACGTACCGTATTGGTCATATCTCCATATGTTTTGAAGACTTTTCCCATACACACTAGCAAAGCGTTCTTGACTAAGAAACAGTTTTGTCGATGTCTTGCAATTAACATGTTCATCTTTTGAGATAAGATGTGGTAACTTTCCAAGACTACCTTTCTTTTCTCTATTTTGTTTTTCTTAATTCTCTGTGTCCTAAAGAAGGTGGTTGACCGCATTTGGTTTAACACCAAAAGGGGTGTTGGCGCTAATAGAGTGTGGACCGGAAGGCTCCTGGCATTGAAAGAAAACACAAGATACACCAAGGAGATTCTTCTATCGAAAGAGTTTATTATTTTCATTTCTATACAAAGATTTCAACTCTGCAAATCATAAATCATAATATTGTGACCGCATATCAAAGGATAGAACATAATCTCTTGTACAATAATGAAAATGAGTACATTTTTGATTTGATGTCATTAATTATTTATAATCAGACTATTAGAATGTGTTTATCTTCCTCCTATGGTACCATACCTAAAGTTTTTAACATGGTTTAATATGTTGATTAGAATTGAGGTACGTGTGATGAATGATTGAGACATGTATGAGAGAGCGTTGAAGTTTTATATTGTTTTGTGAAATATGGTTGCTTTTATCTTGTTGTAAGTAATTAGATTATGTTTTGATTTCTGAGTATTTTTTGGTTACTACATATGACTTTCCACAAATAGGCAGTTACTTTGTGGCCAGCATGAGAAATGTATATTGAAAAGGTGAAAATCATTAATAAAAAGTTCTGTGAAGGAGGGGGAGAGCTACGCTAGCAACCAAGATGGCCGCATAAGCTCCCAGCTCCGCCGACCTCCGCCAGTTGCTCACAAATCCTGACTATCATCCTGATTTCTCACCGGACTCCCGTGCAGCTGAAGTGTGCCTGACTCTAAAGGTGCAATCCTGGAATTTCTAGCTGCCCAAATGACGAAGATACGCCATGCTCCATTCTCGGCCTAACCCGGAGTCGAAGCCGGGGCCTCGAGCTCCAACCCAGCCGGGTTGGAGTTGAACAACATCGGCTGCGGGACGTGGGTGTCTCCCGGTCTCCCGAAGTGGAGTTTTTCTTGTCCGTTCTGGATGGTGGCCCGGTGGCAGCTTTATCCCGCGACTGCGGCAGCTTGACGTATCGATTGCTGTGGTCGGGGATCCGCTGCCCGGAGGCCCCGTTGAGCTCCTAGGGTCGATGGGCTTGGCTCCTCGCTGGCGGCGGCGGTGCTGAGATTGTGCTTTTGGAGGTGCCCGCAGTTGTCATCGGCATTTGCTGTGCCTGGTGCCCTGGAGTAGTCGACCTCCAGGGTTCAGAGACCTGCTCGGTCGCTTCGTGATGGGCGATGGAGCGGGTTGAATGTACACCGTCGCTGCATACTATAATGACCACCATTTGGGAGCTCCATTTACAAGTCACCGCTATCGTCCAGAGGATGGTTGTAACGGCTGATATCATCTGCCGGAGACCGGCCTCCGACCCTTTGTTGGTTCTGGAACAAGATGCTTTACCCGCGGAGCAAGCCCCGACTGCTACAGAGGACCCTACGCGGAAGTCGGACTTTGTAATTTTTCTCGACTCCCAGACGGAAGCAAGCGAGCCCGAGACTATCAAAGGTGTATTCTGCCCTATGCCTATATCGCCCGAGATGGATGTGGAGATTCCTTTACTTCAGAGTGAGTTCTCCAGTGACTGTTGGATTGATACCTCGCCCTTTTTCTCCCAGATGAGTCAAAAACACTCTGGCGACCTATTTCTGGTGGGCAGTGACCTTCGTTTGACTTTTGGATTCTGTATTCGGCTATCCTGGTATCACCTCTTCCGTGCTGACTTGGACACTTTTCTATACTTTGATACTCCTGTTGTGATGGCGGTTCGAATGGACGGGGCTCGCATGAAGAATCGTAGCGGCCAGGGTTGACTTTTAGCGTATGGGTTTGAAAAATTACTTCCTTTGACACGGGATTTGCACCTCATGATGGCGCGGGAGCGGGGTGGTTCTTATACGCGTCCCCCCGATGGATTTGACTTGTTGCATTCTATTATCCTGGAGATGTATGGGGTGGGTTGCTGCTGGCGGGGGGTAAGGGAGATCGGGGGCCTGTTTGATATTCCCTCCTCCACTTTCTTTTTTCCTACCTTTAGGACCAGTTCTGGGGCGACAGGCACACTGCTAGTGGGGATGGGCCGTAGCCATTACAGAGGTGTAGGGTGGGGGGAATGGGGATGGGTTTGTTATTTTACCTTAGTTTAGTTCTATGGCCTTTTTTTTCTCTTCCTTTCTTCTTTCACAAGAGAGGGGTCGCTTATCCTGTATCGATTTTCTTATGTGTCGGGTGTCTAATTTGGTCTTTATTATCCTGGATCATGGGTGGGCTAACTTTGCAGGCTGTTGTTTCGTCTGATTGCTGATCGTCTCTCCTCTTTAATGTATGTATCGTTGCTACAGTTGCATCCTTCGGTAAATTGCTTTCTATGCATTGTATACTTGCTCACCTATTGATATATTCTGTTCTACGTATGACACCCGATTCATGTAAATTCTCTTGTCTTCTTCAATAAAAACTTTAAAAAAAAAAAAAAAGTTCTGTGAAAATATATATAAATATGTATTTTCTATTATAATTATTGGCTCAATATTTATGCTGTGAATATGCAATAGTATTGGATTTATACGGATACAAAAAATATATGGGACTGGCAGTTGTTTTCTTTACTTTAACCACCCTCCATTCTTTTTTCTCCAGGGGCCCTATTTTTCTCTACAGACCAGAGCCTCTGGATAATCTTCAACAATCAACATCCCATGAACTCTCAAGTAGACTCAGTCTCCACCTTCTGCTTAAATACAATGAGGATGCTGACAAAGGTTTTCGATGGTGCCCCACGACACGCTGACCCGTCATCCAATCCCTCATCACCAGCAAACTGGACAACGGAAACACCCTCTACGCTGGAATAAACACACAACTGACCAGATGACTCCATAACATACAGAATGTAGCAGTCAAGCTCACTAACCAACCATGCCACACCCACATCACTCTGCTTTGCAGGGAGTTCCATTGGCTTTCCATCCACAAACAAGCCTTGTTCAAACTCCTCTACACCGTAAGGGCACTACACAACACTGGCCCAGCAGATCTCAACAACCAATTTAACTTCCACAAACTCGTCAGACACCTCCACTCAGTTGAATTTCTACTTGCAAACATCCAACACGTATGCAGGACCAGATCTGGCGGTCATGCCTTCTCCTACATAACCTCTGAAGCCTGAGTTAACCTACCCCTGCACATCAAAGCCACTTTATCAATTATTGAATTCCGCAAGAAGCTGAAGACATGGCACCTATAATAGGCCAGCCTTCAAGCCAAGATTGTTCCTGCATCAGTACTAAGATATCCTCTGGGCGATAGCGTGCACTACAAATATGCATTACATAACAAAACATAACCATGGCTGTGGCAGGAACAATTGCACTGGCTCAGTGTGGAGCTGAGAACCAGGGGCCAGATTTATCAAAGCGTTGCATTATCCTTGCATCACGCAAAGTAACTTAAGGACATCACAACACTAAAGTCAGATTTACCAAGCCACGCCAAGCCAAACCAAGCCAAGCCACGCAATCCTTGCAATGCTTGGTAAATCTGGAGTAAAGCAAGGCAGCGCAAGTTGCTACATTACATTACCCTACTCAAGGGAGAAGTTTATGGGTAGAGCATGAGTGTACCCACGCATCCACCCATGGATTGTGGCGCATTCACAGATGTAATGAATTTATTGCAATTGGTAGACCTGGGAAAGCGTCAAAATGCTATGCCTTGCCAGGTGAGGCGTAATGAGGAGAAATATCTTTATCTCTCCTTTGAGGCTTTTTCCTCTTTCTATTGTGCAGCATGCATCACACATAGAAAGAGGAAAAAGCCTCAGAGGATTGTTTTTGGGCATGAAGGTGTCCCTTCCTACACAAAAACAATCCTGCCTGCAATGCAGGCACCCATGCACCATGGTGTAAGGGTGCCTGCGTTGGTGCTAGGCAGCCAAAAGTGTGCCAGCACAAGGAGATGACAGGAATAAGCCATATAATGTTAAATATATCGCAATCCTACCCTCTCCATTTCACCAGTGCAGTAAGGTGTCTTGCTTCATTTTCTTGTGTGAAATATTGATAAATCTGCCCTCTGGTTTATAGACTTGCACTGTATTCAATACCCACACATATCACGACTCTCTGTAATTTGTGAAAAATCACAAAATTTGGACCTTTGCAAAATTCCTGTGATTTTTACGTAGCCCCTCTAAAATGTAAAATAATAATGGTTTTACCATCCTTTTATTGACCCTGTGGTGCCACTATTATATTAGAGTTTTATTCATGAACAGTATTTACCTTTAGGATATTTCTAAGTCAGCAATTTAGATTTTACTGTATCTGACATCTCAGATATCCATTTTTAAACTATTACAACAATAATAAAACGCTAAAATAATAAAACACTCCTTGTCCTCTCCCACCTACCCCAACCAGCTTCCAGTTATCAAGGAAACCACAGTCCACATAGAGTACTATTACATTGAATAGTGGTATCAAGAAGATCAATATTTAAAACATCCCATTTAACTTTAGATCAGGGTACTGTTGGATTGAGCCACGTCCTCTGGACCATCTCTGTTTCCTCGTCTCTCCTGTCCCAGTGATTGCTGCAAATTCAGCCACGAGTGTAACAAATCCTGCATCATCATTGCCCAGGCAAACAGCACATCCAGTAATTTGTCATCTTTCCCCGTTCTTCTCATATGTTCCTCCTCTGTGGCTGTCCACTTCCTCAAATTTCCCTCTCATTTCTCCCTGGTGGGAGCTCTGACACTCATCCAGTCAATCAATATGCGTCACTTTGCTACCGTTAGTCCCAGAAGCGTAAATCGTCTTCTGAGCTTGTGTTTTGGGTCCCTGGTCAACAGTCCCAACAGACAACTAGCAATCATAAGTGGGTTATCCCAACCAGTAGCATGGTTAAACTGCTGTACAACTTTTCTCCAATATGCAGCTACCAGCAGGCAGTGCCACACCATATGTAAAAAGTCCACTTCAGGAGTCGCACACTTGTGACATCGAGAGTCATGTTACTTGTGAACGTCTGGGGGACAAATGTGTCATATGTATAATGTTATATTGATTTTGTTTGAATCTTGCACAACCTGACACTCTCTGGATTTCCGCGTGAATATAGGACCAATCTCTAGAGGACAAGGGCTCACCGCATAAGGATTGCCACCTCTCCTCCAATTTCAATGGCATGACCTGTCTCTCCGCACACAGTGCCTGGTATTGATGAGTTACAAATTTACGTACACCCGCCATAGTGATAATATTGACTAGCGTGTGCGTGGCATCAACAGTGCTATTTTGTTAATAAAAGGATGGTGGGCAGGAGATAGAAATTAGCTTTCCTCTCTCCTGCACTGCATGCCCTGTGACACCACCATTAGCATAGCCTGCCTCAACAAAGCTAAAAACATGTCCCCAGCACGGACAGGAGAAAAAGACTGCTGGAGAGAGGGACATATCAAATATGTGAATCCCTGCCATTTTGGCAATCATTCTCTTTGGGCCGCACAATTGTCCTCCTGTTCCCTCATCTTGTGTCACTTGTCCTCCTGTGCCCACCCCTTGCAGTAATCCTCCTGCTCCCTTCCATGTCACTTGTTGAAACACCCTCCCTCCAAGAGTTGTGCTCCTGCCACCCTCCGCGACATAACACTACTTTCTCTGTCACCTTACCTGTCACTTATTTTCCCATCAACCTCTGTGGCAGTCATCTTCCCTCCTGACCACCACCGTAGCAGTGTTTCCCTGCCCAGCCCCCTATTACTCTTTTCCAGAGCCCTTACAGACTACCCTCCATTATGGCATTTACCCCCGTGTAATCCCTCGCCCCATCCTCCCCCTTGCATCAGCTTCACACACTATTAGCAGTGTTATATACATGCTGCTGCAGAAAGCAGTTTAGTTAGCCCCTCCACCCGTCTGGTACCTTACATTAAGGTGGGAGAAAGGTGGAAGAGGCCACAGTAACAGCTCCCTCTAGCGCCATGTATTTTACGGAGGGAAGCCGCACGTCAGGACGGTGCAAGAGGGAGCATTTTTTAAACTGAAATCTGCACTCTCTATGGCATAAGACAATCCTGTTCCAAGCTCGCTCTTGTTGGGCGAATGCTGGTTTATTCGTTCTACATCAGGGCCACAATATTTTTGCGAACGGCACATTTTGTGCCTCTTGCAAAAATACAACTAATTCTTCTTTTATTTCTTTTGCAGCCCACACAATTTGGCGAACCAGCCTGTGAATTCCTGGGTGGTCTACCTGAAGCACACCAGTTTATACACCACTCACACATCAGCATTCTTACACACACACACACACACGCACACACACACGCACACACAAGAAATGCATGCACACACACAACACATGCTGACACACACAATACTACAAGTAATGCATAAATCATGCAATGAACTTGGCAGATGCGAAATACCTTAATATTGTCTTCTTTTTCCAGCTCGGTGAGAAAATTCTGAATTTCGTGGGACACTGCTTTTGTTCTAGAACCCTGTAACATACATGACATATCAATGAAAAACAGCTGTCACAGCTATAAAATATATCACCAAAATATAAATGTGCTCTATGTTTTGTATGTTAAATGACTAAATATTTAGATTGTTTTTTTACATGGTCCAGATGTATTTTCACTCACCCCCGTCACATTCAGCATTTGTCCAATATGTCTGAAAACATTATTAAATTGCTCTCCGGTGAAAGGCACAGCTGGAAGCTTCCCGCCAATCGAAAAACCTCCATACCTACAACCAGTAAATAATAAACATTCATTTGAACACTCTTCAATAAAAAAAGGAATACAATATTTGGGCAATTAAAGTGAGTGAGACTGTTTATTTCTTCCTTTTACACCTAACACCCACAATTCCACTTGAAAAAATACACTTTTGTACCTACTTGCACCAGTACATGGTTGGTGTTGGACTTGGCCCTTTCTGCAGGGTCATCCCTGAACTTTTTGCATTCCTTCTACCCTTTTTTAGGTCTCGGCTGGCGTTGGAGCGCTCATGTGCTCCTCGCCTGCGAGAGTCACAGTCAACAAGTCAGTTACGAGAAGGGGACTCGAGCCCTGCCCCTCCTTTCCATTGGGTAGCGTCGGCGTTTATGGTAAACACTGGCTTCCTATTGGAAAAAAGGGTTTTTGTTGCCTCCCTTTCGCTTTTTGGGCCGCCCACCCGGACTGCCTCACCTGCTTCACGGCTGTTGCGAAGACTTTACGTATCTACTTGTGTGAAATGAAATGAAATGAAATGAAATGAAAAAGAAATTTATAGAGCGCTCTGTGGCCAAGCGGCTTCCTGGCGCTAAGGAACACATCGGTATCTGCCTAACTGGTGCGAGAGAGTTTAGCCCGGGAAAGCCTGAAGAAAGAAAAAAGTTTTAAGGGCTTTCCGAAAATGAGAAAAAATGGGAATGGAGCGGATAGAGAGGGGAAGGGAGTTCCAGATTTGCGGAGCACGCACAGAGAAGCGGGTGCCCCCTGTGCGGGACTTACGGAAGCGGGGGACATGAAGAAGAGAAAGGGAGGAGGATCGGAGGGAACGGGGAGGGGCATAGGAGGAGATCAGAGAGTTGATGAAGAGAGGAGCGGACCGGGCCTGTGCCCGAAAGGCCAGACAGGCAAGTTTGAACTGGGACCTGAACTGAACGGGGAGCCAGTGAAGGGTTTTTAGGGCGGGAGTGATGTGGGAGAACTTCGGAAGACGAAGGACAAGACGGGCCGCCTGGTTCTGGATGGCCTGGAGACGACGGGTCTCGTAGGCAGGAATGCCTACATACAGGCCATTGCCATAATCCAGGCGGGATGTAATAAGGGCAGTGATGATAACTTTGAGGGCATCAACAGAAAAAAACCGGGAGATCTTACGGATGAGGCGGAGGGAGAGAAAGCAAGAGGATACAACAGAACTAATGTGCGCGTGCATCGAGAGGTCATTGCTGACCTTGATGCCCAAAGTCCGAACAGAGGGAACCGGGGAAGGTGGAGGACCAAACGAAAGGGGCCAGTGGACAGAGGACCAAGGGTTGGATGGGCCACCAGTGAGGACAAGCTCTGTCTTGTCAGGGTTGAGCTTCAAATGATTGAGGCTCATCCACTGAGAAATAAAGACAAGAGTTGACCTGAGCTTGGGAAGAGAGTGAGTGGGGGAGGATAGATCAAAGACGAGCTGGAGGTCATCAGCGTAATTATACACTGAGACCCCCAGCTCAAGAAGAGAGGAAATGAGAGGACGGATATAGAGGTTAAAGAGGAGGGGGGAAAGAGAGGAGCCTTGGGGTACCCCACACGGGTATACACCCGTTACAACGCATCTTTTACTCCGCACTACCATTACAACGCGACTTTTACTCCGCATACCATTACAACGCATTGCGCTGGGGGGCGCTCTAGGATAGGGAATAAGTATAATTAACTATCCAACACCTTCCCTAGGGTCCACGGGGACTGGAGAATGAATAGTAAATTATACTTACCACTATCCAGCACCCCAAAGCGCTATGCGTTGTAATGGTATGCGTTGTAAAAGTCGCGTTGTAACGGTATGCGGAGTAAAAGTATGCGGAGTAACATGGTACATCCACCCCACACGTGACCGGAAGGGGAGGAGCCGAGAAGGAGGAGAGGTGAACTGCCTGTGAGCGTCCCTGCAGAAAGGACGCGATCCAAGAGAGGGCAGCGCCCTGGATGCCCGCTGCGCTGACACGATCAAGAAGAATAGTATGATCGACCGTGTCAAACGCAGCGGACAGATCCAAAAGGACTAAGGCCTGAGGAAGGTTGCCATCGGCCTTGCCCTTCAGTTCGTCAAGGACCGCAAGGACCACGCCCTCAGTGGAATGGCCCGGACGAAAGCCGGCCTGGTGGGAGGCCAAGATGTTGTTCCCCTCGATGTAAGACGAGAGACAAGATGTTACATGACTCTCAAGAATCTTCCCTAGATAGGGGAGGAGGGAAATCGGCCTAAAGTTCGATGGGAGGGAGGGATCCAGGCCAGCTTTCTTCAGGATGGGAAGCACGATGGCAGACTTAAAGAAAGAAGGGACAGAGCCCAGGGCCAAACAAGAGTTGAGAAAAGTTAGGGGGGGGTGGGACAACTAGTGAATAGAGGTCTGAGGATACGAGCAGGTGCACAATCCACCGGGGAGCCGGACTTGACCTTAATAAGGAGGTCGAGAAAAAGCTCAGGTGAGATGGGTGTGAAATTATCAAAACCGGGGGAAGAGAGAGGGGGATGGTCCGGTAAATCAAGCGGAGGAACAATCGGGATGTTGGCCTTGATGGTGGTTATTTTATTGATGAAATAGGAGTTCAACGAGTAGCAGAGGGATTGCGAAGGAGCAGGGGAAAGACCAGCACGGTCAGAGGTGGCAAGGCTACGGACCAGAGAAAAGATCTCACGAGTTTTGTTGGCCGAAAGGGCAACGCGGTCCGAGAAGTATTTGGATTTGGCTGCTAAAATGGCGGATTTGTAATTATTGAGGAGGGCCCTATATTTCAGGCGGAGAGTGGGGCAATAGGTGCGACGCCAACGACGCTCCGACCGTCTAAGCTCGAGCTTCAGGGATCTAAGGTCATCGGAGAACCACCTGTGGGCGTCGTGAAGACGGGCCGATCGAATCATTTTAAGGGGAGCAGCCTGATCGCAAGCCGAGGAAAGCCAAGTGTGGATGGCAGCCGCCTGATTTTCCACAGAGAGGTCGGTCAGAGCGGGGGCCGATAGAGAGAGAGAGGAGGAAAGATCATTGAGATCAACCTTATTCCAGCACCGAGCCCAGATGTTCTTGGGCAGAGTAGCTTTCTCGGGCTGACCTAAGGGGATTGAAAAGGAGATCAAAAAATGATCAGACCAACCACAGGGGGAGATAGAAGACACCAGGGGATTGCAACGGAGAGACCAGATCTGGTCGAGAATATGACCATGAATGTGGGTGGGGGTCAAGACGTGGGATGAGAAGTTGAGACAACAGAGAGTAGCGGAAAAGTCTTTCGAGAGGGGGTCCTCCTGCGGGTCGCACGGCCAGAAATTAAAGTCCCCCAGCAGAATTAGCGACGAGTTGTCTACAGCCAGGGTGGCCAGGAGATCCTGCAAAGAGGACACAAAAGAGGACATGTACTGAGGGGGGCGGTACAGAAGAATCACCGTGAGGGGGACCGGGAGGTTGAGAGAGCGGGCCACCAGAAAATCTACGTTGGTGATGCCAGGATGCGAAAGAAGCTGGAATTGCAGGGATCGGCGGACTATCATCGCCACGCCACCCCCAGTTCTTCCATCTGGGCGGTCGGCACGGAGGGCGTAGTGAGTTGCAGGGAGGATAGCAAGAAGATCAGGAAGTGAATGGGAGGAAAACCAAGTCTCAGTGAGGAAAAGAAAGTCCGGGGGGTCCGTGTCCAATAGGTTGAAAAGGGCGGTTTGATTTTTTACAGCAGAGCGTGTGTTCAAGAGAATAGCAGAGGCATCAAGGGAGACGGGGGAAACACAAGGAAGGGGAGGCAGAGAAGAGATTGTAGAAGAAGAAGAAGGCAAGATGACACCGGGGAGGGGGGGGGGCGTAGATATCATGCGAGGATAAGTGTAGAGCTATAGATGGGGAAAGAGGGATTGAGGCAGAGAAAGATGAGAGTTGGGCCGAAGAATACGCCAGACGAGGGGCAGAGTCTGTGGCCCCTGGTCCCGGTCGGTCGCGGACGGGCACAGACGGGCTTGCCTTAGGCGCGCCTTCGGCGCGCAAACGGCGCGCCCGCTGCGCCCGTCCGCTGCGCGAACGGTAGAGGCACATGTTAAGTAGTGAGAGTGGGAGGCGAGATCCGGGGGGCGTGGCCAGGAAGTGGGCGTGGCCGGGAGGGCGCCCGCTGAAGGCGGGAAACGAGTGGGAGAGCTACCGCTGCAGCGACCAACTCGGCTGCGCGGGAGGGAGGGAACAAGGGCAAGGACCCTGAACAGGTAAGGAGAGGGTGGGTTTAAAAAGCGCACTCAGGCGCTGAAAACTCAAAATAATCAGGGCAGAGAAAGTTTTGCTGCTAAAAGCTCCCGCGGAAGGCAGGGAGTGATCCTGTGGCGAGTCAGCTGCTAAGTAGTGTCCCAGGGGGCGTGGCCAGGAAGTGGGCGTGGCCGGGAGGGCGCCCGCTGAAGGCGGGAAGCGAGTGGGAGAGCTACCGCTGCAGCGACCAACTCGGCTGCGCGGGAGGCAGGGAACAAGGGCAAGGACCCTGAACAGGTAAGGAGAGGGTGGGTTTAAAAAGCGCACTCAGGCGCTGAAAACTCAAAATAATCAGGGCAGAGAAAGTTTTGCTGCTAAAAGCTCCCGCGGAAGGCAGGGAGTGATCCTGTGGCGAGTCAGCTTGTAGTCAGCTGCTAAGTAGTGTCCCAGGGGGCGTGGCCAGGAAGTGGGCGTGGCCGGGAGGGCGCCCGCTGAAGGCGGGAAGCGAGTGGGAGAGCTACCGCTGCAGCGACCAACTCGGCTGCGCGGGAGGGAGGGAACAAGGGCAAGGACCCTGAACAGGTAAGGAGAGGGTGGGTTTAAAAAGCGCACTCAGGCGCTGAAAACTCAAAATAATCAGGGCAGAGAAAGTTTTGCTGCTAAAAGCTCCCGCGGAAGGCAGGGAGTGATCCTGTGGCGAGTCAGCTTGTAGTCAGCTGCTAAGTAGTGTCCCAGGGGGCGTGGCCAGGAAGTGGGCGTGGCCGGGAGGGCGCCCGCTGAAGGCGGGAAGCGAGTGGGAGAGCTACCGCTGCAGCGACCAACTCGGCTGCGCGGGAGGGAGGGAACAAGGGCAAGGACCCTGAACAGGTAAGGAGAGGGTGGGTTTAAAAAGCGCACTCAGGCGCTGAAAGCTCAAAATAATCAGGGCAGAGAAAGTTTTGCTGCTAAAAGCTCCCGCTAACAAGCAGATAAAAAAAGTCTTCACGACAGCTGTGAAGCAGGCACGGAGCTCAGAGACGCACGGGGTCACAGGGGGATCCCGGCAGACTCTGTGTGTTTTCCTGCTGAGGCAGCAGCGTGTTCAATTTTACATAGCTGGTTTTGTCCAATTAATCAGGTTTATTTGATTGCTTGTTACATTTTAAAGTGCCCGTTATTTGCCAACAGCGTCCCTTGCGCTCTTTCTTGTTTGATATCCTTTGCCTCAGTGGAAGGGGGAGGTGGCGGAGGAGGGCGCAGGGCCCTCCCAGGCCTCGCCTCCTCCTGGATCAGCATGGAGCGGAGGGGGACGCCATGAGTTACTGTATCGCTCTGTCTCTTGCGCACTCTCACCACTATCGCTCTTTGTTGCTCTCCACCACTGTATTGCTTGCTGTCTCGCATGCTCCCACCACTGTATCGCTTGCTGTCTGGCGCACTCCCACCACTGTATTGTTTGCTGTCTCACACGCTACCACCACTGTATCACTTGCTGTCCTGCCCCTTCAACTTCAATGTTCGTTTTCTCACCCACGCTGCCTTGTCTATTTCCCCCACCTACTTTACTGTGGTCCTTATTGCGACCCTGCCTGATTTATAGCACACGTGCACCTACACCTTTTAATAAGCTCTCGTGCCCACTTTAACTCCCATTGGTCCCTGCTTTTTTGTCTCTAGTCCTGGTTGGGCTGTGCCTACTCGACTCTCCTCACACAGCTCAAACGTACGGGAATTTGAAAGCGTCTGAGGGAACTTCTGTGAGCAGCGCTATGCGCTTTACATTTATTGTTACTTTAATGAGCTCGGCGCCCGCTAGGTACACCGCGCTCACTTTATTTATTTATCTTTTACATTTAGGTTAAATAAAGTCCTGGCTGGGCCGTGCCTACTCGGCTCTCCTCGCGCAGCTGAAACGTGCGGGAATTTTAAAGCATCTGAGGGAACTTCTGTGAGCAGACACAGGCGCGAGGCCTCGTGTGCACATTCACCGGCTCTAAGGCCTCCCAGAAACACCGGGCCGCGAGGGCTACTGCAAGCTCCGCATCGGGCTGGATAGAAAGCATTGTGTGCACAATACGCTGCTGTGACAGCCGCTTGGGCACCAAGAGCTCCGGCCTCTAAGGGCCTCCCCTGGACAGGCACTGTCTCCAAGGGCTGCTTGTGAACTGCAGCAGATACATTGTCAAATACAGGTCAGCCTTTTTAAGTCACTTTTTAATCCCAATAAAACTGACCATCATCATCAGGTCTTCTTACAGGCTGCGGAGGTTTGGAAGCTGACGAGCTGCCTGGACCTACTAGGTTATTATACATAGAGCTCGAATCCAGGATGCTGCGCGTCTACATTGGCAGATTAAGCTACCAGGTTCGGGAGAAGGACATCCAGCGCTTCTTCGGCGGCTATGGCAGGCTCCTGGAGGTAGACATGAAGAACGGGTACGGCTTCGTTGAATTTGAAGACTCCAGAGATGCTGACGATGCAGTGTATGAACTCAACGGAAGAGATCTCTGTGGAGAGCGGGTTATTGTAGAACATGCCCGTGGTTCCCGCAGAGCAAATTCTAATTATCAAAGTCGCAAATCAGTTACTCAGAATGGACCGCCTGTACGTACAGAATTCAGACTGAAAGTTGAAAACCTATCCAGTCGATGTAGCTGGCAGGATCTTAAAGATTTCATGAGGCAAGCTGGTGAGGTGACCTATGCGGATGCTCACAAAGATCGCACTAATGAAGGGGTGATCGAATTTCGGTCTCATTCTGATATGAAGCGTGCATTGGAGAAATTGGATGGCACGGAGATAAATGGCAGGAAAATTAGGCTTATCGAGAATAAGCCACGACGCCGTAGATCCTATTCGGGTAGTCGATCAAGGTCCCGATCCAGAAGCAGGCGACGGTCACACAGCAGGAGCCGCAGAAGCAGTCGTAGTAGAACACGCAGCCCAGTCAAAGCACCGTCTCGATCCAGGAGCAAGGGGCGGTCTCGTTCAAGATCCAAACCTAGGAGGTCTCGATCAAAGAGCCACCCCAAGTCTGATCTTGGTTCGCGCTCCCGAAGCAGATCCAAACCAAAGTCTGAGCGGTCTCGCAGCCGGTCCAGATCTCCGATTCCTCAAGAGAATGGAAGGGAAGAAAAATCGAAGTCCAGGCCTCGAAGCAAGTCTCGCTCCAGGTCTTTTTCCAGGTCTCCTCCCCCAGAATTGATGGAAAGGGATCGCTCCAAATCTGCAACCCCACAAGCGGCGTCCAGGTCGCAGTCTCGCTCCAAATCACGGTCAAAGTCTCGCTCTCGATCAAGGTCCATGTCCAGGGATTAAGACTTGAGCATTGATCTACAGTAACATTGCACACTATTATTGGAACACTTCCCATTTTTTTTTGCCAAGTCGCTATCCTGAATTTGATATGGTCGTTGTCCCATCTGAAAACCGAACCAGCTTGAAACACATTCGATATGTTTCCAGTTTTAAATAATGCTCTAAAGCAGAAACCTTTTTTTTTTTTTTTTTAAAGGAAATTAAGTTTTTCATCAAGAATAAAAAAAATTCTTGGGTATAAATTTCATAGTTTTAGATTTGATAGCTTAATTCTTTTACAGCCCATTTTGAAATATGATTTTTTTGCCTAATGTGAAGCTAGCATCCCTCACCTTGGCTTACCAGGAACTCCCAACCCCTTTGGGGTCGCTTGTGCTAGAAGAAAAGCAGGGGCTACTCTGGTATGAAGGTGAGTTCTTCAGTGGCCCAAAAGCTTGTTCTTGAAGACTTATCTGACAAATCTTAAACCCGTGATACTTTAGAGTGGTGAAGTGTTTATGTCCACTGTAAATATGCTCAGTATTAAAGGGCGCTCCTCAGTCCAGGAATATCATATAGCAGGCGCAATTCTACCCATTTCAAGCAATTCTGTAACTATTTAACTTGTCACCTACCTGTTTGTGTATGAATTGAAATCTAATAAAGGTACACCTGTTTTTGTTGTGACCATCATCTCCCAGAACCTCACTCCTTCCCTCTCCTCACGTTTACCAGTTATGCCTTCCGAGAGCCACTCCGATGTTAACTACACATAGGCAGCGAGGAATTTGCTTCGTGCCCATACAATCTTCACATCCCCTTCCGAGAGCTTGTGTTGCCGATCGAGTGAATGTTTCTTATACCTACATGTTTGATGCCTAGGGAGCACAAACACCCCATTTTGGCTCAATATTGTTAAAGGGCTCCCTAAAACTATATTTTAACCAAAAAACATCACCATAATATTTTTTGCCAATGATAAACATTGTGAAGGCCTGGCCTAAGCCTTTAATGACGTTTGAAAAGTGGCGAAAGTTTGGGAGATAAGTAACCATTCCCCAAAAATACTGTAGCGTGGTTCAAATACAGCTACAGAAAACCTTTAGGTGTGTTCACAAAGTAATATAAAGCAGAATATAAAATATGTAACAGCACACTGCAGTAAGCATAGGCATGTTAGACATGCGGATATTTACAGAAGTTGGTAAATACGCTGATGATTTTTACCCAAAAAATGAAAAGCTCACTTCCATAGTCTCTTGGCAATGTTAAGCGTTGTGAAGGCTAAAGCGCATCTCCGGCCTACGCTTTAAGTGATGTTTGAAAAGTAAGGAAAGATTAGGAACGAAGTAAACATCCCCAAGGAAACACTGTAGTGTGTTTTAAATGCAGCAACAAACAAGCATGTGCAATGCAATAGGTGTCGCATTTACATGAGTTTAAGCTATTGGCATTGAAAATGACAATGCCTTTTATTTATGTTTTTACCCCTTCCATGCTCTTGACGAGCTCAGCTTGTCATGCAGTACACTGCTCGTGTGCTCATGACGAGTTGAGCTCGTCATGAACAATGGGAATAAATGAGTGCCAGCGCTCAGGGGAAATTGCTGCAGCATTGATGGTGTTAAAAACGAAAACAAAAATAAAAAGCACTGTCAATTGCAATGTCAATAGCTCAAACTCGCCTAAATGCGAGACCTATTGCATTGCAAATGCTTGTTCTGACATGGTGTTGGTGGTTGTAGGACTCTGGGCACTTTAGCACTGATGTCCAGTGTAAAGAGTGTGTGCTTTCGGTGGTTAACATGATAAAGATCGGTCTACACCTGTTTGGCATATTTAATTTACCTGTCAGTCCCTTGTAAAGTGGTATCTCAGATACCCGGGCCAGTAAATTAAATGCTAATGGTGGGCTTGCAGTGCTGATTGTGCCACCCACTAAAGTAGCCTTTCAAACCTGTCTCAGGTCTCTGCCATTACAGTGCATGAGCGCGCAGTGTTACTGCCGCTGTGACGTGGTACCTTGAGTGTGTGCCATGTCTGTGACCCTCCTTTTACTACATGTCAGTCACCCCTAAGGAAGGCCCTATCTAGCCCTATGGGCAGGGTGCATTGTAGGTGAAAGGTTGGACATGTACCATAAGTCTGTGACATGTTCTGGTAGTGACAAACAGCTATTTTGGTTTCTCACTGCTGTGAGGCTGCCCTCTCATAGGAATGCATTGGGGATTCCCTGATAAGTGTTTCAGTGGTAATTCCGGATATGAGAGGAGCAGAGAGGTCAAGTCTGGTATGTTTGGAATGGTAATAATAAATACTGCGCATGGTGTGCACAGATTTATTATCACTATTTTAGAAATGCCACTTTTAGAAGTTGTCACTTTTAGAAGTTGTCACTTCTGTGTGCTATGTGTCTGCCTGCCTGATGTGTATTGCATGTCTGGCATTGGAGTAACAGGGGCTGGTGAGGTGTGTGGCTCCAGGGAGGGCAGGGTGAGTAGCGCTAGGCTGAATGGCAGATCTGCAATTGGAGTAGTGGAAGGAGTAGTCCACTGACCCTGAATAGGTCTTTGCCTGCCTAGGTGAATGCTGGCTCTGCCCCCCTGTGGTGTGTCTGATGACAGAGCCCCAACCTGACAAAGGAGGGTGGGAGCCCTGTAAACAAAGTGCTCCACACCCCCCAGAACCAGTTGAGGCAGACAAAGAAAATTTACTATATATATTGGGGCTGTGACCCCATGTCAGTGTGCTTACTTGTACCTGTTTTGGGAGGCCGAAAGACTGCTGGGCAAGGAGGAACCGCCGTGGGACACAGCTGCAGTTTCCTGAGGGTCCGTACGTGCTGGCCTGCCTATGCCCAGCTCTGCCCCTCTGCATTTTGGACTTAGCGCCTCATGAGCGCTACCTTTCTTATCCCCAGGACAGGGAGTGCTGGGGCTTCGCAGCTATGAGCTGCACATTGCTTCAGAGGGAATCCCCGGCGTAGGGATTCCCCTGTGCGGCTGGTGGACGGTGGGAGCCTATCAATCAATCAATCAATCATGCCATTTGTATAGCGCACTACTCACCCGGGAGGGTCTCAAGGTGCTTGGGGGGAGGGGTATGCTACTGCTCGAACAGCCAGGTCTTGAGTTGTTTCCTGAAGGCGAGATGGTCCTGGGTCAGCCGAAGGTGGATGGGGAGGGAGTTCCAAGTCTTGGCAGCCAGGTAAGAGAAGGATCTCGTGGTACGGCTGCGAGGGCGAGGCTGGCGGGTGGGCGTGTAGACGGTCAGGCGGTCGTTGAGGTACTTGGGGCCCAGGTCGTGGAGAGACTTGTGTGCGTGGGAGAGGAGCCGGAACGTGATCCTCTTGTCGACGGGGAGCCAGTGCAGGTTCCTCAGGTGGCTGGAGATGTGGCTGCGTCGGGGGACATCCAGGATGAGTCGGGCGGAGGCGTTCTGGATGCGCTGGAGTCTTTTCTGTAGCTTGGCTGTGGTTCCGGCGTAGATGGCGTTTCCGTAGTCCAGTCGGCTGGTGACGAGTGCCTGGGTGACAGTCTTCCTGGTCTCGGTCGGGATCCAGCGGAAGATCTTGCGAAGCATACGCAGGGTGTTGAAGCACGATGAGGAGACGGCGTTGACTTGTCTGGTCATCGAGAGGGAGGGGTCCAGGATGAAGCCCAGGTTGCGTGCGGGGTCAGTTGGCTTGGGTGCGGTGCCCAGGGCTGGGGGCCACCAGGAGTCGTCCCAGGCGGAGGGCGAAGATCCCAGGATGAGGACTTCCGTCTTGTCCGAGTTCAGTTTCAGGCGGCTGTCCTTCATCCACTCGGCGACGTCTTTCATCCCTTCGTGTAGGCAGGTTCTGGCGGTGTCGGGGTCTCTGGTGAGGGAGAGGATCAGCTGGGTGTCGTCGGCGTAAGAGATGATGTTAAGGTAGTGCTGGCGTGCGATGGCTGCGAGAGGTTTCATGTAGATGTTGAAGAGGGTGGGGCTGAGTGAAGATCCTTGCGGGACGCCGCAGATGACTTCGGTGGCCTCGGAGCGAAACGGGGGGAGGCGGACTCTTTGTGTTCTTCCGGCGAGGAACGAGATGATCCACTCCAGTGCCTTCTCTTGGATACCGATGTTGCTGAGACGCTGGACTAGGGTGCGGTGGCAGACCGTGTCGAACTCAGCGGAGAGGTCCAGGAGGATGAGGGCCACTGTTTCCCCCTTGTCGAGCAGGGTCCGGATGTCGTCGGTGGCTGCGATGAGGGCGGTCTCGGTGCTGTGGTTGGCTCTGAAGCCGGACTGCGAGGGGTCGAGGGATCCGTTCGTCTTGAGGAAGGCGGTCAGCTGTCTGTTGACGATCTTCTCGATGACTTTAGCAGGAAAAAGGAGGAGCGAGATGGGGCGGAAGTTTTTGAGATCGGTGGGGTCCGCTGTAGGTTTCTTCAGGAGGGCGCTGATCTCGGCGTGCTTCCAGCTCTCCGGGAAGGTGGCGGTGTTGAAGGAGGCGTTGATGATGTTCCGGAGTTGGGGTGCAATGGTGGAGTCGGCCTTGTTGAAGACGTGGTGTGGGCAGGGGTCGGTCGGTGATCCGGAGTGGATGGTGTTCATTGTGCGGGCTGTGTCTTCGGTGGTCACCGTGGTCCAGGTGCGAAGGGTGGCGGTGGGGGGCCTTGGTTCGACGGTTGGGTGCATGGGTGGGGCGCCAAAGCTGTTGTGGATGTCGGCGATCTTGCGGTGGAAGAACGAGGCGAGGGAGTCGCAGAGATCTTGTGACGGAGTGATGTCGTTGGTGCCGGTGCTGGGGTTGGAGAACTCCTTGACGATAGTGAAGAGCTCTTTGCTGTCGTGGGCGTTGTTGTCCAGTCGTTCCTTCAGGGATTTCTTCTTGGTGGTGCGGATGAGCTGGTGGTGCTTGCGGGTAGCGTGTTTGAGGGCGGTCATGTTGTCGGTGGTCCGGTCGAGGAGCCAGGCTTTCTCGAGGGTGTGGCAGGTATTCTTGGAGTCCGTGAGGTCGTCGGTGAACCAGGATGCCTTCTTGCTTCTGGGTCTGCTGGGAGGGTTCTTTAGTGGCGCGAGGTCGTCGGCGCAGGCGGTCAGCCACTGTGTGAAGTTGCGGGCTGCTTCGTTGGGGTCCGTTGTGTTGGCGGGTGGGCTCTGGCAGAGGGAGGTGGTGAGCTGGTCTGCGGTGATCTTGCTCCAATTCCTGTGAGGTACCTGTTGCGGGTGGTGGTGGGTCGTGGATCTTTTGAAGCTGAAGTGGACGCAGCTGTGGTCGGTCCAGTGGAGTCCGGTGGCGTGGCTGAAGGTGATGTACTTGCTGGAAGAGAAGACGGAATCAAGCGTGTGGCCAGCGTAGTGGGTGGGGGTGTTGACCAGTTGCTTGAGTCCGAGGTTGGCGAGGTTTTTCAGCAGGGCGGTGGTGTTGCGGTCCTTGTTGTTCTCCAGGTGGAAGTTGAGGTCCCCGAGGAGGATGTAGTCAGTGGAGGAGAGGGCGTGCGGGCTGATGAAGTCTGTGATGTCTTCGCTGAATTGTGTGCGTGGTCCTGGGGGTCTGTAGACGAGGGTGCCTCTGAGGGTCGTCTTAGGGTCGGTGTGAATCTGGAAGTGGAGATGTTCGGCTGCAGCGAAGGAGTCGTTGGCGTCGGTCGTGATGCGGATGGTGTTCCTGTGGACGATGGCGATGCCACCTCCGGTCTGGTTGATGCGGTCCCTCCTGATGATCTTGTACCCGTCCGGGATGGCGATGGCGATGTCGGGTGCAGAGGAGGCGTTCATCCAGGTTTCCGTGAGGAAGGCGACGTCCGGTGATGTAGCGTCGAGGAGGTTCCAGAGTTCCACGGCGTGTCTGTGGACGGAGCGGGTGTTGATCAGGATGCACTTGAGGTGGTTGCTGCTGGTGTTTGTCTTGGCGGGTGCGGGGCAGGTTCGGAGGCAGGTAAACTTGCAGGTGCAGCAGGTGAAGGGTCCGTGGGTGCGTCTCGGGGTGGCTCGGCAGCAGGCGTGGGTCCTGCCGGCATTGAGTGCGTTGAGAGTGGCGGCCTCGTAGGTCAGTCGGGTCGTCTTGCCTCGGCGGGGAGGGCCAGGGGTCCTGGCGCTGGGCGCGGGCCAGGCGTGGACGGGCGCAGACGGGCTTACCTTTGGCGCACCTTCGGCGCTCAATCGGCGCTCCCGCTGCGCGCGTCCGCTGCGCGCGGTCGCTCTGGGGGCGTCATAAGTAAGGAGCCGGGAAGGAGGAGCAGCTGGGTGGCGGGAGCGGGGCGGCGAATGGAATCACAGGGGGGCGGGGCCGCAGGGAGGCAGCGGCGGGAAATTCCAAGAAGCAGCGGGCAGCGGGAAATTCCCAGGAGCAACGGGAAATTCCCAGGAGCAGCGGGCAGCGAGCGAAGGAATCTGCAGGCAGGAGGCGGCAAAGGCAGGCAGGAGCGGCAGCAGTGAGTGGGGCGACCAAGCCCTATCCCGCATGGTGGGTGCTTCTGCAGCAGAGCGGGAGTCCGCGCCGCACTGCCGCTGCTAATGAAAGTGGGAGCTCACCCCGCATTATGGGTGCTTCTGAAAAGAAGCGGGAGCCTACCCCGCATGTTGTGCCCTCTGGGGTGAAGCATTTTTGAAGAACGGGAGCCCACCCCGCACTTCTGGTGAAGTGGGAGCCCACCTCGTACTTCTGCCCCCAGAGAAGAAGAGCACGGCCGGCTCGGTAGTCAGGCAAGCTGCCTTACTTGGTGGGTGACCACAAAGAGGAAGACAGGCGGCGGAAGCCTGACCGTGGGGGGAGCCTACTCCGCAGTGTTGAGGAGTCCAGGAGGGAACCGGAGGCTCGCGGGCTCTCTGCCAGAGTCCTGCTGTGTGCTGGTGAACAACGGAGAAGGGCCAGTCGAGGCACATTGTCGGTGCCTGCTGAAGGAGACCGGAGGTGTCTCCTAAGAGCCCCAGTGAGTGGGGCTGCCCGTGAGCCTTTCTTTGTTTTCTCGTGGTGCTGAGAGCGGCACCAAAAGAGTCCCCGGGGAGCACGGTGAGTGGGGCTCGAGTTGGCACCGTGGTGCCTGTGCTTTTTGGAGGCCTCATTTGCTAAATGGGGACTATTTTAGAGAGAGGAGCCCCGAGACGGTGTGGCACCCCAGGCACAGTGTTGCCTGGTCTAAATTCCTCAGCTGCACTGCAGGAGCGCGGGCAGCTGCAACGATGAAGGAATTTTTCTTTTCTTTTCTTGAGATGAAGGAGTGACAGACACTCCTCTGACCCAGCGCATTGCACACTTTGCTTTTGCTGCATTGGCAGCCAGAGGGCCACTTGGAAGGCTCTAGAATTGCACCCTGACATTCTGGATAAAGGGCATTAGGCCCCCTAGAAAGGCTGGTTGGCCTGGGGTAATTTGTTGTTGGGTGAAAGTGGTAGAGCGCAAGGCTCTACACAGCTGCATAATGTGTTTATGCTTGTGATTTGTGCATAATATGTCTATGCCTATTGTGTGTATGCTTATGGTTATGCGCAATGTTTTTTATGCCTAAGGTGATGGAGACATAATGCATTTAAGTTGCTAATGCGAATGTGATATGATACTAAGTACAGTATTCTACCAGTAGTTACTGGTGGTGTTTTACATTTGCTACTTGTGCTTTGTGATGGTTCTGACCGTGGCCTGAGTGTCCCTGCCCTGTATATAATCCCCTGTGAATATTGACTAGTGGCAGTTGGCACTGTGTATATGTCTAATTATGATTCTAATATGTTTTGGATAGTACTAAGGTGATTTTTAATATACCCTTGTGTGGAGTTTTTTTGTGGTGTGCCTAGTGTGTTGCTGCTGTGTGTGTGTGTGTTGCGCAAACACTTTATACATTGCCTCTGGGATAAGCCTGACTGCTCGTGCCAAGCTACCAAAAGGGGGGAGCAGGGGTTATCTTTGGTGTGTATCTCCCTCGCCCTGACTAGAGTGGTGGTTTCTGACTGGTTTACGCCCATGCCCTAGCCAACCAGAAATCCCATTTCTAACAGTTGGCAAATAGGTACTGTATGTAACTAATAAAGCACGGATATACACGTCTACCGTGGCAACAAGAATATTACAAAACAAAAACAACCATATACTTGAAGAACTCATCAGGTATGACTTATGAAGAAGCCCAAGGCATAACAAACACAAACACTAGTGCCATTTGCCCATCAGGCAAAGCAGAACGTGGTTGTTGTAGTTGCACAAATAAGGTAAGCTGAACCATAGCAACCAACACCGTGGAGCTAGCAGCACGTGCCACAGAGGGGACAGGGAGGAGCAGTGAACGGTAGCCTGGGAACTGGCAGGTGCGACGGGAAACTGAGTGCTGTGAACAGCTGCCAGCAACAGCCATCGCTTACCTTGTGCCCCTGTCAGGGCATATAAGTGGGGAGGAGTTGGCTGTGATCAACCACAATGAGAAACTACAAGCATGTGAAAAGCTGGGGACACTCGAATTCCTGCGCCTGCCTGCACTTGCCTGCCCGACTCTGCTGCTACACTGCTGGGGGAAGAGACCACATCCCTCAGCATTCCTTGCTTGGCCCAGAGGCCGCGACATAGCTCCAAGGTGCCGGTGCGTCACAAGAAGCAGGGAGACGTTCTGCAACTCCAGACCCGCTGGGGCATGGCTCGGGCCAACAGCGGGCCCATGTGCGCCTGTCTGGGACCGGAAGAGGCCGGGTTGGGCCACCCCTTGAACGTTCATCTTTTAAGGTACTTCTGTATTGATGGTGATTTCCCTACACGTACAATATGAGCTAATATTGGACATTGGGACAATTGCAATTTAGATTGGACATTGGGACATTTTGCTTTTACCCAAAATTTTGCGTGTGGTTCATTTCCATTTTCTGGGTTATTTTTAGTCAGCCACCATGACAAAACGGAAAACCAGGGAGGGTGATTTGGGGTTGCTAAAAGCAAAAAATCTAAAAAAAATTTAAAACTGGCAGGGGATAATTGTGGGATAGCCAAGATTGACAATTTATTAGAAGAATGCAAGCAAATCCTGGTTCAGCAACCCACTTTTGCTATAACTAGTGCAAACAAATCCCCCAAATCTCGCAGTTTAGTCAATAAGCACAGAATACCAGTGATGTTTGTGAAGTCTAGAGAACAGGGCTCTGTGACTCGAACTGAGGCACAGATTATTCCATGTCTAACCTTGCCTGTTGCCCCCCCCCCCCAAAAGGTACCACCACCTGCTGATTTGGAAAGCAGGATGGAGGGCTTTCTCTGTAGCAATAGTTTTTCCCCCTCAAATGAGTAACAGATGGGGCAAAGCCAGGCTAGGGACTCCAAAAGCCCTGCAACTGACGCTTCCTTAACACTGCCTGGGTGTTTTGCTGCTAATGAAATTGCTTTGACCGCTCTTGTAACATCCTTACAAGAAGAAATCCTTGGTGGCGTCTTTGCCCGCCTCATTAATTCAGCTCTTAGCTCAGAGTAGATCCTCAGTGTCCTTTACACCCTTAACTTTGCAGCAGTGCTCTTCTTTGATTAAATCCCCTCATACAGTGCAGGTTCCATCTACGACTACTAAATTGCATCCCATAGACAACTCTGGGACATGAGCTAAGACTGCGAGGGCCAATGTAGAAAGTGAACACACAATTGGCATCCAAGATGATAAGTCTCAATACACAAGGGAGAGAGTTTTTCCCACTGGCCACATACTGCCACATAGGGTCCCGCAGAGAAGACATGGGAGCACTGTCTCCCAAGTGGGGAGAAGGGAAAATTCCACTTTTGGCTACGTCACAATCATTAATGTCCCAAAACTTACCAAAACGTCAGCCATAGAGACTCAAGAGTCATTATTGAACAAGTCCATTAATTGGATATGCCACGTTCTGGGCTGTCAGTCACTAATCTGTGACAACATTGTTGGAGCAGTAAGAATTGTGAATAGAAGAACAAGGCTCGATAATGTTGAGTTAACTCTGACCTCCTTGCTATTGGTAGAAAATCTGGTTGTGCTAGATGCAAGAACAACACCGCCAGGCACCGCAAATATACAGTTTAAATATTTGAATCATCATGTTTTTAGAAGCACTACAAGCCCCATCTCGCCTCTCAATTGTGCTGATTGACTTTTGATCTTTTGAAAATAATGGCAGCACAATTGCTTCCAACTTTGTCCTATGGCCTGGAAATTTGGCATGGTCAAGAAATCTCCATTTTAAATGAATTGCAAACAAAGGTATATAAAGCAGTTTTTAATCTCCCTAAAGGAGCATCCCCAGCACAGATACACCTGGAATTTGGCCTCCAGAACTAGGAATATCAAAGAAAAGCAACATTTGCAAAATTGTGCTGGAAATTCAGAGCATGGAACCTGGATCGCGGAAAAACTTATGCTGGACCGAAATACGATTCCAATTTGATTAAAAAAAAAAAAAACCTCATTGGGCGATTTTCTGCGTACAGCACAGGAAGTACTAGAGATTGACAAAGCCCGGAATAGCAAGTTGGAAAGAACAACATTCATTAGAGTGTGTAACGTCACGGCCAAGAAATTATCATTTATGAAAGATAAAAGAAGATTGACTAAAAGACGCCACCCTGGGGCTGTAATAAACTCGTATACTAAACTAAAACCGCAACCTTACTTAGTGGCGCACTTTCGACTATCTTTAAAAAAGAGGTTCATGTCATACAGACTAGGCGACCATAATTCAAAGGATTTGGTCCCTACCTGGAAAACAAAACAAAAAGCTGAAAATTGCCGCCTGTGCAGGTATCGTAAAGAATCCATATGCCACTTTAAAAGTCGAAAGAAGGAAGCTGCTAAAAGTACCTTTTAATGACTTGCAAATTCGAAATTGCAGACAGGCAGTAACAAGCTGAATGGGGGGCTCTTCAAATATTTTAATTTGTCATGGTGTAAAATTCATGACCCAAGTGGACAACCTCTTATTGAAAGCGGATAATGAATAAATTCTAGGGGTGGAACAGTCTGGGAATTTTATAGAAATTGTAAATATTTAAAAGTTTTACTGATAACATGACGTTTTTAAACCTTGATTGTTATCAATTTTATTGTGTGCTTTATGGTTGTGATAAACCAAATAAAGTTGTCTTTTGACTGACTGACTGATTGACTCAAGAAAGCATCATCTGCACACATGCAGCAGCCCAATCCTCAGCTTGCTAGCACAGGGGTGGCACACTTGGGGGTGAATAGCGAAAAGGGAGTCCCTATTTGCAGCCAATGTCAAATGAGCGCCTTTATTAGCACTCATTCACAGTAGTTTAGTTAACCTTTGTTCAATAACCCTGATCCTAATAATGTTATTTTCACTATTTCACTACTCTTAAAGCAAGTCCTATTATAACCAACACCTATGAAGTGTTCGCCATTAATACCCCCCTAGGCCTATTGTTTTGGAAGCGAAGGACCTCACAGGCCCCAGGCACCAAAGTGTTCTACAATCTGTATCAACTAACCACCTAGATCGGCTGCACTTAAAGTAGCACCCCTTGGACTCCACTGAATATTCTGCAACACGTATCACATGGAATATAGCAGGCCTGAGGGCAAAATTAGATGATGTTGATTGGGGACTGTATATAGATAATGTTGACATGTGTTTACTGTAGGAGACATGAGCCACCTCAGCTATTATAGACAAGGTTTGATTGCCTATAGTAATCGTGCCCTCGACATTACAGCAGGAAGGGCAACAGGAACACTTGGTATATGGCTAAGAATTTCATTGGGTTTCACTGTAAAAAGATTATCCATTGACTCCCCTGACATACTAGCTATTAGCTTATTGTTTAAGAATAGACCTCCTTATTTGGTAATAAACATATATAAACTAACTACCCCCTTCTCACAGGCATCTAACACTTTAAAAAATCTTAAATGCATTTTTGGTAGAGTATCCCCCTTCCTATCGCATAATTATAGCAGGTGATTTTAATGTGTGTTTTCAAGCCCTATACACCATACTTAGAGCTCACCAAAGAGGAGGACTGTCTGCGAGGTATAAGTTCACTTAACTACTCACACAGATTAACTAGAAAGAGTGCTGTGGAATCCCAGATTGCTAACATCATGGTTATGTTTGGTCTAAGAATTGGAAATGGATGAGTACCTTCAGATCAAGTTGCAAGACCTACTTTTCGGTCACATGGATTATATCTTATAAGATATGAGAATATGGCAGGAGGTATCTGACCTCACTGATTGAACATGCAAGGATAGTGGCCATTATCCAATTCTATTACTCTGGGATGGGTTGCAAGAAGAGAGGGGTCTCAAAAGAGCTGCCTGTCACAAATTTGATGGAGATCACTAGCAACAAACGAACAGTCAAATGGGAGTCGCTGATCAAGTTAGAGGATCTTCTAGCCAAGCCACAGGAATTTATACTTAACTAATTTATGGCATTATCCCAAAGGGAGCTGACTCCGAGTCAGGCAGTGGCAGCCCACCTAGCCTTCTTCAGTAGACTTGGCCTACATTTAGATAAAACTACTCGGGGGAGGGCACAAATGTTGACATGTCTAACAAATGGTTTGACCACACATGCAGATATGCCAGGGGCGCTCTCTCCAAAGCCCTGAGAAGTAAAAAAAGATGACAAATTGTTTTGAGAGACCCATAAGCCTAATTGATAATATCCAGACATTTTTTAGTTTTCAGATCCTCAACAGGATATGGGATTGGATTGAGCAAGCTATGGCACTTCCCCATCTACAGGCAGGCTTTAGGTGAAAAGTTAGCACAACAGACCAAATCATATGCTTTTTAGCTATAAAGTGTAGGAGTGTAAATTTGGAAAAGGGGAGATTATTTGTGGCCTTCGTGGATCTCCGCTCAGCTTTTAATCTAGTTCCAAGGAGGAAATTATGGGAAACCTTGAGTAGGATAGGGGTACCGTTGGGCCTATTGATCCTAATTCAGGCATTATACACCAAGGTTAGGTGGGGACTTGCGGCCAAACTGACAGACGAGATACCAGTCCGAAGAGGAGTGTGCCAAGAGTGCTTATTGCCTCCTACACTCTTTCTCCTATATATTAATTAGGGCTGCCGGTTTTATGGTATTTATTTTGATACATTTCCATCTGTATTTATCCATATTTATTTTTTGTCAACTTTATCTGTATTTATACATATTTATTATAAAGCTGAAACTGGTATATTTACAATAAATATGCAGTCAATCTTGAATGCCTGCCAAGTTTCAGTGATATGAACATCTGCAGAAGATAAATCAATGCACTTATATGAAAATATGCACATTTCAGTATCATCCTTGTGCATATCTACTGCTGCTTAAGCCTCTTTACTAGAGTGAGAGAGAGGACCCTGCCAACTGGGTGAGAGAGAGGACCCTGCCAACTACAGACCGATTAGTTTAATTGATGTCATCCAAAAAGTAGTTGGTAGGGTAATTGTAAATAGGATTGAGGGTTGGCTTATGGAAGAAAACATTTTGTCCCATTTTCAGGCTGGATTCAGAAGTAATGTAGGGGCCATTGATCAAGTTTTTAGATTTTGTGCAGTTTTTTGGAAAACTGTGTCAATAACCAGAGGGAGCCTTTATCTGGCTTTTATTGATCTTAAAACTGCTTTTGATGTAATACCCCGTGTTAAACTTTGGAATGTCCTATTGGATATGGGTTTCCCACTCTATTTGTTAAATCTTATCATCAAACTCCATGAGGATACTTATGCGAAGATACGCTGGGGGACACAGGGGCAACTCACTAAGAGTATACCCGTTAATAGAGGGGTGCGACAGGGGTGCGTGATGGCCCCCACTTTATTCTCCCTCTTTATAAATGGGGTGGTGAAACATCTGCAAGAGATACCAGCCGACGCCCCTGTTATGGCTGGGGAGAAAATGCCATCGCTCCTCTTTGCCGATGACACCCTGCTTTTATCTAAAACCCCCACAGGTCTTCAAACCCTTCTTGATCAGTTTAGTAATTTTTGTCAGGAACGTGGTCTCACAATAAACACAACTAAAACTAAACTAATGGTTATGACCGCCAAGAGGAAATATAGGAATATCCATTTGACCTTGAATGGATCTCCCTTGGAGGTGGTCAAAGAGTTTGATTACCTTGGTGTTAGGATTAATAATCAATTGAAATGGGAACCCCATATATATAAAATGCTTTTAAATCATAAAAGGGTTTCTGGTACTATCTTAAAAAACCAACGTCTCTCTGTGAGTAGGCCAGTTGCCCCTGCCTTATCTGTTTATGAGGGTAAAGCAATTGCCTCAGCTGTATATGGCTCGGAACTGTGGGGCAATGAGAATACCAACGACCACGTTCGATCAGAGAATAAGTTTATGAGGGACCTGGTATCACTCCCATCCTCCACACCACTTAAACCGTTATTCTTAGACCTGGGTAGAAAATCTATTCGGGATATCCTCCAGCTCCGTCCTCTCTTATACTGGGTCCGTTTGAGGAGGACCCCAGAGTTAGCCAACTATGCCTTGGTTTTAGATGAAATGCTAAAATTAAATACTTCAGGCCAAATTAAGTGGCTAAATGCCCTAAACCACCTTGTTGCAAGTGTGGGTCTAAGAGACGCTTGGGTATCCCAATTACCTCCACCAAAACAAGTGGTGAAAAAATTATATTGGGATTGGATAGAGGCCAGGGCACTACAAAACCCAAACTGGGGTCATTTGACCGAGACTTTTTTGACCCATAAATCCACCTTAAAATTGGAGCCATTTTTGGATTTTATTCAAATACCTCGGGAAAGGACCTTATATCTTAAATTTAGACATGGAACATTGCCCCTCAAAACTTTTACATCTAAATGGAATAATAGGAGGGAAGAGGATATAAAATGTCCAGGGTGTGCAAATCCCGAAGAATCATTGGGCCACTTTTTCTTTGCCTGTAAGGCATATACCCTACCTAGGAAGAAATGGTTAAAACCAGCACTAAAGAATCTTGGTGTTAGAGATCATAAATCAGCTTTACGTATTCTTATTTCCAATACCACTTCCATGGTTATTATTTGTGGGGTTGCAAAGTTTTTATCTTGTGCATGGATCATTAGGACTAAGATTTTAAAAAATGTTCATCAAGTCAATTCTTCCACATAATTCTTATATGTATTTTTTGTAAATAATGAACTGTTTTTTATATTTGTGTGTACTATATGTTTGTACTTTTTATGATACATGTGTCGAATAAAAGTATAATGACTTGACTTGACTTGAAAATTCCTTTTTGTAAACCCCCTTACCTATCAATACAAACAGTTATTGGCTTGGGAGTCATGGCAAAGTGTATTTAGAATCACTCAAAAAGCACCAATTTCCGTTTTTATCCACATTTAAAAATAATTACAGAGAAGAAAATTAATGTTTTTCTGTCTGTGTTTGTCTGTAACAATTAGTAAAAATGGAAAACAGGGAGCCTTAATATTAATGAATGCCTCACATATCTTTTTAATTGTGAGAACAATTCGCCTAAGATTAAAGACAAAAAACACCATGCTTGCTATTTACCAATGACACTTTGCTATTGTTGAAAAATCCACTGGACCTTTCTATATTGCTCAAAAGATTATCCTAATATTGCAGGGACTATGGGCTAGAAATCAACAACAACAAAACCAAGTATATGGTATTTGGCGATCGTAAGTTCAAAATTAGATGAACTATATCAGTGGATGGGGTAACCCTTGAGCGAGTTCGATTACTTGGGTGTTCACATGGAAGACTCGCATAGGTGGCCAGCTCAACGGTTGTTAAAGCAATCCACAGGGTCCTTAATAAGGTTTGCACATAGCGCATCATCCTTTCCCATTTCCCTCCATTTGGAAATTTACAGGAGCAAAGCGTTTGGGGCAGCCCTATATGGAGCAGATATCTGGGGTCACTGCAAATTGGAGATGATGGAAACAGCACAGAATAACTTTCTGAAATCACTGATAAAAATTCTGACTAGCAACCCCTCATAACCTATCCATATGGATCTAAACTTGAGATCTATTTCGGATGTTGCTGCAATGAGCCCACTCCAGTACTAGTAAAAGGTCTGGGCGACAAGAGAACTAGAGCCCTAAAAGGAGTGGCTCCAAGGCTTCCTACAGGGGTTGTGAGCGAATAGGATCCCTTGGTGTGCCTACATAAAGTCATGGTAATTCAAGTTGGGCTTAAGGGATTTCTGGTCAAACCCCAATGAGATATCGGGTGACATGATTGGAAAGCTTAAAACGGCGTACAGGGCTAATGTCCTGGGAGAAAAAATTAGGAAGACCACTTCGGGCACCCTGACTGATGACTTTCTATTATTTAAATGTGGTTTTGAGTTCGAACCTTACTTAGATATGTTACAAACCCGTTTACACGAGCACTTCTTATCAAACTTAGGGTGGGTGCACTAAGCTCCCTTCAGTTGTCATTGGAAGAAGGGGTTAGTTACATCAACTAAGTGCCTCATGGGATGTGAGGTCATCAAGTCAATCGGACAAATTTTTTTGGGGAAGTATATAAAAAGCAACAGAAACATTGGATATTATCATTTTGGACCAGTGTTTTTTGCTATTTGCAGATTTCTGACAGCCATATGGTATTTGAGGACACAGAAAATTAAGTAGGGAGTTTGGGTTTTATGGACATCTTAAATTTCTGAATTGTTCACATTTCTTTCTAAAAGGTCAACAACACTGTTTTATATTTTTTTATTCTACAGTATTCATATGTGTGCATATGAGCACTGGTATTTTACATTGTTATTTTGTAATGTTTTTTATGACTAGCAATAAAGGATATGACGAAGATATCCGTTAGGTAGAGATGCTGCAGTTTTTGGCACTTTTTGAAAAGTGCAACAATTCTCAGACTCAGCACTTAATGCACTTTAAGCTTTCTTGCACATCTTATACATAATCCCGGTGCCATTTTCCTCTTTCTTCTACCAAAGGATGGCGCATTTAAGCAACTCAAATCTATGTTAACGTAACTTATGGTGTTGTCTATACTACTTGTTTTATATTTGGTGGCCAGCCTTTTAACTGCTGTGATTAACAGTCACAAATGTTAACATTTTAAAGATGTTTCTTGTTTTAAAGCATACCTTGTTATTTTTGGAGATTCAAATAGGAGTGATTTGACTTTCTTAATTAGTTGGACTCACATGGCCGACCCTTGCGGTTTTTGTCTGTTCACTACTTATGCATATGATCAATTCTAATCTACTTCCGTTTTATTATTCCATGTTATATTGGGCGCTGCTTATATCATCCTAAAATGGACATGTTTGGTGCTGCACTCAGTGATTCTCAAATATTAAACACCTTTGTTTAGTTTGTGTTTTAACCTTGTATTTTAACCTTAGTGTTTTTTTGCACATATAAATAATTTTAAGGTTATGTATTGCAACTGAATAAAGTATTGATTGATATAAGCTATTGCACAGCCCAAGCTTGATAAAAATGGAAGTAGCTGCCCTCTATTGAGTTGTACTGTAGCATTCATATAGAGCAAAATGCAAAAATGACCCCCTGCTACAGCTTAGGTTACTGGGGCAGGGCAGAACTCTCAAATTGTATTTTAACTTTGCTAGCTTTGCACATACCTATTAGTATTTTTGCCGCATTCCCACTGCAGCCGATTAGGTGCTGTTGGGGGGCTCTCAGCCGCCATCTTTGGTGAGGTCTCAGGTTGGCGGACCAGTTGTTCGGCCCTCCCACCCTCATCGCCATAAAATGGCCACACCCTTTTGGGCGCACAGCGGACGAGCACAGCGGGCGCGCCGATGGCGTGCCTAAGGCACGCCAAAGGTAAGCCCTTCTGCGCCCGTCCACGCCAGGACGGGCCTAGGGGCCAGCACCCCTGCCCAAACGATTAACTATTCCTCGGAGGACTTACGAACACTGTATCAGTCTGAATTTCTGCTCTGTACAGCCACCCTTGATTATTTGATTCATCTTGATATCCTCCGTGACCCCCCTAATGTATTTGACCCTCTACCCGCTATCCCTTGCCAAAGCCAAAGCCCTATTTTATCTCCGGACCCCAATGTAAAACTCCATATTTCATATCTTAATACCCGCTCTTTGGTTAAGCACCAATTGGATATATTTTTGCTTCTCCTTGACGACATGCCTGATGTATTTTTCATCACGGAAACATGGCTGAACATTGACTCCTCCCCAGACATCCTGGTAGCCCTCCCAGAGCCATATTACATTCTGCATGCTGATCGGGCGCAAGGAAAGACGGGGGGTGGAGTAGCTGCAATCATCAAAAAAGAGCATGTATTCACTTCTATGTCCACCTTGAATCTTCCTGGAGTAGATAACCTAATCATCAAACTAGATTCTAAGACTGGCCCATTAATCTGTGCTCTTATCTATAGACCCCCCAATATATGGCCTCTTTCCCCCTTTCCCTGTGCGAACAGTTAGCTACTGTGGTTACAGACTACACAAAAATTCTCCTGCTCTGCGATTTCAACTACTGGTGTAATGATGAGCCAGGCGGCCCGCAGGCCACTGAACTCATGGAGCTCCTCTCGGGCCTCAACTTTTCCCACCATATCACCTCCGCCACGCACGTTAAAGGTCATATCCTTGATCAGGTGTGGAGTAATAACCTTACCATCTCCACTCCCATTATAAGCCCTTGCATATGGTCGGATCATTCTTTGATAACATTTACTATCTCCATGGCAAGCGATAGGAAATCTCCGATAATGGCTGGAGGTGTCATCAGGAAATGGAGCACTCTTAATAAACAAGCCTTCCTAGACAACTTAGCAAACACCATCCCTGCTGACAATACAGACCTTGAGCAGGCCGAAATGAACATCTCTCATTGGTTGCTGGCAGCAAGCAACTTACACGCCCCCCTGAAGAAATTCAGAACCGGCCGCCGTCCGGACTCCCAGAAGTGGTTTTCGGAGGACTTGAGGGCAAAAAAACTAGACATCTGCCAAAGGAACGAAAGTGGAGGAGAAACTACGACCCCCAGGCCAAATCTATTTATATAGCTGCACACACTGCCTATAAGCAAGCTATCATCCAGGTCAAGGCACTTTATTTTTCAAATATAATCATCCACTCTGACAATAAGTCTAAGGACATCTTTGCCATTGTTAATAAGCTGTCAAACATGGGGAGAGTTCTCCTCAAACCTACGGTGACCCAGGACTTGTGTAACTCCCTCAACCTATACTTCCGGGATAAAATCTCTACAATTAAAGCCAGCATTCCAGTTACTGCCCCAAATCGAATATCACCACTTTGACCCTTAGCGACCATTCCTTTGATCACTTTCCACCCCTCAATGCAGATTCCTTACAAACCCTCTTCACAAGGGTGAAATCTGGCTCCCCTAGGGATTGTTGCCCCCCGTATATTTTAAAGGAAATCCTTCCGGTCCACTCCGCTCCCATTCTGACCCTTCTCAATGCCTCCATCTCACAGGGTATGGTCCCTAAAGCCTTCAAAGAGGCAGTAATCGTACCCTTACTAAAAAAAACAGGTGCGGATCCCTCAGTTCTCTCCAACTACAGGCCAATTTCTCTCCTTCCTTATCTGGCTAAAATCCTTGAAGCTTATGTCACTACTCACCTTTCCAATTTTATTGAAGATTCCAACTACTTGGATCCCCACCAGGCCGGGTTTCGGCCTGCTCACTCCACCGAGACTGTCATCACCGCCGTCATGGATTCTCTCCGTGGCAATGCGTACAAGGGAATACCTCAGGCTCTGGTCTTATTAGATCTGTCTGCCGCGCTCGACACAGTCGACCATGCCATCTTATTGGACCGTGTCGAACAGGCAGGCATCCGAAGCTCCGCCTATAATTGGATTAGGTCTTTCCTAAGCGACTGCACTCAAGCGGTCCACCTGGCCCCCTTCACTGCTTCCAAAATTCCGCCGACCTGTGGGGTTCCTCAGGGCTCATCGTTGTCCCCCCTCCTGTTTAATTTGTACCTTGTCCCACTGATCCAGTCCTTGGGAAAGTTCTAAGTCGCCACATTCAATTACGCTGATGACCTTCAACTCATCTTCACTATTGACAGTTCTCCCAACTCAATCAGGGAATTTCAGGATACCATGCTACATATCCATTGTTGGATGGATGCCAATCATTTAAAATTGAATCCTGGAAAGACAGAAATAATCCTCAACGGCAAAAGCCAAACAGCTTGGGGCCCCCAATATTGGCCCCCGGAATTAGGCCTCGCTCCCATCCCTTCTACATCGGTTAAAAGTCTGGGAGTAGTCATCGACAGAGACCTATCACTGAAGACTCAGGTGGGCATGGTGGTATCCTCCTGCTTCTACCAGCTCCGCAGGATAAAGAAAATCAGTCGGATGTTGACCCAGTCGGCTCTGATCCAGGTGGTGATAGCGCTAGTTCTATCCCACCTGGATTATGCCAATTCCATCTATCTGGGCCTCCCTCTGTATCTTGGCAAACGTCTCCAACTGGTTCAGAACCAAGCTGCCAGACTGATCCACCAGCAGCCTCGTTGGCAGTCAGTCTGGCCACTGTTAAAACAACTCCACTGGCTCCCCTTTCCCCAACGAGTGCAATTTAAAACTGCCTGTATTGTCTTCAAGTCTCTCCAAGCTCGTAGCCCCCTATTTATCAACACCCTCCTGTCTAGGTATAACCCTTGCCGCAATCTCCGATCTGCCAACCTTCACCTTCTGTCCACGCCAACCTTTAAGCTGCAATGCCAGGACGGACGCAGATTTGCTACCCTTGCATCCAAACTCTGAAATTCCCTTCCTTTGGGGATCCGCTCCTGTACCGACCTTCTAGAGTTTAGGAAACAGCTTAAGACTTGGCTCTTCTCTCTGGCCTAGGCTCAACCCTTTGTCCATCTGTTTTTTTTTTCTGTTAGTCAGCGCCATGAAGCCCCTGGGTGTCCGTGCGCTATATAAAAGGCTATTAACATAACATAACAATAGAGACAAATTCCCCAGCAACCTTTCTTTTCAAATGAGCTGACCAATCTCCCATAAAAAAAGACCTCAGAAGGTTATGCTTTTTTATATAATTGTATTCTTATTTTCATATCATATATACATTTTCAGGAATTCTTTATCAAAATATTCACATTCATTTCATATCTCCAGGGTGTCTGTCCTGGACAACACTATCAATTTCAAGACCTCCAAGTTTGAAAAAGATCAAAGAAACTTTAATATTGAGATGGTGTATCCATACCTCAAAGATGAATTCTACACCAGACCGGATTCCACCAGATACCTTAATACCAACCAGGGTAGATCAAAGAAAAGATTCACCACGTTCTCGGAGACATCATCATCTGATTCAATGGAACACTTCCGATGCAGGTGAAGGTACTTCCAATAGGAATCAGCAGAACAGAAATACCCCTAAGAGGCCTTTTTTAGGACAGGGCCAACAGCAGAAACGGACGAGATTCAAACCACAGTGGGAGATGACGACACGCAAACAACATTACAAGTCGTGAAGCCATCATCCATCATCAACATCTCTGGGAAAGTATTATCACAAGCAGAGAAAGAAGTTTTGGAGTTAGGTCTCTCGTTTGTCCCTGGAACAGCCATGGATTTTACCAGAATCAAACTGGAGGTCATGGAATTCTTTAGGAAGGTACGCCTGAGATGGTTTTTTAAGGACTCACCTGATCAAGTTCAGACAGAGGCTTCTGAGCTAAGGAACAAGTCCACGTTCTGTCCTCCCAACCATAATATTTCCAAGAATATCATTGCTTTAGAACGTTCTGTGATGTCATCTTTGAACATTCTGGAGAAAAAACGTCCGTTTGTACCCAGTAATATCACCAAAAAACAAAAAGAAGCAATAAAGGAATTGAAGAACCAGCAGGAGGCTATCATAAGGCCGGCTGACAAGGGAGGGGCAGTTGTCCTTTGGTCCAAAGATTTCTATAGAAGTGAAGGACAAAGCCACGTCTACAATCAGGAATGGTACCGTCGGATCACACATGACCCTACGGCCCAGATCCTGGATGAAGTCGTGAAACTTGTGAATGGTGCCAGAGAAACAGGCATACTGGGACCCAAAGAATCAGAATATCTCGTGAAGAAACATCCAAGGATCCCACATCTTTACTTTCTTCCGAAAGTGCATAAGGACTCCAAAATACCCCCGGGACGCCCAATAGTGTCCGGTTGTGATCCGGTTTTTGAGCCAATTTCCCAATTTGTGGATATATTTCTAAAAACTCTCGTCGTCCAAGTTCCATCGTACCTGAGGGATACCATGGACTTCATTAACAAAGTCGAAGGTGTCCAGTTTGACCCCATGTCCCAACTCCTGGCTACCATGGACGTGTCTTCGTTGTACACACAGATACCTCAGCAGGATGGGTTGGATGTCATTGAACTATACTTGGAAACCAGACCGCGCCCTCATAGGGTTCCTACTGATCTCATTGTCTCATTCACTTCATTGGCTCTTAAGAAAAACTTTTGCACATTTGAAGATGAAATGTTCTTGCAAGTTAAAGGCTCAGCAATGGGCTGCCCGTTTGCGCCCGAAATGGCCATTCTGTATATGGGTCAATATGAAGAGAGGTACGTGTGGAACAACAACCCCTACAGAGAACATATAGAGCAATGGATGCGATATATAGACGACGTGTGGTGTGTCTGGAATGGGCCACCAGCCCTACTTGAGGAATTTCACGTCTGCTGAATAACAGAAGTCCTGATATCAAATTCAGTTTGAGTTATGACTCTAAATCCTTACCATTCTTGGATGTTGAGGTATCGGCTACAGCGGATGGATTGTCCTGTTCTTTATACCAAAAAAAGACCGACAAAAATAATGCACTACACTACAGGAGCTACCACCCCAGGAGTCTTAGGGACAACCTCCCCTAGGGGCAGTTTCTTCGTGTCCGACGAAACTGTTCGTCGGTTGAGAAGTTTGATTTACATGGACAGGCGTTAACCGCAAAATTACAGGAAAGAGGTTATCCTCGCAAATTGTTGAAACATTCAATGAAAAGAGCACGCTGGACGCCTAGGGAGCATCTTCTAGAAAAAAGATCGAAACCTGCGACCCAAAGGATTGTGTGGGTTTCCACCTTCGGTCCCCATACCAATCAGCTCCAAAAAACAATCAGAAAGTGTTGGCATCTGGTTGAGGAAATCTTACCGGATGTGGGCCTTCCATTGTTTGCACTGAAAAAGAACCGGAGCATCGGCCAGATGATTACATCTACACGGCCCCCTGCCAAAAGAGACACTCAAAGCACCATCTTCGGGGCCACTCCTGTGAAGGGACATCGCAAATGTGGGACATGTACTGTCTGTGACCTTACGATGGAGGGCTCCCTGTTCACAGATGGAATAAAATGTTGGCGCCATGACGAACATACCAACTGTAAAACAAAATATACTGTTTACGCCATCCAATGCCCGTGCAAGAAGGTGTATATTGGAAAAACCACGCAGGAGGTGCGACAAAGAATCATTCAACACCGCTCAAGGATAAACAATAACAATCTGACCGCACCATTGGTTTCCCATTTTCTTAGACATAAACATTCCTCCAATGATATCAGATGGACTGTGCTTGCTGTTATCAGAGGTGGCAGCGGGGATCCAGATGTACGCCTAGCACAGAAAGAGGCGTATCTTATTCTCAAATTTGATACATCCAATTCTGGCCTCAATGAAATGTCTGAACTGGGAAATCTGTAAAACCTCGTTCCCTATCTGTTCTGCTTGTGTGCCCACTCTGACGCTGGGCTGCTTTGGACCGTGCTGCTTACACTGACAAACCCTGATAATGTTAAGCATCTTCTTTGCTTTCACTGTATACAGTTAATTGCTCGTCTGGAAATGAACACTGTGGTGGCAGGTCATTAATACTACTTGATTCATATTTCACCCATTCATACTTTCATATTTATTCTTCCAGTTTTAAATTCATTGTACCCCTGGGTGTGCCGGTGGTAATACTTTGCATCACCCAGGCATTAATAAACATCCACGGGGGCAGCAGCATCAACCTGTGCCGCCACCAAGAGGTTTTTCCGCTCCTCCAGTCGGAATTTTCATTCTTCCAGTTTAAAATTCATTGTACCCCTGGGCGTGCCGGTGGTAATACTCTGTATCTCCCAGGCACTAATAAACATCCACGAGGGCAGCCGTATCAACCTGTGCTGCCAACAAGAGGTTTTTCCGCTCCTCCAGCTGGAACTACAAGTTCCACCAATCTCAGCGCTGGATCTTTGTCCATCGTCACTTTCGATGGCCGCTACCGGGCTCTTTTTCAAATAGCTAGGAGAGGGTCCGCGCAGCCACACGCTGGATGTTGATGGCGGCGGTATCATGGATTGAGTCCAAGATCTGTCATAGTAAGTCCCCTGTGCTGGGTGTGATCGGCTTCCGTTCTTTTTAAATACGTCCGTTTTTAAACACGACCTTTGCGCAGCGTGTATACTCAATGTTTCACGCTTTTTACAGTGGTGTTGGTGTAGAGGAATCCTGCCCCTTGCCGAATGTAGAAGAATTCTTCCCGGTACTTCAGTTTACCAGCAGCTACATTTCATGTGCAGGTAGGACATGAACTATCACTGCATTCCACATGTGTATTTACGATGGGACATTGCACTACAGTGCTGTCTGCTTCTTCTTTTCATTCAGCCACAACACAAGGCGAGCCATCCCATTGATCTTTTGCGCACCATTCCGTGGGCGTCTTGAAGAAAATAGTGTCTGTCACCCCGCGCTTACAATCTAGTACAGGTATGACACGGTTCCCCCCTGTTCAATGTTTATTATTTTTTACCTTTTCTGAATCTCTGAAATGAACCAGTCTTGAGAACTAGCTCTGACTATCACCACACTTGTTTTTCCAGACAAACTTATTTGATGTCAAGTTAACCCTCACCCCCGCAGCCCCTGTGTGTGCTGGGCAGGTAAATCACAACCACCCTTTTTTGTTTGTAGTTAGAGAGTGTATTTCCATACGTGGTCGCAGTATTAGTTTGACACCTTCCTTTAATTTTTTTGTAGTGAGGAACTTATCGAGTCCCAGTC
This sequence comes from Lissotriton helveticus, assembly GCF_964261635.1. Taxonomy (NCBI): domain Eukaryota; kingdom Metazoa; phylum Chordata; class Amphibia; order Caudata; family Salamandridae; genus Lissotriton; species Lissotriton helveticus. Next base: position 1,811,338,743 of record NC_136057.1, read on the forward strand.
CTGAGGAGAACCACGATTTAATATGGTTCGAAACGCGTTGACCCCCAGCCTGTGACAAGGAAGAAGGGTGCAGCTAGGATTGACTAATACCACTCTGGTGGAACCCGCTGTTAATCCTTAAATTAATAAACACGTCACAGGTGTTGTGAGATAGGCAGGCAGTCCAATTCCATCCCCACTTCCGCCTGTCCACTGGTATTTGAATGAAAGGACTGGTTTCTTATGTGTATCAGTTTTCTTTGTTGAAATGTTTTTGATGTTGCAATTTACTTTGAATGTACTTGTCATGTAAAAAGTTATTTTGGTGTCATGAATTTTGAGTATCCACTATGAACCCCTGCACATTTGTATATATTGCGCACATCACTGTATGTTATTGATTCAACTGTTTTGACATGAGTTTCCTTTGAAAACATATGGACTGATTAATGAAACTTTATTCTAAATGAAAATAAATCATTTTGTGACAAAAAAAAACGTCTGGTTCACGCAACATAAATTGGTTGCGGGGCTGTAATTCACTACAAAACAAACCTGACTAGCCATCTTTGTTCTGTTTAATACTTGTTGAGGTCCAGGCTAGCCAGTGGTTGGACCCAATACCTTCCTTTGTGTACTGGCTGGATTTTCTCAAAGCACGTCTACTGAGACATATTGTAAATTTTAAAAACACTTCACTCTACAAACATTCATACTGCATCCAAAAACTTTACATACACCCAAACACAACTAAAACAAATCTATCAACATAGTTTCCCTGTGCCTGGTCGCCACTGATTATTCTTTCTGCCCTGAACCACCAAGCCTTGCTTGGCAATATCAGGCATAAAATGAACGTCAAAATGCCCATCTTATTCATGGTGGGTCAGTCGATGTACACAAACTGGTGACCCTGTGGAAGTTTGGCTACCAATCAAAGATTTCTGATGATAGAGCCAGCTGAGAATGCTATTGTAAACCCGCCCATTCCAGAACATATTGAGGTCAACAGTGGCGGATCCTCCGCTAAGGCGGAGGAGCATCCCCCCACTGACTTCGATAGGAAAAATAAAATGAAAATAAAGTATTGTTATCATTTTATTTTTCTCATTGAAGTGAGTGGCTCTTGGGCGGGTTGACCAGAGCAGGGAGAGAGGAGGTTTGCTCTCCTTAAGTGTGCAGGACTGATTGGCCAGCCCGCTGTGGCCGGCCAAACAGTCCTGCACACTTTGCATCTTCTCCACCAGGCTTGCTTCACACTGCCTGGTGAGGAATATGCAAAGTCTTCAAGTTTCCTTTTGAGCGCCGTGGTTCAATGCTCAGACCAATCACAACACTACATTGCAGCGTTAAGATTTGCTATTGGGAGCCTGGGAGCCCGAGTGCTTCCTGCTTCTTCTGCAGCTGGAGGAGACAGGAAGAAGAGGACAGAGAAGGGGTGCCAGCTGTCTGACCGATGTAAGTGTATTTTGTTTTCTGTTCCAACCCGCAAACACCACTCTGGCCCCACACCCTACCACTCCGGATTGGTAACAGCCGCTACTCTGCTGAATGCAGTTCCTTATAATCCCAATAGGCTCCGCGCATTGGAATAACATAAATGATAGTTTAGACGTAGGACTGAGGTCGACTAGGTCTCTTTCGAATATTTTAGACTTAATTATGAATGCCAGCTAGCTCAGAGGTCACTAGAAACTTTCTCGAATGAACAGGAAAGAGTTAACTTTCCTGATTAGACAAGAAGGGATTAGTTTCTGACAACCGCATATACATGACAACTTTGCTCCCTCCAGAACAAGGAGTATATCTCCAGAGTCGTGTGAAAACAATAGACAGCTATTTCACTCAGTCGATCGTGCATACTTAGTTTCATCAGAGTGCAGAGAAACAGAGAGACGGGCGTTTTCAATAAAAGTTGTTATTTATTGAGCAGTCCTCTTTCTCGTGCAAGAGAAGTATATTGCCACAATTGCAATACTTGTTATAAAGTAAAGTGCGTACAGTAAAAAGAGTATTATGAAATAATACTGTAAAAGCATTTATATGATTTCTGAGCCATATGATACTGAAAACGGATAAAATATATACATACATAAAATCATTGACTAAACGTACTCAACTGGTGCTTCTAAGATACGCCTACCCCGGAGTACCTAACCTAAGCCTAGTACGTGGGAAGGAGTAAGTGAGCTGCAGTTTAAGTTAAGTTAGTTTTGCCAAGAATCTGAAACAAGAATTCTCTTAAGGATTTAATCAGCTCCGTACCTTGGTTATAGAATGAAGGAGGTCTTGTATCTCTTTCTCAGGACTCGATTTCCCTGCAACCCGCAAGGGTGGCTGGAAACACTGGAGCTGGATTTCTCGGCAAGAGAAAAGACAGCGTCTCTCTCAGTGCGTCAAATGGGAGGGTCGGCTTCCTTCGGCTCTCGCATCAGCTGGGCTTTGGGCAAGTAGATAGCCGCTCTGCTCCAAACCACCGTGTGTTTGCTTAAGGCAACATTGGTATATTTATACCTGGAAGGTGCCCAGTTTGACGTAAGGTTGGACATAAGACATCACTAAGAACTTACAGTTCTTTCTGGAATCCAGGAGTTCTTGTTCAAATCAAAACAAAAGCAGGGGCATTTCCCAGGCTGCTGGAGGCTTGGTTTGTTTCAAGAATGCGTTGTACTTTCTAGGAGTCTATGGGAGTAGCCTTGCCGTATTTGGACTGCATTGGCTATTACTAAATATGGATATGATTCCTATGCCTTTATAAGGATATGTTTTGTTATAACCACATAAGGGCATGAATCGGGAATATTTAAATAGGGTCCTAGATACATTCACAACACTGCTTCAGGAGGCAGAACCACAAGTTTGGTGGGATAGCAGGCCATTTTACAAAGTGGCCCATACTCCACAAACTCTAAATGATCATGAATACTAGGCAGGCCAAGTCATCAATGCTTGCCAAGGGCAGAGCACCTTCAACAAATGCCATAAGTATTTATTGAATTCCGAGAATCCCTCTGCACCCAAAAAAAACTAAGCAAGAGCAGTTACTTGCCAGGCAACCTAGTCCCTGCGGATCCTGAATGCCTTACCTGTCCTTCCCACTCTGTTCGAATTGCCAGTGCATGCTTGCTTTAGTGTGAAATAAGTTACATGATGGTTGGTTCCTTGCATAGTGCAGGTGTCTTGCTTCTCTGTGTATGGAATGAAACCAAGATGATGGCGGCCACAGGCTCAGCACCCCTGACAGGGAGCAGTACATGCCTAGTCCAAAGCACCACATTCTGTTTATATAATATTTAAGAAAAGCCAGTTCTTTTCTTCTTCTTTGCAGCTATTTCTGTTCCAGTATCTGACTGATCACAGTCTAATTACACTCTAATATTGGGGAGCACCATCTCCATCTCGTACAGCTTTCCCTTTGCTTCCACGTGGTCTTTTGACACTATATCAAGATTGTATGTAAGTAGTAAGAATTTTGATGGAATTGTTGGGTGTCCTTAATTAAGTGTTTACATATAAGCACACTGGTTTTCAGAGCTGAGCGAATCAACCAGGCGGCACACGAAAAAAGACACAATTTACTCAAAATAAATTGTGACTAGCAAAGGCGAGGGAGTGGGTGGTTGGTCTGAGGTTAACACACATACACTGTATTAAGGATGATAATATTGACCTACAATAATATTGCATCCAGCATATTACCTACTACTACATCATTATTGTTAGAATATCATTAGGATTGTTATCTCCACATCACCTACCTAAACTTATTAACAATTGAATTCACCGACTGTACTTAAGTTGCGAAGTAGTGGATGGCGTATTGGTCCTGATGCAATATTATTGTCACACAATATAATGCATGTGATATAGTGGGGGTATATCCTCCAGAATGCTGTATCAAGAGCTGCCACAAACAAGACTACAAGAAACTGTAACAAAGTTATGGCATCACTCTCATTGACACTATATAAAATTATTTGAATGTTCTTGCTTCCTTTTATCATTGTGTGCAAGAAAGAAAATGCCAACATAGTCAAAAACACCGACTTAGTATGTTCCTGATCCCATTGTGAATATCAAGCAGCATCATACACAAAGTTATAGAGATTGAATAAATGGAACAATGTTGTCATATTACCAAAATCCAGAGGTGGTAGTTATTGCATTTCAGATCCTTTGACCCTGATAACATCACAGGAAGTGACATCATATGACCTCTGACCTGAATGGCAGACATTGTAAATGTTTTAAACCGTGAATGTTCAAAACTCAAGGATGCAGCATGTATGTAATAAACCGAGGTACAAATCACCAGTCACATAAAGTGAGCAAAGCAGATGGTACGCATACTTTTAAAAGGTCACAAGTAAGGTTAGTCACAAGCGGGAGGTAGTAAAGAAGCAATTTAGGGATGTGATGGCTACCCTTAAATGATCCTCCCCGTAAAAGCATGGTGGGAGCTGCACCATCTGAACTCCAACAGACGTGTGAGCACTGATGTTCATAGTGAAAATGGCAGGTTCACTGACAGGATGGTCAAAAGGACAAGTGGCAGAAACCCAGCATTCAAAATGTTCAATTCATCTGTGTGGTCAACGAAGTTGTCTTGATTGAGAGACGTGAAACATGTCAATATCACACGTATTATATATTTAGATTCCTACCTTTGCTCGTTCACCCAGTACTTGGTCTTCATGCTGTAAAATAAAGAAACATTTTGAAAATGGATTCAACTGCTCGCTGGAGCCCTTTTCACATTTCACATAGTGGATAATCAGTCAATGGCTTCTAGTTTAATGAGAATTTGACATATGATCTCTGCCACTGCAAAACAGTTGTTCACATCACAATATGTAACTCTGTTATTACAGGTAATTTTCGTGCTCAGGTCTGGAGCACGGATAACAATGTATTCGCAGCGTGAAAAATGCAGAACTGCAGTGGTGACACTTGGTACATTCCGTCTAACTTTTAATGCCACTGCTAGAATTTTGGGCACCATAGGCAAAGTGACATATTGATGCATCCCTCCACTGCCAATGGTGAGAAACATGCATTTGTTTTGTTAGAGATATTTCCCTTCTAACAGATATGCATTAACCCCAGGTCCCTCCTGACCTCGTCCCATTCCTTAAAATATGGAGATAACCATCTCCACGACAGAAAAAAAGAAAAGGAGCATGCTGGGATACCCTACCTGCTCCCTCCCACTGGGAGTACATAAGCGGTACCAGCCCAGTATGCAGCCTGTTCTTTTTTTCTGTCTCCAACAGAATGTTTGCTTGTATGCTGTGATGTTACTTACCTGCACCTGCTCCTGCTGGGCTGGGGTGGCGTGCTGGTCCTTCTCTGCTCCCCCTGCCCGGCTGCCTGGCTTCGCGGGCTGGTGTGCTGTTTCCTGGTGTGTCTGCCTCCCGGCCTGCCTGGCTTGCTGGGTTGCATGGCTTCTTCCTGCTGGTGTTCCGGATTGCCGGCCCTTTGCGGCTGGTGCGCCATCTCCCGATGATCTTCAGGGTCGCCTGTGCACGTCTCCCCGAGCTTGGCCGGGTGGGAGGCGCGCTGCTCCTGTTGTTGGTGGCGCGGCGCTGGATGGGTTCAGGAGCCAATTGTGTGTGTTGGAGCCTTGTTCGTGGTGCTGCGACCCCCACTGCGGGTGAGTCCCGCTTTGCGGTGTTGGCTCTGTGGTGTTGTGCTGTCCATTTTTTTTCCTCGCTTGGCTGCTGCGCTCGCACGCATTGTTGGCTGTGCTTTGCAAAGAAAAGACCGGCCACTTCAACGTCGGTTGCGGGCTGATTGGGAATTATGTTCGGTTCCCTGGTGTGCCAAATGGGTCGTGGGTTCTCGATGCCGGCCTCATCCTATGGCGCCGAGTCTTCTTTCCTTTCAGCCTCGCTCTGCACCTTGTTTGCCCCGTGCTTTCCATTTGGCCTTCTGTATTCTCAGGATGGGAGACCGCCTGGGACTGCCAGGTGCTAATGTAATGTCGGCCACTGTGCCCCGCTTCTGATGGATGTGTTTGCCTGGCTGCCGCGTGTCTTCCCCAGGTGTCTTCCCTGATGTCGCGGTGGTGTGGTCTGCTCTGCCTGACGCTGTTGTCCTGGAGGGTGCCTGGGCAGTTTCTTGGGGGGCGATGAGCTGTTGGGGCGCTCTTCCTGCCCTCCTGGTGAGTACTGCGTAGCGGTCCCTGTTTCTTTCTTTTTTGTTGTCCGCCTTTCCTGCTGTCTTTCTTTTGCAGGTTCCTCCTGGGCCTGGTCCTTGGCTCCCTGCCTGTGGCCGGTGTGGATCTGGCCTTGGCCTCGGCGGGGCGGACTTCTCTGCCTGGCGCTGGTGTTCTGGTGGGTGCCTGGTGAGTCTGTTGGGGGTGGGGGGGGGTGCTGTTGTGGCCCTCTTCCTGCCTCCCTGGTGAGTGCCGTGTATCGGCAGTCTCTGTTTCTTTCCTGTTCACTGTCCTTGTGCACTGTGTGGCGGTTGGGCTGTGTATGGGCGGGTTGGCCTTGCTGGACATGGTTCTGTCTTTTGCCTGCTGTTGTCCGTGACTGTTGCTGGTGGGTGTCGTCCTCTGGGCTTCTCCCTGCCGGTTAAGTGGGGTGGGTGCTGTTTTTCTGCACTGTTTCCTCCGCTCATGTCCGCATGTCGCTTGGTCTCCTGTGCTGCCTTGGCTCTTTTATCCACACTATGTGTGGGAGGGTATACTCAGACGTGAGTCCCTTGCTCATTGCACCATCAGGATTCAAGCAAGCCGGGCCGAAGAAGGCTGTGATGCCAGAAACCGGTCCCCGGAAGCTTGTTTCCTTCCCAGTATAAGAATTGGCTTGGTAGTTTGGTTTGCCCTGTTCCCATCATGCACTGGGACAGGAACAGACTAATTTGCATATAGCCAGGTTCTGAGCTGGGATGGTGCAGTGAGCTAAAAAACGGTGATGGATTAAAACCATGATCTATTGACTTGGTAAGAGTATTCTGCATCATTCAGAAACTCTGTCCATCACCACCCCCTTTTTCCAAAATCTGCCTTGGCTCTTCTGCTGCTGGGGTTGCTGTTACGTGCTGGCTGCCTTGGTTTGCCTTCCCCGTGCCTCCTCGGCGGTTTGTGTTCTGTTGGTCAGGGCGGTGGGCTGGTGGTGCGTTCTTCCTGCCACCTTGGAGTCCTTTTCTCCTCCTCTTGGGTTGCTACTTAGGAGGGGTTCTGGGGTGTTTCTCCTGTGGTGGGGACCCCCTGTTTCGTTCTGGTTGCCCCCCCTTTGGCTCTCTCGGAAGTGTTCTCTGGCCCAACTTTTTTTGGGGGGGGGGGGTCCCCTGTTGCTCGGGCCCCCCTGCTCTGCACTTGTTCCGCCCCGGGTGGGTGCGCTTGTGCCCTTGTAGGGGTGTGCGTTCCCCCTTTTTTTTTCTTTTGGGGTTGGGCTGTTCTCACTTCCTACCTGCGCCCTGATTCCCTGTGTTCTTTGTGTTCCGGGGACGCTTCTGTTTTCTCCTGTGTGCCTTTGACGTGCCTCTTTGGTTGGCTTGCCCTTGTGCCTTGGATTGGGCTTTTTCTTCCTGTTCCCCTGGCCTGAGTGCTGTTTTGGGGGTTCCGGTTGGGCCTTGACGGGCTCATGTTCTGTCCCTCGCCTGTTGCTGCGGCTCCCTGTGCTTTCTGGTTCCGGGGTTCTTGCTGGGTTTCTTTGCTGTTCCCGTCTGGCCTCTCCCTCTGGCGTCTGCCGCTTGGAGTGGGTCGTTTGCCGCTTGTGCTGTGCTCTGCGGCTGTGTTACCCTGTGGCTTTGGCTTCTGGTCCTCCTGCTGCCTGGCCGTCCCTGGTGGGGTGTCTTCCTGCTGGGCCGTGGCTCGCTTTCTGCGGCCTTCTGGCCTTTGGTTCCTGGCATTCCTGTGGGTTCGGTCCTGGTACGTGCCTGTCGGGTTCCTGAGGTTCCGCTGCTGGTAGCATCTTGCTTCCTCTCGGGTGCTTTGCCTGGGCCCTGCTCGGGCCTTCTGGCTTTCGGTGGGTTCCTGTGTCCTCCCCTTGTTTCCTGGTTGGGGGGGGCTGTTGGGCCCTTCCTCGTTCCTGAGGGCTCCTTGTCCTGGTTCGGGTTGGCTCTGGGCCGGGCTGGTTGTGCTCCTGGTGGGTCCTGTTGTTGTGGGATTTGTTTCTCGCCTTCTGCCTGGTGGGGTTTGGTTTCCTGTTGGGGTTTCCTTCTCCCCTCTTGTTTCTCTGGATGGTGTTTGTTCTCTGGGGCTTTGCTTCGCTGGCCGCTGTTGCCTCCGGTGGTGGCTGGGTCGTTGGCTCTGCCTTGGGTGGGTGCTTGTTATTCGTGTGCCAGGCTCCTGTGCCCCACCCTGTCTGCCGGTCCTGGCTGTGCTGTGCCCTTTCCTGCTGGTGGGTTTTGGGTGTCGGTCTCCCCGGTTGTGTGGCCTCTCTGCGCCTTCCTTTCGACCCTTGGTTCCTGCCCTTCTGTTGGTTCGAGCAGAGTGGTGCCTGTCTGGGTGCCGGCCTGCCTGCCTGCCTGCCTGCCTATGGTTGTCACTGTTGGGCACTTCTTGCTCCCTTCGGGTGCTTTTGCCTGCCCCGTGCTCGGGGTGTCTGCCTTCTGGTGGTTTCCCCTCCTGGTTTCCGGGGGGGGGGGGGGGGGTTGGGTTTGTTGTGCCCTTCCTCTGTGCTGCTGGGCCTTGGCCTTTTTGGTGGTGTTGGCTCGGGTTTCTTCTTGCCTGCTGCCCTGTTTCCCCTCTTGTGCCCTGCCCTGTTGGCCGTGCCTTTTCGCTCCTTGTGGGGTTTGGGTGTCTGCCTCCCCTGGTGTGTGGCCGGGTTTCTGCTTCCCGCCCCTCTCGCTCTGCCTTGGGTTGCGGTTGGCTTTGCTTCGGGTTTGGGGCTTTGGGGGGGCCTGGCGTTGGCCCTGTGCTCCCGCGCGGGCTGTTTTCGGCCTGTGCCCTTTGCTCTCTCGTTGGTGCTGGGGTGTCCCTTCCCGGTCCCTTGATGAGAGGGCTTTCTCGGGCTCCTCTCCTTTGCTGTTGGTGCCGGGTTTTTTTTCCCGTGTGCTCTGGGGGCCGAGGCTCTGCCTCTATTGGTTTTGCCTTTCCGGTCCCTGTTTTGGCGTCCCGTTCGCTTTGCGTTTGGGTCTCTGATGCGCCTCTTTGCTTGCTTCTGTTGGGCTTTGTGCTGTGGGGCCCTTCTTTGCTTCGGGTCCTTTTTTGGTCCCTGCTGGGGTCCTTGCCTGGCTGCTCCTTCTCTTGGGCTTTGTCGCGGTCCTGGGTTGGTCTTCGGCCCTTTCTGGGTCCGCTCCCTTCGGTTGGCTGTGGCGCTGGGTCCTTTGTGTGGGCTCTGGGCTTCCTTCCTCTGGTTCTCCTTTCTCGAGGAGGTCTGGCTGTGGTTGGCTGTTGTGCCTTTCCTGTGCTCCTTCCTGGTTGGGGGTTCCTTTTTGCCTCTCCTTCTGGGTCCTGGTGGTGCGGTGTTGTGTGCCTCCTGGCTGGCTGGCCTGCCTGTTCTTCGGCTGGTTTCTTGGGGTTGGGCTGTGGGCCTTGTTGTTGGCCTTCTGCCTTTGGGGTTTCGCCTTCGGTGGTTCCGTGGTGTCTCCCTTTTTCCTCCTGGGGGTCGGTTCCTCCTTTCCGGTTCTGGGGTTTTGGTTTCCCTGGTTCCGTGCGGGTCTTTGTTGTCTTTCTTGGCTGCGCCCTCGTTTTTGGCCCCGGTCTTGGTCGTTTTGGGGCGCCGGGTTCTTCTCCCGGTTGGTTGGCCTTTTGGGTGCTGCTGCTCTTCGGAGTCTCTGCGGGGGTTGGCCTTTGGTTGGTCCTGCCCTGTGGCCTGGTTCCTCTGTGGTTCCCTGTTGCTGCCCTCTTTTCGGTTCTGCTGGGGGCTTCCCCTGCTGTGTTGGGTCGTCCCTCTGCTTTGTTCCTTCCTGTTCCTTCGGCTCTTCCACCCTGTGCAGGCTGTTCTTTTCTGCCCTTGTCCCTTGGGCTGGTTTGGGCTGTTGGTACCTGGTTGTTTGGCGGCCTGGGTCCGGGGGCTTCGCCCTTGGGGGTTTCTCGCTGGTTGGTTGCCCTTTCCTGGCTCCGTTCTCTGTTGGGGTGCTTGCACTTCTCCTGGGCTTCCTTTGGTCGTGGGGGGGGGCTTGGTTTTGGCCCCTCTGCTTGCTCCCTTGGGGGCTTGGCTCTGCTTCTGTGCCTTCCTTCTGCGTGGCGGTCCCCTTCTGGCCTTTCGGGTCTTGGTTCGGGCCTGTGGGGTGCTGTTTTTTGGGCTGGTGCCCTTGTTGATGGTGGGGTTCCGGAAGGCCGGGTTCTCTGCTTTGGTATTCTCCATATTTTAAGGAATGGGACGAGGTCAGGAGGGACCTGGGGGTAATGTCCTATTACTTACCGGTAATTTCATTACTCCTGGTCCCGTTGACCTTGTCCCATTTCTTACTTCCCTCCCTCCCTCCCTTGCGCCGGCCTTCCTGTTGTTGGCTTGGTGTTTTCAGGCTGCATGCTGGGCTGGTACCGCTTATGTACTCCCAGTGGGAGGGAGCAGGTAGGGTATCCCAGCATGCTCCTTTTCTTTTTTTCTGTCGTGAAGATGGTTATCTCCATATTTTAAGGAATGGGACGAGGTCAACGGGACCAGGAGTAATGAAGATTACCGGTAAGTAATAGGACATTATGTAGTTACTATCATACTTAAAATCAGTTAACAATGTAGGACAACATACTTGTGAACAGCTGGGGCAATTATGCAAAACATGAAAAAATTCAAGTAAAGACTACTATTTATATACATTGAATGACTTTCAGCAGCATTCATAGGTTTCTACAACATATACATATTTACATGTGTCAGCAACAACATTGGAAAAAAATGAATATCACAGCGTTGAGTTTTAAAAGCATGAGGAGTTGGATTTTTTCACTTTGAATTCAGGGGTATACTTACAAACAAAGTGGCGGTGCGCAGCGTTAGCCTTTTTGGTTTCATGCCACGCTCCGCCATAGTGCAAGGGTGCCTGCATTGTGGGAATAATTATTTATGTGTAGGAAGGTGTCCATTCGGGTACTTAAAGGGGTACATATACAAGGAAAGTGTCAGAGCGCGGCATTAGCCTTCTTGGCTTAACGCCGTGCTCCGACCAGGGCCAGACTGGACGAAGCCAGCACTGGGCATTTCCCCAGTGGACTGGAGGGGTGGGGCCGGTTTTGTGTCCGTAGGGGGCCGGTTTTGTCACTGGGGGCCGGTTTTGCAGCAGTGCTGCAATATAGGGATACCTTCCTGCACATAAACAATCATGCATGGCATTTTGCTGTTTCTATGTTGGCTGCACAATGCAGCACACATAGAAACAGCAAAAACGAGGAGAAATAAAGAATTTCTCCACATTGCGCCATGTTAAGACCAGGTTTTTTTTGTCTTCATTTTGGTGCTGCCCCATATTTATGCCACCCTTGCAAATATGGGGCTGAATCAAACTCAATGGGTGTTGTGGCGGGATGCCCACCGCAACACCCATTGCTTGCCCCTTTTACGCGTGAAAAGGAAGCGTTAAGCCACTTTAAGTTGCTTAACCCTGCCTTATAAATAAGGCAAAGCCTGTATCGCCACAGGAATGTCAGAAAAAGTGACGTTCCTGTGGCGATAGGGGCTTGTAAATATGCCCCTCTGCGTGATAGGTGTTCGCCCAGATATGGTTAGTGAGACCATTTCAAAATAGAGACCCAAGCATTTGAATGATTAAATCTTTGAGGAGCACATGGGGCCCCCTAAGAGCTTGCGTGCCCCCTCAAGGGTGGAGAAGTTGATAGGCCGATAGCACAAAGCTAGCAGGTGTGTAGACTGACACCTACTAGGACAGGTAAGGAAAAGCTGAATACTGAATGGCTTTGAAGACTAGTGTGTGCATCTCCTTATGCAACTGACCTCTGGCTGATATCCTCCCTGATTGATTTCCGGACTTCGAGATGGTAGAGTAGGCAGGTAGCACAGAGTACGTGTGACAAAAATGGCAATTATTCCGATGTGTAGCCTCATCCACAGGCTATTGGAGTACCCCAGAGTGCAGACACTAAAGTAGATGTGGATTAATTTTTCTTATGTGGAGAATCTGGAATGGAGTGAATATAGTGGGTGGAGGCAATAAATGACTCCAGACTCAAATTAAAGTTCACATTACTTCTGGGTTTCTAGCACTGAGAGAGTGTGTTGGAGTGTCAAGAGGGACTGTAAAGAAATATGCACGTGTGACAGGAGTTTGGATTAAGACATCCTTGGCTATTAAGACAGTAGAAATTTGGATATGGGATGAGGTGTGAGGGAGTGGAAGAGAATATGATAGGAGAAGCAGAAAAGTACATAAAGTCCACTGGCGTAACGAAAATTGAGGGGGCCTCCCTGCAAGTTATGTAGAGGGCCCCCCCCCGGGCTCAATTAGGAGCTCTCCAGACAGAGTGCAGTGCAGAGGGGGCCCCCTGGTGCTTCGGGCCCCCACACCGTGTAGGCTGCGGGGGCCTGTGTTACACCCCTGATAAAGTCACATAGCATAGTTGAAGAGAGTGCTATAAGCAGGTGCCCTAATATTAGCCCATGGGGAATGCTGACTGGTAATGGTGGTGAGCAATGAGCAAAAGCAGAAGGAGCTGATTCACAAAAGCGTTTATGAGTAAGGGAATCAGTACTACAGGAGAGCACTTTTATGTACTCCTATATGCTTTTGTGAATGTGTCCTAAAAAGTCCAATTCCCTTCTAGTAAAAGTGCAAAGGGGCACAGACCTTTCTGTAAGTACTAAATGCATATCAATATTCCCATTCTATTACCATTTGTAAAGTTTTTTTGGGGCAGTTCACCTGTTAGGACTATGTAAATAGTTCTATAGGAGTACTACTTAACATACTCCAAAATGCCTTTGTGAATAGAACCTCAATAGTCAGAAATGGAGCCGTACAATAGGTAGGAGAACAAACCAAGAGCATTTCTAGATAATAACAAGGAGGTAAGTGTCAGATGGATTGTACTTTGGTTGACAGGGTAGAATGCTACAAAGAGATGGATAAGAGTGTGAAGCTCCACTTACATCCATGACACACAAGGCTCTTGCAGCTTCGGATATATTTTGAACTCCAACATAATCTTTGTATTCCTGACATTTTACCATCCTTAAGAACTCCTATGCAGCTGAATGGTGACATACTAACTGCTAATACTATAAAGCAACAGAAAACGCCACAGAATTTGCCAAAAATGCTAGTGCTTTCTACTCTCCCACGGTGCCTCGTATCCTCAATATTTTCTTCCAACCTGATCCCGCCATGTGCTCTCCCATTTACATTTGGGCGACACCCCAATCTGTTCATCAGCAAATGCAATCCCTCAACTCTCTATTCCCAGCCCCATCTCTATTTCTATACGCTTAACTTTGCTATTTTCCCTCTTTCCAGATATTTGCCTCCCCAGTAACCCAAACGTTGTTTGTTAAGAATTTTGAGTTATTCAAGGCTTGTCGACTGTCATGTTTGCTTTTGTTTTTTTAAGACATATTCCATTGAAGAAAAGTTTTTGGGTGAGGAGTGTATATCTGTGAAAGACTGAAACAGGTAAATTTATAATTACATATATGGAAATATACATAAGAAATATCATTAGATGCATTTGGCAATTGCATGTGATAAGCACTGCTATTAAGTATGGCTTTACGTGACACTCTATAAACTCACATAGAATGAAAATAGCAATAGAAATGATTGGGAAAAAACTGTTTCACAGAGATTTGGGGGTGTTTACATAGACCTTTTACTAAACTATATAGGTTGCACAGGAACTATAGAATCAATGTTTATTTATTTCTTAAATGTTTTATTTTGTAACTAGTGCCTATTTCTAATGCATAATTTTTGATGGTTTTACAAGCATGCTAAAATTAATTGGGTTAATGTTTTTAATTTATTGACTCTGTGGGCAATGTCTCTACTCTTTCCACACAGCACTCAGAAATAATCTGTTGAAGTTGAGGCCCTACTAGTTGTTAAATTTGGTTAACTTGTTATGATTTATTTGTTATGTATGGCTCTCTTAGAGAGCCTCTGTCGTTTTATCAGTTTCTGATTCTGATAAATCGGTGCTATGACGCAGCAACAGTAGATAGCACAACACGTTACCCACTTTTTCTACGTCATAAAGGACTACAGCTCGATGGGACCTTTACAATCTGATCTAAATCTCACATGCAACAAGACTAACCTAAAAAGATCTCTCTGCAGATTGACACTTTTTTTTGTCAAACAACATAAAATGGTTATCCTATATGTGTCCAGGAATTGTCAGTGTTATCCCCCCTGCCGCATTATTGTAGTATATTGTAATCCTACCTCTTCTAACATCCATTGTTTACTCATGTATGCAAATTATGCACTTTCCTGTAACTTATGTAAATCACTCTCATACCTAAGGGTTGTGTCTACAGGATACAAAACCAAAAATAAATAAATAACTAAGCCAAGAAACATTCAATACTTATCCAAAATATAAGCTGGTAGGTGATCTAGAAGAAACCATTTGAAGTTGGTCAACTTGAATTTCTACAAGCAAGAGGGTGCTTTGTATCTGGGGATAACTGTAGCAAAGACAGGGAAATTGACTTACATATACCTTTGGCAGCAGAAACAGAAACAAAACTACAGTTAAAAAGTACCTGCTTCGTATGAGATTTGGGTATGTTTTCACCAGGAAATCTGAGATGTTCCTTTCTGTGAGGTCTTGAAGGATATCTGTGCTCGGCTGTACTCTCTATGGAAAAAACAGAATACAGTCACAGCAGCATTTCTGCATTGTTCATCACTGGATCCAGAATGATGTGGGCATTGCCATTTGCTTGCAAATAACAAAATCAGATCCCAAATGGTAGTTTTTGATAAATAATATTTAACTGTCTTAGTTAAGCTTGTTAAGTTACACTAGCCACATTTTATGTGTTTGAATTGGCAGTTATTGAGCACTTTTGCCTGCAAATTCCCGACATTGGGGAAACCTTTAAAAAAATAGGCCACTATTTGTGAAAGACTACTAACCCCTATGGATATCTTTAGGCAAGTCTGGTCGGCACAACCCGCAAGTTGCTTGTTGGGCTTCTTCCCACATCCAAAGAGAAAGAAAGTAGGTAACACATTTATAGAACTAGAGCTACTAATAGCAAACAGGGAGATTGCAATTGCTGGGAACTCTCCAACCACGCTTTCCTTAAGCAATTGGGCTTATGGTTCCGAATGTGGGCACAGACTGAGGGCATAGCCCTGCACAGGGAAGAAAGCTGTCGATTACATAGGCTCCCATTGCAAACATTTGGGATGGAATTATGCTAACATTTGTGTCTGGTGCTCAGACAACAGTTGGGAATGCCAACCCACACGTCCCATTTGACGCTTAGGTAGAACATGAACATAACACACCAATAAGATGTAGACTGATCATAAATGGGATCCCTCTGAACGGGTTGGAAGACTGAAAGCCCCAAGATACAGTTCATTCACTTGAGATTGGTGGAATCCAGAAACACTGATATTGGCTGCTGTCCTTACCAAACCCCCACACCAGATATAGCATCTCACTTCTTTGTAACAGGAGCAACCTACTGCTGTCCATTATTTCTTCCCCACCCATAATATAAATTGTTCAGATCTATTTGTTTTTGTTTCTTGGAGGACTCTATATAGCATGATGCAGCTCTTCTGCTTTTAATTAGAGATGGACTAGACAAGATGTGGCTGCTACATTTTAGCCAGTATCTGTACTTGAGACTACACTACCCAAATGAAAGGTTCATATTGTGAAACAGGTAAGTTTATAATTACATATATGGAAATATACATAAGAAATGTCATTAGATGCATTTGCCTATTGCATGTGATAAGCACTGCTATTTAGTATGGCTTTACGTTACACTGTAAACTCAAAGAGAATGAAAATAGCAATAGAAATGATTTGGAAAAAACTGTTTCACGGAGATTTTGGGGTGTTTACATAGACTTTTTACTAAACTATATAGGTTGCATAGAAACTATAGAATCAATGTTTATTTCTTTCTTAAATGTTAGGTTTTTAACTAGTGCCTGTTTCTAATGCATCACTTTTTTATGGTTTTACATGCATGCTAACATTAATTGGGGTTAATGTTGTAAATGTATTGACTATGTGTGGGCAATGTCTCTACCCTACCCACACAGCACTTAGAAATAATCTGGTGAAGTTGAGGCCCTACTAGTTGTTATATTTGGCTCACTGGCTATGATTCATTTGTTATATATGGCTCTCATAGAGAGCCTCTGCCGTTTCATCAGTTTTCTGAATCTGGTAAATCACTGCTAGGACGCAGCAACAGTAGATAGCAAAACACGTTACCCACTGTTTCTAGGTCATAAAGGTCTTTCAGGCCTCTCACACAAACACTTTTCTTTATATACAACCGACTTCTTTACACTCCATCTCTACTTCACAAGAGATTTCCCTCAACCCCAGACTCCTGTTGGTCTTACTCCGCACCTAATGCTACACTCCTCCACATGCTTTTCTCCTGTCCTTCAACTCGCACCTTTTGGACTCAAGTCTGGGATCAAATCAATTCTATATTCCATACTACCTCTCCCTTCTCTATTGTTGACATTTTTCTAGGAAGCCTATCTCCTTCCTGGGCACATGTTGATTCTAATGTACAAATTATTGATTTATTAATAGCGGTTGCCTTTCAGCAGATAACTGTTAACTGGAAGAATTCGAACAATATTACCTTCAAAGCTTGGTGGTTTAATGTATGCCATAATCACAGATTAGACACTGCATTTGTTTACCCTCTTACCCTAGCCCCGAAGAGACATGCCTTATGGCTTCCCGTTACCCTGTATCTAGATGGTTGTGCTAAACGTTCTACCCGTTTATCTCCCTCTCAGCAAGAGGTTTCTAAACCTCCATGACTTACCTTTCGTTCCATTTCTTTCTTCTATAACTCGTTAATTTTCACAATGCCTTTTGTTTTGCTCTCCTTCGGATAGCCTCATATATTGTATATCTTTTTCCTCCTTTCATTATTGTACTGTTTCATGCATTTTCTTTTTTTTCTCTGTATTTGACCTCGACACTGATATTGTATTTTACTTTGACTGTGTATTGACACCTCTTTTATTTTAATAAACTTTATTCTGAACTTAAAAAAGGTCTTTCAGGCCAGACTGACAGCGCTCCCTGAGAGCCTGCATATCAGCACATCGCTACTTGTCTGCTGGACTGAAAGCAGATAGCACAGCTACAGGAGGGGGAGGAATGCAGGGAAGGGGGTGGAGGTAGGTTAAGGGTGGCAGGTAAGGTATTTTTTCACATTTGAGACAGGGAGGGGAGGCCATGTTGTGTATGGCTCCCCATTACTACTCTGCCCCTGCTTAGAAGTTGAAAGCAGGGGTGGATGCACGGGGGGCTATACATAACATAAAATTATAGATGGATAAAAAGTTAATTGCATGGATGTTTTTCACCACATGGTTCTGAGAGACATCATAGACAACACGAGCTTTGCTCGTGTTGTCTATTTTACGTCACTCAAAATCAGAATCTACAGTAGCATAGCTAGACCTTTGGCCGCCCGTGGCGGTCCCTGCGTTTGTTGCCCTGCGGCAGCTGCATATAAGAATGTGGGTGGGAGCTGGCGATTCAAGCGTTTGCCGCCCCGGGACGGCCACAGGTAAGAGCGGGGGGAGTACGCAGCCCCAAACCTCGTGCCACCTGGGTGGCCCGCCCCTTCTTTGCTACGCCACTGAGAATATACTTTGAACAAAAGCAGAAAGCACATGAGGTAGGAAGTTGGACGGGGTTGGTTAGGAATTGCAGGTATGTTTAAAAAAAAAAACTTTTGGAAAGGGATACATAATTGAGGCCATGTTATGTATGGCTCCCCGATGCTCCTCTGCACCTGCATAGCAGCTGAAAGCAGGGGAAGATGATTTTGGGGTCATTCATAACATAAAAGTATAGATGGATGAAAAGTGAATTACTGGGAGGTTTTTCACCTCGGGGTTCTGAATGACATCATAGATAACTCGCACTTCGCTCTCGTTGTCTATTTGATGTCAATCAAAAGTCCTCGATATCAAAAAATCTCCGTAATTCATTGTTATCCATCTGTAATTCTATATCAGGTACACTGCACAGCAAATACTCCCTTATGCTGAGTATCAAGGTGTATTGAACTCAGGTTAACTCGGGAACCAAGAAGTGAGACCCTTGTTCCCGTGCTATTTATTCGATTAATAGCTCCACAACATTGCCACAGCCATTGGAATTATGTGATTCTGCAGCTGCAGCGTTTTCTCCACAGTTATGGATATGCTGCATTTGCAACATAATCCACTATCTGCTGCGTAATTTGCACATTTCCAACATAAAATGCTTCTAGCTTAAATGGATCAGATTTACTTAAAAAGCATGAAAACATTGTTCCATGTAACTACCCTGTGCATAGGTTAACTCATGACATTTAAGTTGTTGATTGCACCATTGTGGTGTTAAAATTGGTACTAATGATGTGCAACTTTGTCCATTTTTAAAAAGTGCTATAATGATCAAATAGCAAAATAATACTGTCACAGATTGTGCCGCAATGTGCTGCATAATTTGCCATTTCTTGCCGCATAATTTTGATAACCGGTTCCATAATTTGACCCCCCCACTGCTGCATACTTCCAGTGGGCCTGATAATTGCCTATGCAAAAGGAAAGGATAAAGGATTCGGCCAAAGAGAAGGAGAAAGAGGTTGTAAAAGTGTGCTAAATAGATACACAATCATTCATATTACCATGTTTGCGTGAACGGGAAACATTTTAGGATAGCAAAGTTAAATTCCAGGCAAAGTTTGCCTTATCTTTGTGTCCCTTTGCAGACCAGATAGGTTGCACAGTACTGTCCACCATCTGCATATATTGCCACCACATGTTGCGCAAAGGCTGCCACTGAAGGTAGTCTCAGGAGAAAGGTTGAATGCATCAATATTCTGTCGGATCCTCACTAAAATGCCCCAGAGAGCCAGGTCAGGAACAGCAGGCACTGGCTGATTGAAAGATATCTGCTAATTAGTTATTTAGATAAAGTAGGGGCGG
Organism: Lissotriton helveticus; assembly: GCF_964261635.1. Taxonomy (NCBI): domain Eukaryota; kingdom Metazoa; phylum Chordata; class Amphibia; order Caudata; family Salamandridae; genus Lissotriton; species Lissotriton helveticus. The sequence continues at coordinate 1,811,357,781 of NC_136057.1, forward strand.
AATGCAAGATGTAGGCTAGGGCTAAGAGCCTGCAATCCTTGTATAAACGCTTGTATTTAACTGTTTCTTATTACAGTTGAGTTGTGATGCCTCTTACCACCGGTAATAACGAATTGACATACCTGCCCAGCTGTAAAAGGTTATTACAGTTGAGTTGTGACATCATAATGCTTCCTCCAAGCAGCCTAGCTGCAAGACAAGTCACAAAGAACAATTATTATTATTATTATTATAGTGTCATTTGTAAAGTGCACGGCTACCCCAACGGGGTGTCCCGGCGCTGAATGGATTGAAAAACGGTCTCTGAATACAGAGAATTACTGGCAGAATAGGAAGGTCTTCAAGGATTTGCTAAATTCGCGTTCAGAGGTACTCTTACGCAGATCTAGGGGCAGTTTATTCCATCTTTGAGCGGCTCCCAGCTCAAAGGTTCTGCCCCCGGCTCGCGCTCTTTTGAATCTTGGGGTGGCCAGCAGGAGTTTGGTGTTAGATCGAAGGGCTCTCGAGTTGCAGTAGGGCCGTAGAGTGGAGCGTAGATGGGCAGATCCAAGGCCCTTGGTGGAACGATAGGCCAGTGTCAAAGCCTTGAACTCTACTTGTTTGCTCATGGGTAACCAGTGCAATTCCCTCAGATAGGGGGTAATATGCTGCCTACGAGTGAGGCCTCCAATTAACCGTGCGGCGGCATTTTGTACCAATTGAAGTTTCAGGCAGAGGCCTTTGGTCAGGCCTAGGTACAATCCGTTGGCATAATCAAGATGAGAAATGATTAGGGCATGGACAAGGGTTTTTCTATTCGCGGATGGGAGAAAATGTATTAGTTTCTTTAGAGTTCTTATCTTAGAATAACAGGCGGCTGAGACTGCATGAACCTGATTTTCAAAGGATACGTTTTCATCCCAACGCACTCCTAGGTTCCTAACGGAATCTTTCGGAGTGGGGGCTTGGCTCAGTTCTTCCGGCCACCATAGGTTCGAGCTAAGTGGGGATGGCTGATTAAAAAAGAGCACCTCAGTTTTCCCTGCATTTAGTCGTAAAAAATTGAGGTCCATCCATTTAGCAATGTCTCTCATACAGGTTTTGAGGGGTACAAAGGCATTGAGGGATGGTTCATTAAATGTGAAAAGAAGCTGGATGTCGTCCGCGTAGGACGTCGTTTTAATTCCTGTGCAGGAGATCAAGTTAGCCAAATAAACATTAAACAAAAGGGGGCTGAGAGAAGAGCCCTGGGGCACACCCCATTTCAATGGTCTAGGAGTGGAGGTGAAAGGGGGGGTATGGACCTGTTGTGACCAATTGGATAAAAACGAGCCGAGCCATTTAAGGACCTTGCCCTGAATTCCAATCTCCCTCAATCTATTCAGTAGTAGAGAGTGAGAGACAGTGTCGAATACTGCTGATAAATCCAGCAGCACCAACACCGCCCTCGATCCCTGATCTAATGTCCAGCGCACTGAATCTGCCATCTCAATGAGGGCCGATTTCGTGCTGTAGCCCTTACGGAAGCCATGTTGGGAATCGTGATAGAGTCCGTTATTCTCAATGTATCTCAGCATTAACTTAAACAAGGAAAAGGAGAAGGAGAACTGGCTTTGGCTCTTTGGGGACCGAGCTATAGAAGTACTCAGGGGGCACAACGGGCGTTTGTGTCCGCTTTGCACACCCCCAGGGCACTTTGGTGTTACAGAAGGGGCTCCTTCTGAAATACTGAAAGCGTTCTCGCATATACAGCGCCAGCGCTTCTTCAAGAGGGTGTTCCCTTACTTGCATGGGGGCGTGGCCCCATGCAAATGAGGGAATCCTTTTCCCTCTGCCCCGTGCCTGTATTACAGACACGGGCGCAGAGGCAAAGAAGTTCTCTGGAGGCGCACTGATAGTGCAACACCTAAAAAAACACTGAGCAGCTTTAAAGCAGCCGCTCCATTTTTTACATGCGAGTTCGCAGCTGCCCTAGGGGCAGCGCATTCACCATAAAGTGGCACATTTTCCTGGATTGCGCTGGGCGCACCTTTTGAAAGATGCGCCCAGCGCAATCCAGAAAAATGTGCAGCATTTATAATATGGCCCCTGATCTGTTTTTTCCAAAATGAACAGTGATCAGCAGAAAGGAGATTTTAGCCCTTTAGCAACATGTTTACATTTTGCATGCTATAGGTCAGTAATAATCTAGAATCTCTTTTTATGTCTCTACAATACATTCTGAGCTACAGCATTTTTAGCCTGACTTGTTTAATACTGAATTTAATATATTTTGCCAGCAAATTACTTACTGCTTTGCGGTGTGTTTAATTCTGTCCTGCAGTTTCTGCTTTTTTTCCTTATTTCTGCAACCATACCATACCTTTTACATGAGAGAACAAGACACGAAGGACTTGAGTGATTTGTGGAAAGGGTGATTGTGTGAGCATGTCTTATGAGGAATAAAATAATCTTTATCATATATTAAATGATATTATAAGTCACCTCAGAGTTCAGTGAACTTATAAAGGAACTTGGACTTCTGTCTTGCTCCTCTATACATGGCACTCTTCGGAGATTTGCAGTACCCTTCTCATGCACAACATTGGATACTTTATCCCATATAGTACTCTGTGGTGTGATGCACCACTAAGCAGTTTTCAGAGAGACTGTAAAAGGACTGTCATGAACTATGTCCTGTAGAGACCATACAAACCTCTGTGTTAGTATTCATACCCAGTGTACGTCATCTTGTGCTTCAGACCATTTTCTCTCAATTTTAGTGCATTAACTGAGTTCCAGGTGCGCCCCACTGCTTTCTCGCAGGGTGAGAAGCAGAAACATAAAATGGTATTTTAAATATCATTTTATGTTTCTGCTTCTCGCACTGCGAGAAAGCAGAAGGGTTGGGGGGGGTTCGGGGAGAAGTGAGCAGAAGTGTATGTCTGGTTAGGAGCGGGCAGGTGGACGGGTCGGGGAGGAGTAACTGCACAATGCTGTGGGCCCTGACTGTTTGGTCGGCCTTCCGTGGCTGACCAAACCAGTCATGTGCACTCTCTGCCTTTTGTCTATGTAGGCTGCATGCAGCCTACATAGGAAAATGGCCTCCCCATTCATTTCAGCGTTGTGATTGGCTTAGGGGAAGGAGGCTGCTTGTGGCTGCTTCCTGTTGGGAGAAGAGCAACGCGGCGGCCGGACCCGGCCAGGAGCTGAGGCGGCGTGGGAACCGGTAAGGTAAGCTTTTTTTAATGTAATTATAAAGCCCCCCCACGAACACCCCGCTGCCTGGGACCCCTACCCGCAAGTCATGCCGGCAGTCAGGGAGCGCCGCGGTAGACTTGGTCAGTGCCTTCTTGCCAGGCACTGGCTTTAGGAACACCTCAACAGCTGCAGGGGGCCCCTGTCACCTGCCACTCACCATAGGCCCGAAGTAGGCCGTGCGGTGCTCGCGGGGGGCTCTGGGGGGTGGCGGGCAGTGAAAGGGGTGCACTACGTCCAACATTGAGGCTACCGGTTATGTAGACTCTTGGCAGGAGTCATTTCACAAAAAGGATTTAACCCCCTTGACTCTTATAATTCAATCTCATTTTAGTAGTGGGAGCACATATACATGGAGCTATATATATTTGGTGTGCAGCATATTTTCCAAAAGTGTGATCACACGAAGCTTTCAGTTAAATGCGAAGATAAGTATAGTCAAATTACAGTATAACTATCTATATATTTGATGTGTGAATATTATATAACTGGCATCCTTAGATATTTTATGACATTTCTTTTCTCGAGGGAGAGGCATATGTTTATCTGCGAGTCTAGTGTATGTGGAAAGCACAATAGTTCTCCTTGGAGTGTACTCCAGTGATAACAGGTATTTTCACCAGTTTTCCCTCTACGCCCAAGGACTTATGAATAATCGGTGCACCATGCTCTTGTGTGAGGGTGTGTGACACCGAGCATTGCAGGAAGGGGCTGCACGGTTGCCTGATTTCCTGTGTACCTACACAACTCATTGTATTTATTATTGTGCATACTTCTATCTATCGTCTGTGTTAGGAAGGCACAGGTGGTATCATACCAATGGTATGTACTTGAGGTTTTTTACTTTTTATGCAGGCTTCTTCTATTTTCTGTGGTAGGAATGCATATGCTGTGATATGTACGTGCTGTACTTGTTGCGGTGTGCAGACTGGTATGTGCGCCTCGTGCTCTTCCATGTACCCGCCTCATCGCTTTATTAATTTTCTGTTTCTCAAATTTGCATGAAAAAGCACCATTTGCCCACTCTCTTTTCAACCCCCTCAACCCCTCTTTTGATGGTCAGGCTCGCTCGCCAAAGGGGACTCATCGCAAACTTTTATGCCTCACCACTTTCAAATGTCAGCAGCCGCCACTGCTCAGTTCGGTGAGTTTCACTTCCTTTGCATCATCTCTGAAAATATCCACGGCTTGTTCACTTTGGCGAATGTGTATTTAAGTTCTAACAAATGCATATGCATTGTATTTTGGAAAACTGAGTGAGTTAATAACCTGGAATCTGTGAGCACAAAACTCAATGTGTACATTGAAAAGTACAGTACCTGAGGTGGGGGCCGCCCCCCGGCACCTTCGGGGCACTCTGGGAGCATGATCAGCTTGTTCTTGGTGCTGCACTGGCAGGACGGTGAGGGGTCCTCAGGAGTCCACTGGTGAGCCAAGAGCAGGTTGGTGACACTGGCAGAGACTTGCGGCAGCGTCCATTCGTTGGTAGTATTAATACATGGGTATTTCCTAAAAAAAAGAAGTACAGTATAGACACATGTAGTGCATTCAAAATTATCACATGCTAAATTTGTGTGAGAAATAGTCCTTATACTGGCAGTTCTGCTGATTCCCTCTGAACCGCCTGAAGATATTATGTCATGTTACGATAACTTCATATAGGGCAACGACTCAACTTCGGAGGGCATTTCGGAGCTTGGATAGCAAGGCAGGTAGGAGTTAGCCATTAAAAAAGCCAGGTCTGAAGATGTCTTTTAAAACCTGACATCTCGGTGCGTGCCCTAATATGATTTGGGAGCTTATTCCACTGATGGGGAGCAAGATACGAAAAAGATCTGCTGCCGTATTTTAGAGTTCGAATACGTCGAGGGTGGAGTGTGGGCGCATTTGAGTGAAATATAGGGTAACTGGTGAGTGTTGCAGTTTTGAACACTTTTAAAAATGGTCACATTTGCTTTTCTGTTTAGTGTATCTTTATACAAGCATTCAACTTGCTGGGATAAAAAAGTTCTATGCTTTCTCACCTGTTTCATTTTGTGTCAAACTTGCTGAACATGTGTTTGAGTCGCTTAGAAGATTGTTGCCCATTGGTCCACGAGGCACGCCTCGTGCCAAAATTTGATGATATACACTGACAATAAATATGAGATATACATTTATGAAGTATTGATATAAACGGAAATCGAACACTATGATTTCAGTTTATATTACTCTATAATTGTGTATCTTTGTAAACTCCAATATGCCAATACTGTTTCTTTAAAAAAAAAATCCATATGTTTCAATAAAATCCATTCCATTTTGAAATGGCTGCTCAGTTGATTTAAGGAGGGTAGTTGGGAACAGCAAGCATGTCCACTATGAAGCACCCCACAGGGCGGTGACACATACTACCCAGTAAAAAGTTTCTCCAAAGAACTAGCAACTCTTCTCAGGTTCACTTAGAATGACAATATTACACACAATTTCCTCTTATTTACTGTAGGTAACGAACCATAGTAAAATACAAAACATAATAACAAGCCTGTTCACTTCTATTGTCCTTTATTAAAATATTTCTAGGGAGAGGAGATCTTTGAGTAATTAGTATTCGATGGCACAGGGCCTGATTCTCAAAGATTTTTCCCACTCTTGGTAAAAGTGATGGGCCCAGATTCGCAAAGATTTAGCGTTGGGTTAGTGTTGCGTTTGTAACGCTAACTCGACGCTAAACCTATTTGAGGATAAACAAACCAATGCTAGTTAGTGTTAGCATTGGTATATATAGAAAAGTAACACAAAGCAGCCCGAAACGCTGCTTTGCATTACTTTGCGTCATGGGGGCATTACATGGGTGGTACATGGGCATTATCATGCAGCCACCCATGCTTTTGACACTAAACCCTATCTGCTTACATTAGTAGACAGGGTTTAGCGCCAAAAATTAACGCCGCTGTAAAGCTAAGGTGTGTGCCTGGTGCACGACAGCTGAAATCAGCGCCGGCGTTATGGAGAGGAGAGCAGAGTGCCATACATCTGTTAATTTAGCGCTCTCCTGCTCTCTCCCTGTCACGCAATGCAGCGCAGCCTCATTGGGGGCTGCGCTGTATTTCGAGACTGTTGTCAGAATCTGGGCCATAACGTGCAGCACATGCGTCTATTACACATGATTTACAGAGCTGAACCGCTGTCTTATGTATGCAGCAAAGAGATAAGTGAACATATTGTATGCAGTGCTTAATCTGTAAAAACATAAGTGCCGGGGCCCAAACGTTTGCTCTGAAGCTGCTTCTGGCGCGGAAGAAGGTTTTGGTGTCCACTACCAAGACTACCTAGCTTCGATTCCCCTCTTGCATCTTTAATCCTTCACCAGGCACTCTCTACCCCTCAAACCCAATCCTGCAAGTCCCTTTTTATCCCTTCTTTCTCCCTTTTTCAGTCTCTTTCCCTCTTCCTTATTGTTTTCTCTCTCTTGTTCTGGGTCAAGGTCTGATGAGAAAGAAAATAAGTGCTGGTGCCCAAAAATAAGTGCTGGCAGGGCCCACCAGCAACCACCTTCTTAAATTAAGCTCTGCCTATTCCTAAAGATGGTGCTAAGGGTTCGGGAGTGATTGTCGATGGTAAGCCCTCCATGAACTCTCAAAGTTCTTCAGAAATATCAACATAAATCTTCTTGCTAAGACAGATCGGAAAACTAATGCTCGATCAGCAGATGCTTTCAAATCTGCAGATGTGGCACTAATTTGCTCAAGGCTTGACTGTGCCAAATCTTTATATCTAGGTCTTTCGACCAAGGCTCTTCTTAATTAGCTGCAAATCATTCAAAACAAGGCAGCCCACTTGATCACAAGGGTTTCAGAAGATCTCCTGCCAGTCACTTTTAAAAAAAACTTCACTAGCTACCTTCAAAATTCAGAACTCAATTTAAGATTTTATTTAAGATGTTATGTATTGTTTTTAAAGGCCTTCAGGGCCTAGCACCCACCTTGAGCCCAAAGTGGATTACTAGATATTCGCCAACGCGCAGTTTACACTGTGCCTCGACACAACTTCAACCTGTCCCAAGATATGTGAAAACTAAAATTAGAGGCCGCTTTCAATATGTGCTTCTGCTTGTGAAATTCCTTTCCATTGTCACTAAGGTTGGACTCTGAACTTTTGTCTATTAGAAACTCCTTAAATACTTATCTTTTCAAGAAAGCATAGTAGTGTAACTATCACAGTATGTTGAGCAGTGCCAAGAAACCATTAGGGTATGTGTGCTATATCAAGTATCTCTAACATAACATAAATATGACAGGATTAGTCTGCTAGAGAAGTGAAGTTTAATACCTCTGCCCCTCTTGTGGACAGCGGGCCCATCAAACTTTAAAGGAGGACCTGTCTTCCATGTCACAACCATGCATTAAATTGGCATTCAAATTGCTTTTTCTTTTCAAAGCATTGTGTCTTTTTGTGAATTAATTGTATCTTTCCAATTGTTTTTGAAGGGGATTTTTCTTATTTATTAGTTTGTTTCTCAACTAAATGTTTTTTAAATTATTTGAGTACTAGGAAATCAAATAGTACTGTTTTGTTTTTCTGACTATTTACAGAATACAATTAATAAAAACATGTATGCATACACTTCCTGCACTAATGAGCTCCTAAATTGTAAATTAAAGTTCTATGTGTGTAGCCAGGAGATCACAGACATAAATCCCAACAGATGTTGACCCATGCTTATGTGTGTACTCTGGAGCTAATTTAAAGGCAAGCAGAAGGCAGGCCAGGCTGTTGGTTGGCGGAGGCCCTTGTCTCTCCCCCCTGCATCCATATTTATAGATCCCTCCATGCCTGGTCAAATATCTGGGTCAAAGTCCATTTCCAGGTACAGTGGATGCACTTTCATCACAGTTGAATGAAGGGTGGCCTGTTATCTTGATTCGGAACACTCAGCTTTTTTCTGTCTCAGATGTAGTTTGTTGGTAAGAGTAAAAACAATTGTTGAAAACTGACACCTAAGGAGTTTTCTCACCTGGGCATTATGGGCATTTGTATACTTTCCTGCCTCGTCCTGCAATGCCTTGCATGGAGTTTCGAGGCAGGAAACCTTAGTGGTGAATGCCCTGTTCTAAACAGGGTGGGTCATCTGCCACTGTGATCCAGTTGCTCTATGGCAGTTGAGCCAAAGGGTGAAATGTTTTCATAAATGGTCTAATCGAAGACTGAAATTCACCTATTTTTTGGCCTACACGACTGAGAAGCCCCTGGAAAGTCCTTTTGCTCCCATACAAGGGAAACCCGTGGCAGAGAAATAGAGGCTGAGAGGATGGGAGTAGTGCTGCCTCCCCTGGTGAGGAATCCTGCAGCTCATCCTCAACATGGGCAGCTCGGAGCTGATTGAACCCCAGCCTGTGTGCAGCTTGAGGAGCAGCCCCTGTGGGGCCAGGGACCCGAGCCTGATGGCCTGGTGGACTGGTGGGACCAGCATGACTGATGGCTGCGGCCCTGTGCCGCAGGCCGAGTGGGCTGCGGGAGCGGCTCAGATGCGAGGTGCTGAGCCATACTCTTGGTTCAAATTCTTGGGATCTGTGTGGTGGAAAGCTTGTCACTACTGCATGCTTGCCAGGGTGCAGCACCTTGCTGGGAAGCCCTGCTACGTAGCGGGCCCCTTGGGTGCTGGGCCTCGGACTGCTCCTACATTAAGGAGCCATTTATACCCCCAGTGGTGGTGAGGTCCACTCATGCCTCCTTGCTGCACTGGGGAGTGGCGGGACCTGGGAAGAGGCGCATCTCCTTTATTTATTTATTTATTTGCTTGTTGAGCGCCTGAGTCAATTCCCGAAGGGATATCTCTGCGCTGTTGCTTGAAGCTGGACAGTGTATTATATGATTCACGTTGTGGGGAAGTATGAGTATATTATGGCTGGGTAAAGAGATGAGTTTTAAGTTTTTTCCTAAAAAGTTCCAGATTACTGATCAATTTGAGCTCAGTGGGTAGAGAGTTCCAAAGAATAGGTCCTTTATAAGACAGTGCTCTGCCGCCTTGTCTAGCTCTTCTTATTTTTGGGACCTGTAGCAGCTGATGATTGCTTGAACGTAGTGTACGTCCGGGAGGGTATGGGATAAATTTATCTTTTAGGTATTTGGGGCTGGTTCCATACAGGCATTTATGTATCAAACTACAGATTTTAAATTTGATGCGCTGTTTTATTGGCAACCAGTGGAGTTGGCAAAGCAGAGGACGGGAGGGTGTTCTGGGTGGGGCATTGAGAGCCAGCCTTGCTGCCGTATTTTGGACAACCTGAAGTTTATCCAGCTGTTCCTCATTTGCTGATAGGTATAGTCCGTTGCAATAATCCATTCTGCTTATTATAAGAGTTTGTATGAGAGTTTTTCTGTGATTATCTGGCAGAAATGGAAAGACGCGCTGCAGTAACCCTACTACGTGGAGGCACGCGCCTGCCACTTGAGTGGTGTGCTCCTTGAGCAGGAGCGCCTGATCTAATTTGACGCCAAGGTTTTTTGCTGTTGGTTTAGGGTCAGGGACAGGGCCTAGCTCCAAGGGCCACCATTCTGGGGACCATAGAAGAGTCGCCCCTCCAAACAGCATTACCTCGGTTTTGGACACATTGCATTGGAGGAAATTCTGGGCCATCCAATGCGCCACAGCTCTCATCCCATCAGCAAAAGTTGACTGAATTGCTGGTGTAAGGGTTTGAAAGGGAAACAGGAGCTGGGTGTCATCAGCGTATGACACCGGAGTGAATCCATAAGATCTTATTAGGTTTGCTAAGGGGGCCACATAAATGTTAAAGAGTGTGGGGCTGAGGCACGAGCCCTGTGGCACTCCCTTAGTCAACACTCTAGAGGTTGAAGAATGGGAGCCCAGTTTGACACTTTGCATGCGGCCAGAGAGAAAACTTTGCAGCCATAGTAGAGCCATTCCTCCTACCCCCACGTTGCTCAGTCTTTCGAGAAGGAGTTCATGTGATACCGTGTCGAAGGCAGCGGACAAATCTAACAGCACTAAAATCACAGAGTCTCCCCCATCCAATGACATCCTGATGTTGTCGGTCACGGATAGGAGAGCTGATTCAGTGCTGTGATTGGGCCTGAAACCAGATTGGGATAGGTCCAGGCCCTCCGCTGCCTCGATGTATTTTGACAGGTGGATGTTAACATGCATCTCGGTAATTTTACTGAGGTAGGGTAGGAGGGAAATGGGTCTGAGGTTGGATAGATCAGACCATGGAAGTGAGGTATTTTTCCTAATGGGATTCACCACTGCTTGTTTCCATTCAGATGGTACCTGTCCTTCTCTAAGGGATTGGTTTATGACGGTTTGAATAATGGGACCTAGTAAGGAGTTTAGAGGGGCCATCATTTTGGCTGGTATGAGGTCATTAGGGGAGCCAGATTTTATGTGGCTGGTTAGGAGGGGGAAATCGGTGTTGGAAACTGGGGGAAACGAAAGTAAAGGTACTTTCTTTTGTTGTGGTGTAGTGGGGGCTGGCTTATCACTGATAATACTGGTGGCTTTCAGAATTTTGTCATATATGGTGTTAATTTTGCTCTCAAAAAACAGGGATATCTCATTACATAGTGGCAATGAGAAGTCATCCATGCTCACACACGCTGTGGGTTTTACAAAGGATTCCAATATCTTGTATAATTCCTTTGAGGAGTTTCCTGCATCTGTCAATTGTAGGGCCAGACTATTCTTACGGGCTTTTCTAATGTTTTTATAATATTTTGTTTGAGCTTCTAAGTAAGCTTTCTTGTCCTCTTCGTGGTGTGATTTCCTCCATTTCTTTTCTAATCTTCTACACCCTTGCTTCTCAGTTCTCAGTATTTCTGTGTACCATTTCTCCTGTTTGTGTGCAGAGAATTGTTTGTGTAGTTTCAGCGGGGCAAGCTTGTTTATTGCCTCTGTGAGAGAGTCATTGAATTTATTGAGTGTATCTTCTACCTTATCAGTTTCCTGGAGTATAGGTTTCTTCCAGATGTTCTGCATTCCCTCTGTTGTAACTTTGTGCCACTGGCGTCTCCATATTGGAGGGAGAGTTTTATTGGGTGGCCGTTTATTTGTTATGGGGAGATTAAAATCTACTAGATAGTGGTCTGTCCAATCTAATTGGAAGGCGGTTTTACAGGGAATGGTGGGGCAGTTTGAAAAGAGTAGATCTAAGAAATGTCCCCCATTATGAGTTGGACCAGAATTCTGGAGTTCTAGGCCTATCGCGGACATATCTGTGAGGAGAGATTTTGTTTCAGTAAGTTTAGGGGTATCTGCGTGTATATTAAAATCTCCTAGGAGAAAAAAGTCTTCTTTGGCTCTGAGGTAGGGGGCTAGCAGTTCCAAAAGGGCCAGAGAAAACCCTCCGCAAGGTCCAGGCGGGCGATATATAAGTGCTCCTTTCTTAGCTATTTTAGTAGAGAGATTGATTCGGAAAGTTATAATTTCTATTGTAGGACTACATTTTTTCTCTAGTATGGTAACTTTCAGATGTTCCTTATATACGATGGCCAGTCCGCCTCCTATCTTAGTAGGTCGATCCATGTTTAAAAAGTTATACCCTGTAGGAATTCCTAACGTAATTGCGGGGGTAGTATGGGGTTTAAGCCATGTTTCCGTGAGGAAACACAGATCTGGCTGAGATGTATGAAGTAGATCCCATATCCTTGTTCGCTGGGAGTCTGCCTCCACCTCATCACCCTGCTGCCAGCATTAGCCTGGCACTCTGAGGGACCTGGGATCCCATGTGGATCTTACACTAGGGAACCCCAGCATCGTGAGTCAATAAAATTGGTGACGGGATCTGCTCGTGCCACCAGGTATAGCAGTTGGAGGCTGAGGTGAGGTGGAACTCGAGGCACTGCACCCGCTACTGAGTTTGACATAGCTTTTGCAGCACAGATTGCTCACATATATTTTTATATATTTTATGATTTATAGAGCGCATGAATCGCCCCACATGGGGTATCTCCGTGCTGAGGACTAAGGAGGTAAAGATCATCTTGCTTAGAACAGGAATGTCTTCAGTTTCTTCCTGAAACTATAGTAGTTGTGGGTTAGGCGAAGTGTCTCAGGTAGCTGGTTCCACATTTTTGGCGCAAGATGGGAAAAAGCTTTTCCTCCCCATTTGGTTTTCTTGAAACGGGGGATGACTAGAAGGCCTTTGCCATCTGAGCGAAGCTTGCGCGAGGGGGTGTATATCGTCAGCTTGTTTGATAAATATGTCGGGCATAGCTGATGGAGGCCTTTGAAAACTAGGCAGCAGATTTTAAAATGGATACGTTTGCGGACAGGGAGCCAATGCAATTTGTGAAGAGGGAGGGAGGGAGTGAGACGGGGGGCGTTAGTGACTAGGCAGGCTGCTGTATTTTGGACCACCTGTAAGGCCTGTAAAGCAGAGTCTTTCGCCAAAATAAGAAGGGCATTGCTAAAGTCCAGCCGGCTTAGTACTAATGCGTGTATAAGAGTCTTACGAGTGGTCAGGGGAAGAAAATGAAAGACTTTCCGTAGAAGGCTAAGGACATGGAAGCATGACCGTTTAGTGAGTGCTATGTGTTCCTCCATGTTAAGCTTGTTATCAACAAGTACCCCAAGGTTTTTTACAACCGGTTTAGGGGTTGGAGCCGTGCCTAGTTCCTCCGGCCACCAACTCGGGGACCAGCTGGTGACTGCCTCCGTGAATAGAATAATCTCTGTTTTGCTTGCATTAAGCTGGAGGAAATTTTGACTCATCCATGTCTTAATGCTGAGCATGCCTTCAGAGAATATTTCGTGGATGTTGGGTGCGTCGGTATCATAGGCAAGGAGCAGCTGTGTGTCGTCTGCGTAGGAGACCGGGATGAACCCGATCTTCCTAAGCAGAGCGGCCAGCGGGGCAACATAAATATTAAAAAGGTTGGGGCTAAGACAGGATCCCTGAGGGACTCCCTTAGTAACGGAGGTGGTCTTAGCTTTAAAGGGGCCCAGATTAACGGTTTCGGTTCGGTCCTTGAGGAAGTCTGTTAGCCAGTCCAAGGCTGTGTCCTGAATGCCAATAGTGAGCAATCTGTCTAGAAGAATCTGATGCGAAATGGTATCAAAGGCGGCAGATAGGTCGAGCAGTATAAGAATTACTGCTCGACCCCGTCGGCTTGCAATCTAATGTCATCTAGGACCTTAACCAGAGCAGATTCCGTACTGTACCGGGGACGGAATCCTGACTGAGAGTGGTCAAGGCAGTTAGAGGTCTCAACAAAAGAAGAGAGATGCTTATTGATATGTTTCTCCAACAGCTTGCTATATAGTGGGAGAAAGGAGATAGGTCGATAATTTGTGATCACGTCCGGTGGTAGTTTTGGGTTTTTCCTAATTGGCATGACTTGTGCATCTTTCCATTCCTTCAGAAGTTTGCCCTCAGTGATAGAGCTGTTGAAAACTACCCCCCGTGGTCCAGCAAGTTCAGCAGCAAGAGTTTTAGCAATGTTTGCCGGTATGAGGTCTTTGGGGGGCCCTGACTTAGCTGATTTGAGCAGGGTTTCGGTTTCTCCTGTGGTAAGAAGGGGGAACGCTCTTAACGGGAGCTGGGAGTGCGCGAGGAAGCTGATCAGGGGGATGTCTGTATCTGACTCTCAGGAACTGGGCGGGGAGGAATTGGCGTAGATATCCTCAATCTTCTGTGTTAAAAAATTGGCTATGTTGTCACAAAGTAGTTGGGATGGTTCGTCCTCTGGGCTGCAGACTTTTGGGTTGACTAGGGAGTTAAGAACCTGGAAGAGTGTTTTGGAGGTGTTATCAGCTTGCTCCAATTGAGATGCTATGTGTTTTTTGCGGGTGTTTCTGAGATGCTTATGATATTTTCTCTGCATCTCTTTGAAGTTATCCCTGTCAGATTGTGTTTTGGATCGTCGCCAGGTACGTTCCAGTACTTTACATGTACTTTTTTCTGCTTTCAATTCTTGTGTGTACCAGGTGGCTTGTGGCCGGCGGGCCAGGGTGGCAGCCTTCTTTATGGGTATGGTGGCATCTAGGGTTAAATTGATAGCCTCATTAAAAGTTTTGAGGTGTTCCTCGACTGTGTTATCAGGGGTTTGCGGAGGACATGGAATGCTTCTGCAAAGGACGCCGGTGAAAGTTTGCGCCATTGTCTGGAGCTGCGCGTTCCTGGTTTTTTATTGGGTACATTCGCCTTGGGACCTGCTAAGTTAAATGTGATCATATGATGGTCTGACCAAGTTAGTGGGAGTGTTTATTTATAGATTAGATTTGAGGAGTTAGATAGTAGTTGGTCTAAAGTATGACCTGCATTGTGTGAGGGTGCATCGTTTTTCTTAATCAGGCCTAGGGGGAATATTTCTCCGGAAAAGTGCATGGTCTCTGAGTCCTGGATGTTTTCTCTGTGGATGTTAAAATCACCCAGCAGGATGAATTTGTTGGTGGATATGGCATGGGGTGCAATTATCTCTGAAAGAGTGTTGATCGACTTAGCAATAGGGCCAGGGGGATGGTATACGAATGCACCTTTCCAACTAAGTTGAGAATGGAGATCTATCCTAAATACCATCACTTCTAGGTCTGTGCTCATATGTTGGTCTAAGATAATTACTTTAATGGGGTCCTTATAAACAATGGCGATCCCACCACCCGCTTTCTTGGTTCTATCTAATTTCAGGATCCTATATCCATCCGGCAAGGCTGTAGCTATGGCCGGGGCGGAAGTGGTCTTGATCCATGTTTCTGTAAGAAACCTGAGATTCGGCTTCGAGGAGTTAAGAAAATCCCAGATGTGAGTCGCATGTTTGGGGAGAGAGCGCACGTTGGCTAAGAAAGCTGTCCAGTTGTGGTCAGCCTGGGTTTCCTCCGTGACATGGGAGTTATCATGAAGACTATGGAATTTGCAATGGCGACAGGAAATAAGGCCTTCCAAGTATATGGGAAACTGATTTTTACAATGGAGCATCAGGGCGTTAGGGTGTTCCTGTTTGTATTCAAGGTTGGCGAGATTGAGAAGCTCTTGCCTAGAATAGATAATCTTCGTATTAGCCATGGGGTTGGAAGCCCCGTCTATGGGGAAACTGGCAGAGTGGCTGGCACCTGGCAGCGCTCCAGCGCAGACGGGCGTAGACGGGCTTGCCTTTGGCGCGCCCGCTGCGCTCGTCCGCTGCGCGGACGAGTGGCTGACGTCATTTGTATCCTGGAGGGGCGGGGTATACCGAGCAACTAGTCCGCACCTGCCCGTCCTCCCAAGATGTCTGCCAACACCCCAAACGTCCCCCGGCAGCACCTAGTTGTCTGCGGGGACCGTGGTTCGAAGGTGGGGAGGTGGAGACGGTAGGTAAGGAGTGCCAAAGATTTAAAGTGCGAATAGTGCCAAAAAACAGTTTAAAAATATTAAAAAACAATCTGTGCTAAATCCCCGGCTTTCCGCCTCAGGGATAAGAGATTACCTCTGTTGGTCTGTCCGCGCTGCAAAGGAGCGTGGTTTTTGTAGTAGCGGGGGGCGGGGTATACCGAGCAACTAGTCCGCACCTGCCCGTCCTCCCAAGATGTCCGCCAACACCCCAAGCGTCCGCAGGCAGCACCTAGTCGTCTGCGGGGACCGTGGTTCGAAGGTGGTGAGGAGGAGACGGTAGGTAAGGAGTGCCAAAGATTTAAAGTGCGAATAGTGCCAAAAAACTGTTTAAAAATATTAAAAAACAATCTGTGCTAAATCCCCGGCTTTCCGCCTCAGGGATAAGAGATTACCTCTGTTAGTCACATAGAGCATTGAAGATAGGCAAACAAGGAAATAAATAGCACAAATTGACCTTTAATGGCAGGAGGCGTGCACGCAGAGGTCAAACAGGTGATGGAGCAAGGTTTCGCTCGTAAAGAGACTTGCTCGGACTCAATACTCTCGAAATAACATATAATGTACTAATTAACATGTTTTGCCTAATTATTAATGCACTACGGGACATTTTTAGTATCTAGGGGAAGCTTTTCACTGTGCTTTCTACTAACCGTAACTTGAGGTGTCTTAAAATGTCCATCGCAAGGCGGGAACTTTTCTGCGCATGCGTCTGTCACACTCACGTGATGTATTCTTTGCTTGGTGGGAAAACTTTACTTCTGTGCACTAGAACTAAAGATGGCTGCTCTATGTTTTCACGTGCTAACACTTGCATTGCTGCTTTTATTAAATTGTTTGTTCTGCTTAAATCATAATGCTGTAGTTAAAATAAAGTAATAGGAATAGAGTAGAGATAAGAGATATACAGTGCATTAAATTATTCTTTGTGCTAAAACTGTTCTTTTTGACTTTGCTATTAGCTCGAGTTAGGACCAATCAAGTACAATGTTCCTCCATCTTGGGTCCCGCAACTGCGCATGTGCTGATATCCCTCGAGTCCACAAGCCATGGCATTGAAACCCTGCCAACGACTGTCTTGCCTGAAGATGCGCCTGGGAACCCGACCTTATGAACCTCCAAGAGGAAGACAATTTGTTAAATTGTTTAACATTGTATTTACTAGTAGAACATCCATTGTT
This sequence comes from Lissotriton helveticus, assembly GCF_964261635.1. Classification (NCBI taxonomy): domain Eukaryota; kingdom Metazoa; phylum Chordata; class Amphibia; order Caudata; family Salamandridae; genus Lissotriton; species Lissotriton helveticus. The sequence continues at coordinate 1,811,374,483 of NC_136057.1, forward strand.
GGGTGGAATAAAAGTGCATGGGAAAATAAAATTATGGGAGGGAACATTAATTTGCATTATTGAATCAAGTGACCTCATAACTGGTATGGTGTGATGACCTCTCCTCGTCTTTTGACCAATCAAACTGAGGGAATACATGAACTTGCAACATTGGGGTGGAGGTACACTGCCCTGGAAAATGGTATATCTAAGGTAGGCATAGCTATTTAGATTGTCTGACTTGTCCATATAGCTGACCTGTCACTGACCCAACGCACTCAATAGGTGATCGAGAGCAAAGGTGCTGGCGGAGCATTCTGTCAGAAGATTCGATAACCCAATCGGGGTTCTGGGAAGGAGTTAGATAACTCAATCGGAGTTCAACTGTTAGCTGCAGAGAGGGGTGTGATGCTGGCGTTGCACTTTAGCTGCGGTGGTCCTGTCCTGATCCAATTTGGTCCGTACTTGTCCTGATTCTGATCTGCACCTATCCCGTCCTATTGGCCCCTGAACTATTGGGGGTCCTGTCTTTTATCCCAGCCCGAGACCAGGGTAGGTAAATATAAAGTTGGGTGGGTATGTCATTATATTGTTTCCCTTTTCTTACCCTTCCTATGTATCAATGCTTAAAGAAAGTCTCATAATATTTTCACATCATCTTGCTTTGATTATATTCTCTCTAAATGAACGAGCTTTGATTAAATTAGTATGGACTCTGACATTTGGGAATTTACATAGATAAAGTGTTTAAACTTTTTCTCAAGTCTGTGGTTATTTATGAGTGCAAATAATTATTTACTTCCTATTATGCTAACACCCTTGATCCCTTAGGACGTTAGGTACCTGTGACAAGGATCGGTAAGTCAAATGGAATATGTCCGAAAAGGTAAATTAAAAATTCTGATTAAAGCGTAGGTTTACCTGTTTAAAGTGTGTATGTGTTTAAGGGCCCAGGTGAGTATGTTAAAACGAGCAGGTGAGCCCGCGCTCTATGTTATGTTATGTTATAAAATGTTTTATTACGCGCTCTGCTACTACAGAGTATCCTGGCGCGATATGTAACATTAAACAGAGCCAATCCAAGAAAAAAGAAAAAAAGAACTAGATACTGAGATTAAAAAGATGGGTTTTTAACCCTTTCTTGAATCCCGCTAATGTGGCTGATGATCTCAAAGAAAGCGGCAGGGCATTCCAGGACCGTGCTGTTTGGACAGAAATAGACTGACCACCCAATCTCGCGTATCTGACTTTGGGCATGGACATCAGACGGAGGTTGGCCGATCGTAGAGCACGGCGAGGAGTATAAAAGGCAAACCTCTTGTGCAGATATTGTGGGCCTTGTTGATGCAAGGCCCGAAAGGCCAAGACCAATGTTTTAAACATAATATGATGAGCCACTGGGAGCCAGTGGAGCTCTCGAAGATGGGCACGTGCACTAGTTCTTCTTGGAAGATGGAACAAAAGTCGCACGGCCGCATTCTGAATGATCTGCATTCGATTTATAAGGTATTTGGGGAGACCACTGAAGAGAGCATTGGCATAGTCGAGCCTTGACAGGATCAGAGCGCGCAAAACAGTCTCTTTCGCTTCCCTATGGAGAAGCGGAAGGAACCTCTTAAGTGACTTGAGGGTAGCAAAACAGGTCGCGGTAAGTTTCTTTAAGTGAGCTTCGAACTTAAGATCCTGTCCGAACCAGACCCCCAAGTTTTTGGCCGGGCCTCCGTGAGAGCTGGGACATGCAAAGTCAGTCGGCCAAATAAGATCCCTAAAATTGGCCGGAAAATTGCCATAAAATAACAACTCTGACTTGTCCTCGTTGCATTTGAGCTGAGCTGAGACAAGCCACCGGAAGACGTAGGACAAACAGGAACAGACAGCCCGGGCATCTAAGCAGTCCTTAGGCCAGGTAAACAGCAACTGCGTGTCGTCGGCATATGCCATTATTTTGGCTCCCCACTGCTCAGCCAGATAGATCAACGGGGTCATATAAACGTTGAACAGCAGAGGGCTTAGCGTCGAGCCCTGCGGTACCCCGGTGGTAAGCTTCTTGGGTGATGAGGCAAATGGGGGCATCCATACTTGCTGCGTCCGTTCTGACAGAAACGAAGACAGCCAGGCCAAAACCGCACCCGACAGCCCCACCTCTGCCAGCCTTGTCAACAGCTGAGCATGGGGTACCGTATCAAAGGCGGCAGATAGGTCCAGCAAAACCAGGACCGCTCTGCCGCCTCCGTCAAGACACTCCCTAATGGCCTCTGAAACTTCCACCAGAGCCGTCTCAGTGCTAAAAGCCGCCCTGAACCCCGATTGAGCCGGGTGCAGGGCCTGAGAGGACTCAATGAAATTATTCAGTTGCCTGAAAACAACTTTTTCACACACTTTCGCTAGTGCCGGGAGCAGCGATATCGGACGGTAACTGGAAGTAGCTAAGGGATCCAGGCCAGGCTTCTTCAGCAAAGGAAGAAGTTTCGCCTGTTTCCAGCAGATGGGTACAGAGGCAGAAGCCAGAGACAGATTAACAACCTGGGTGACCTCCTGGTACACCAGGCTTGCCGCTCCCCCCAAGACCCTAGCAGGACACGGGTCAGAAGGTGAACCAGACTTTAATGCCTCCAAAATAACCAGCACATCAGCTTGCTGAGCTGGCTCGAAGGTGGAAAATTGGCAGACAGGTTGCTTCACACCCAAATCGATGATAAGTGGTGAAGGCTGAAGGGGACCACAGGAATTTTGGAGCTCCTCTTGGATTTTAGCGATCTTATTATCAAAGAAACATGACAGTTCCTCACACCACAGATCGGATGCCGGGAGAACTGGGGAGGCAGCACACGGAGAGAGGAAGCTCTGAACAATGGCAAAGACTTCTCTGCCATTGTTGTCCGCCTTCTCAATCCTTCCTGAAAAATAGCTGCTTTTGGCAGCCTTGATTTCAGCGTAATATACCTTCTGAGCCCTCCGCAACTTGCTCTTCAGTTCAGGCCGGAACTCAAGGCGCCAAGCTCGCTCCAGCTTTTTACAACCGGATTTGAGTTCCCTGAGAGCATGGGAGAACCAAGGTTTGGAGGGAGACGACCTAGTCCGCCTGCTACCACCCTTATTATTGGGCAGGACAGCACTTTGTTCAACCCAGACTTTAAATGAATCCACCGCAGAATCAAGATTTGATGGCAGGGTCGGCCGGTTAGACACAAGAGAGTCCGAAAAGGTGGTCAAATGTATTCGCTGAGAGTGGACTTGAGAGGCAGGCAATTCCCTCGGCCCTTTTGAGTTTAGGGGCCAAGTGAACAGAATTAAGGCGTGGTCCGACCAAATGACCCTCCTAGGGGGTGCCATAGTGATCTCAAAGTTAGAACAAACCAGATCTAACCAGTGGCCAGCCGCATGGGTGGGGAAGTTCACCCATTGTGTAAGATGCGCCAGCGAAAGAACTTCAGCCAAGCCCATCGTTTCCGGTAAATCCACCGCGTCCATATGAATGTTAAAGTCCCCCAGAAGAAGATATCGAGAGAATTTAAGGGCGCGGGGAACGATGACCTCCTCAATATTACCAGCAAAACCACCCGCATAGCCAGGGGGGCGGTAAAGCAGAGTACCTCCCAAGGTGAAATGAGGGGAGAGGCCCACAGCAAAGTGTAACATTTCTGTCTCGCCAAGTAAATCGGGCGGTTCACTCGCCACTGCCCAGTGGTCCCGATGAATTACTGCCAAACCGCCACCCCTGTCCATCGGTCGATCCATCCTGGTAATCCTGAAGCCGCGTGGTATAGCAAGTTCAAACACCGGCATACAGGACTCAGTAAGCCAAGTTTCGGTGACGAAAAGGAGATCGAACTCCTTCTCATCAAGCAGCTCAAATATGTCGGCCGCGTGTCTGACCATTGATCTAGCATTGATCAGGCCAGCTTTAATAGTATCTAAATTAGTCCGAGTCGCGCCGCCAGGAGATTGTCGGCTTGCAAAACAGAACCCGCATGCCGGGCATCGGCGATGCATAGCCTCTAGCACCTCCCAATGTTTGGCGGCATCGCAGCTGTAGGTATTGAGGGCACACAGCTCCTCAGAAGAATACCTCAGAGAGCCAGCCTGAACACAGCGAGGGAGGTTAGAGGGTGCCCTGGCCCTGGGCCCGTCCGGGACACGGACGGGCACAGACGGGCCCTCCTTTGGCGCTCCTACGGCGCGCCCGCAGCGCGCGACCGCTGCGCACTCGGCGCATTGCTGCGTTAAATAGGGGCGGGCGAGGCAGGAGACTAGAGCGCCAACCCCGGTGCAATGCGGTCCCGCCTCACTTCCGGGAACCGATAGGGCCGAGCGCTGAGGGCGGCACTGATCAAAGATGTGCAAAAAACGCGAAGAGAAAGTGCAGCGTGCAGTAGACCCAGGCAGAGAAGGTAGGCCCAGTTAATAAAGAGCTCGCACTAAGGCGGCAATACAATTTAATAAAACAATTTAAAATAACTAGTAGGTTAAAAAACGGAGGAGCAACAGTGCAAGGTTTGGGGCTGAATAATACTCACATAGCGCAGCACTCGTCTCCCTGATCCAAATAAATAGGGGCGGGCGAGGCAGGAGACTAGAGCGCCAACCCCGGTGCAATGCGGTCCCGCCTCACTTCCGGGAACCGCTAGGGCCGAGCGCTGAGGGCGGCACTGATCAAAGATGTGCAAAAAACGCGAAGAGAAAGTGCAGCGTGCAGTAGACCCAGGCAGAGAAGGTAGGCACAGTTAATAAAGAGCTCGCACTAAGGCGGCAATACAATTTAATAAAACAATTTAAAATAACTAGTAGGTTAAAAAACGGCAGAGCAACAGTGCAAGGTTTGGGGCTGAATAATACTCACATAGCGCAGCACTCGCCTCCCTGCTCCAAATAAATAGGGGCGGGCGAGGCAGGAGACTAGAGCGCCAACCCCGGTGCAATCACAGGGAGCACCAGATTCTACCCCCACCTACCGTGCCTGATCAGGAAATAAAGGACATAGAGATGAAAACCAGCTTGTGTACTCAACAGCATCAAGCAGTGGGCTGACACCTGAAAACCACATTGAACGGTTAAAAAGCCGCGCTTTGAACATGGAAGACACATAGGTTTGGACTGGTGAACAACTCTTTTGAATGGAAAAAGTCCTGGAAGTCATCAGAAACAAAAATGAACACCTGGTAGCTGTTTACAGGTGAAATAATCTTTGTATTCTTGGCGTCCCTAAGTCAACTGCCATAGATAAGGTGGAGCCATACTTCAAACCATGCTTCGCTCCTTCTTTGATAATGCTGTATCCCCCATCTTCCCAGTGGAGCACTCACACCACACACAGAGCCCACAACTGCTGCCCGGTACCACAGCGAGACCTATAGTGGCCAGACTACTCAACTATTGGGAAAGAGATACAATACTATGACTTGCCCAAGAACGTCAGTCGCTTCAATATCAAGGCAACACCATCTTCTTACATCCTGACTTCACTATCGCAGTGCAGGCGACATGCCTGGAATTCCTCCCCGTAAAACATACCCTTCAGAAGGCTGACGTCTCTTACTCTCTGCTGTATGCAGCCAAACTTCATGTTAACGTTGACAGAAGGCAACATTACTTTACGGTCCACAAAGCAACCACGAAATTCGCCTGGAAATTCATCCTCACCTAAGCAATTTAATCTTCCACTTGTGCAATTGGATCCAAGGACTGCCTCTGGGACATGATTGCGCTACAACCAATGGTCACACAGTCTTATCTCATTGCCACCATGATGTGTGACTAAGTGTGTTCGCCCAGCGGGAGGGCGGGGGGAACTCTGTGCAAGAAGACACGCTGCATTAAACGGAGATTACTGTCGGAGGGACCTGTGTGGAAACAATGACCTTGTCTTCAAATAACAGTTATTGTACCCTTGCTCTGCATTTATGTCTTTCACTCCTCAGCCACCCACTTACAGATAACTGGGGGTTTCACCTGGCCTTTAGTGTGCCTGTTGGATGATTTTTGAGGAGTTTCCTGAAGTAGGGAATGTTGACATGAGTGGGGGTAGGGGATGTGCTTTATCAATTTTCTACTCTGTTAATGCCACATGCACTGCATTTCACACTGTTACTATGCTCGCATCCGTCTCGTATACACTAGCAAGTCAAAGGTCCATTGTCAGACTTGACGTGGTTTCCCCTGACTTTTTGCGTCCTGACCTCCTATTTGCTGACTTCATTTTTGCTGTCTTTAGGATTCTGAGCACTTTACCACTGCTAACCAGTGCTAAAGTGCATATGCTCTGTACTCTAAACACAATGACATTGGCTTATCCACATCTAGCATATTTAGTTTACTTATAAGTCCCTAGTAAAGTGAACTATGTGTGTCCCGGGACTGTAGATTTAATGCTACTTGTGGGCCTGCAGCACTGATTGTGCCACCCACTAAGCAACACTTTATACATGGCCATTGCAGAGCCTATGTATGCAGTTTTAAACTGCAATTTTGACCTGGCAAGATAACCTACTTGCCAGTCCAAAACTTCCCGTTTATTACATCTAAGTCACCCCTATGGTAGGCCCTAGGCAGCCGCAAGTGTATGGTGCAATGTATTTAAAGGGTAGAACATGTACATTTGAGTTTTATGTCCTTGTAATGAAAAACTATTACATTAATTTTTTACTACAGCAAGGCCAATCCCTCACATATGTTAACTGTCGGGTCCACAGCTCTTCGGGATCCGTGCGATGCTCAAACGGTCCACCTCCGGACCTCCCCAAGCTTGGTTCTCTAGACACCCTAAGCTTAAAGATGGTCCGGCGAGGGAAAATGTGAAAGGTCGGGACGGTGCGGCCTTTGGGGGGGGGGGTGCAACCTGGAAGACAAAGGAATAGCCTGTTATAATGACTCTTGGACGCAATCCTGACTATGTATCTACGTATGGAAGAATGCTCATACCTGGCTAAGAGAATTCTCGGGAATAACCGTTCTGCCACCTGACGCTCTCCTCTGGGGTACCGCCCCTGTCAGATTCCTTAAACACAGAAGAACAGCGTTACTTCCCTTACTCTCCGTTATGGGAGTTTCTTACTTTAACCTCCCTTCCCAGTACCTACCAGAAACACGCCCTGCACGACACTGTGAAACAGTAATTGAAGTCTTAGCTGCCACCAACTGTGAAGGCCTCCCCTCTTCTGTTGACCGCACAGAAGTTAATGCCAGTAAGTTTTGTTCTAGCACCAACGCCTCGAAACCAAAAAGTATGAAACAAAAGTAACCCAAGGAGGTGCCTCGAATAATAGAGTCTGCACGTCTTACCCCAACACGCCAAGAGTCAACAGAACACTGGGCTCCAACGTGATGGACGTGCCGTCTTCTCCAAAGTCTGAAGCACTTCTCCTACTAGACGTCTGTGTCTTTGCTTATCCTCAGCGAAGCACCACAGCGTTTCTTCTGCGCCCTTGACAACACACTCGGCACCAAACACAGACACTCCCAGAGGAGACTGTGTCTTCACGTACTACAATCCGCGAAGCACCACAGCTCCTCCCCAGCGCATCAGCCGACACGCTTTGTCTTTCCAGTGAAACCGATATGCCGGCGGAGTCTGTGTCTTCGCGTTTCCTTCTCCTGCGAAGCACCACAGCGCCACCGAGGGGAATCAGCCGATACTCCTCGCTTTCTCCCGCCACTACGAATTCCCACCTTGACAGGGTCCAGTTCTCGATAACCGTGTCTTCGCTATCCTCAGCGAAGCACCACAGGTTCACGAACCTAGCGGGCAGCCGCACCACTAACAAACAGGAAAACAACACCAATCCGATACAACCCGCCCGCCGGTCACACAGCGTCTTTAAAGGTACCGCCTACCGTCCCCTAGGACTTCTGGGTCATGTAGTTCTTTCTTAGGCAGGCGCGAAGTCCGGGACTTCAGACCCTGACATTAACAGGAGGATTGCCTTAAAACATCTTTAAAGTGTAATTTTCAATTGGGAGCAGATGGAAATTTGAAGTTTGGTGTCTCTGGACTCACAATTTTAATACACATCTTTTTAAAAAAGTTGGTTCTTAAATTGCAGGTGTGAGAATACCACTTTTAGAAAGTTATAGACACACAAATGATAGAATGCAGAATAAATCAAACATCTCCCCTAGTCAAGAGAGCTGGGTTAAATCCATTGTTCTTTTGCTCACCATGCAAACCCAGTTTAGACCCAGCCATGTGAAAATCATTCTTGAACCTGCTCCTCATGGGAACAGCCCAGCACCAACTGCCAAGCCAGGTCCTCTCCGGACCAGAAGCAAGCATCCTGGGACCGGTTTCTGGGTATCACCCCTCATCAGCCAGGCTAGCCTGAATCCAGTGGTACAGTGAGCCCGGGACCTATGTCTGGGCATACCCGGCGCACTTAGGACGAGAAAACAAAAGACACACAAATGATGGTCGGAATGTGGAACAAATCAAACATTCTCCCCTGGTCAAGAGATATGAGTAAAATCCATTGTTCTATTTATTACAATGCCACCCCAGTTTAGACCCAGTCATATGCAAATTAGTCTTGACCCTGCTTCTCATGGGAACAGTCTAGCCCAAACTGCCAAGCCTGTTCCTCCCTGGACCAGAAACAAGCATCCTCGGACAGGTTTCGGGGTATCACCCCTCATCAGACAGGCTAGCTTGGATCCAGGGGGACAATGAGCCAAGGAACCACGTCTTGCTTTGCTTTCATGCACTTAGGGTGAGAAAGCAAAAGACACACAAATGATAGGTGGAATGTGGAACAAATCAAACATTCACCCCCAGTCAAGAGATCTGGGTTAATTCCATTGTTTGGGCTGCACTTTCGCAGGCAGTGGGCATTAAGAAACTCACAATAGCGAGGGACCAAGTAAGGTCTCTCGCGTGCAAATTGGGGTTGTGTCCTATCTCTTCTACACTGCATCATTCCCGATACTTGTGAAGCACTGTTTTCGCCTGCTTCGATGTGAAGGTGTCCAACTGTTGTTCCCCAATGGAGGTAATAGCATTCCCAAGAAACCTACCATAATCACTTGAGTAGTAGAGCACAGGTGTTACCATGTGCACTGATTGCATACATGTTTTGAATGCCTAGATCTGGACAAATACATATTGGATTTTTGTTGCTTTGGTCCTATTTAAATCAAATAAAGATTCACTATTTTTCTAAACTGATGTTGAGTCTTTTGTGGTGTTTTCACTGTGTGACTGTAATTAATGTGCTTAACCTGGAACATATGCAGGCTTAATGTCCGCCACAAGAGAGGCCTTATTTACTCCTACCTCAATAGACATTGCATAGACATATGCTTCCTGAGGGAACTGCACCACACGGACACAACCAAGTCATGGCTGAGAGCGGGGTGGGTTTCTAAATATCTTGCCTCCCTATAGTCAAACTATGCTAGCTGTACTGATATCCTTATATGAAAGGGGCTACGGTGGTGCACGCACAGATCAGACTGTGATAAGGAGGGCAGATTTGCGATAGTACGGGGAAGCTTCACTGCTCCTCTATCAAACTAGCCTCGATATACAGCCCTAACACGGACTGCCCAGATTTGTCATGTTTGTCAGCCCAGTGCTTGATGCTGTTGAGTACACAAGCTGGTTTTCATCTCTATGAGTATGTCCTTTATTTCCTGATCAGGCACGGTAGGTGGGGGTAGAATCTGGTGCTCCCTGTGATAGAGAGCAGGCTCACCTGCTTGTTTTACCATACTCACCTGTACCATAAACACATACACACTTTGAACAGGCAAACTTACACAGAACAGCTGCTTACTGGCTAGTTGCATGATATACACTCACCTAGACTTCCAGTGTCACCCGTCTCCCGAGGACCCTTACCAAGTATGCACCGGTCCTGCTAGAACTATCCCCTTCTACACCAGGAAAAGGGCCTTTGCGTGGAAGCTTGACCCTGTCTTTTATGATGAGATTTGCACGGAGATACTTGAATACTTCACTTATGATGAGTGCACAGTCAACTCCCCATCCAGACTGTGGGAAGCTTTCAAAGTCGTTATCTAGGGAGGCTGCACTGCTAAACAGCCAGGCATACATATATAACTGCACCGGCCGGAGACCAGCATCCGTGAAGTTAAACTCGCTACTTTGTGACCGGGGACTCCAAGAAGCGAACTGCCCTTAGATAGAAGCTGTCAGAGTATGACGAGGCAGTGGTTTGAGAAACCCTCTACCTGGGCGGGGAGGAGGCAGTCAGATGCTACGGGAAAGATACTGGCTGGGCTACTCAGGAAGCCCTGGCCAAGTGACTATATCACCAAGCTTAAAGACAACCAGCAGTCCACTCAAATGAGACCGGAGGACACCCTTCACGTCATGACTGACTTTTACACAGACATGTACCGCACAACATTGACTCTAGCCACAGAAACCCTATACGAACTCCTTGGCTCGATTAAACTTCTTTGGTTGGATGATGCTCAGTGTCTCTATGTAGATGAGCCCTTATAAATCGATTATACTATCCAGATTATGCAGAGTATCCCCAGGGGCAAAGCACCCGGAATAGATGGACTTATTGTGGCATTCTACAACCTCCCTCCTCATCTATTAGCGATAAATAAGGAGTCCTTCTCACTGAAAATATTACTCCCTTCCCTACACAAAGCTTTTATTGTCACCATTTTGAAACCGGGCAAGCCTGCTCACAACTTTAACTCAATCCGCCCACTGTCAATGATCAATGCCGATAACATAATACTGGCTAAATTAATCGCCTCTCGATTAGCCCCTCTTTTGCCTCAAATTGTAAACCCGACCAGCCTGGTTTCATGCTGGGCCGTTCCACTGTGCACAATGTCCGTATTTTGTTTGCGCTGATGCACTTCATAGACCCCCAGTTGAGCATGACTGTCTTATTACTTGACCAAGGCATTTGAATCTTAGAATGTCCATTTCTCTTCCAGCTGATAGCCTGTATAAGAATTATACCCTAATTCATAAGTCTGCTTAGATTCATTTTCTCCTCCTCCTCAACTGCTGGCTGCGAGTTAAAAATGCCATCTCTGCCTCCCTCCGCACATCTAGGGGTACCGGACAGGGATGACTCTGTCTCTACTCCTCTTCGTGAATGCAATAGAGGGCCATGGTGGCCAAACTGAGGAAACATCACTCATACAGAGGACTAGCCTTTACTGCCCATGGGATACTCGTCTTCATGATGGTGCGTGGTAAAAGACTGCCTTGGAAAGGCATTGCATGGTAAAGGCATTGACTGTAATTGATGCATTGTAAATGCATGTGTGGTTCCATCATACAACCCTTTCCGGCACCTGTATCGACCATTTCCACAACTATATACGAACGTGCCACTGAAAATGCCTAACAATTGCTAAATGGATCCCCCTGATGTCTTACAAAATCACAATTCATACTTTTTCTTCCTTAGGGTTCTAAATCTCTCTCTATCTCTCTCTCTCTCTCTCTCTATCTCTCTCTCTCTCTCTCTCTCATCAGCCTTTTTTTTGCTCTGCCACCATCTTGTGCAGCAACCTTTGTCAATGACCTCACAACGTTGTAGCACATTATTACCCGTTTATATCTGTCGACAGTGAATATATAATCCACTATTTTGCACTACTCCCATTGGGGCCTCCTAGAACAGCACAACTTAAAATCCGGTTGGACTTAACATTAATGCCCGTTTCCTTTATTCATTTCTAAGCTAGATCGACCCTCTTTTCTTTGGTTTCATTCCTTCCTGGGTCATCCACCCCACTAAATACTTTATATTGACCTGGAAAACGTCATCTCAGTACTCTCCAGTCGCAAAGCAATGGCCCAAAGAAGTGCCTGTCTTTAGTAGGTACTAGTGGTTTCTTCGGCTCCTGACCAAGTTTACCTTTCAAATGTCATATGTTACATCGAGTGCCCCCTATGTATTACCTAAAGGTACAGCAAGCCATTAACAAGTGGCAAGGCCTTATTAAGGAATTGGGCTGTAGGCCGAGTGCCGTTATAAAAAATAGAATTATTAGGTGACTTACAATATTATTACTACTTACAGATGGGGATTTTTATGCTATACAATAAAAGGTCACACCATTACTCTTCCCATACCCTAATATCCTTGCTCTCTTGCTCCATCTAATGTAATAGGTACCATTAATGCAGCTATTTAGAAGGAGTGTGGCACCTCAGCTCTGACAATAAATATGCCAGTATGCAGCTGGTTCGTTGCAAAATGAATACCACATAGTTTAGTTTAACTATGGATATTAGTATCACCGAACATGTCCCTCTGTATTTATCCATATTTCACAGGTTGCATGGTTTTTCCCAACAACCCCTTTTTTCAATGGGAGCCTGTGTTCTCGTTCAGAACACAAGCTCCCATTGAAGTCAATGGGAGTCCGACCGAACATTGTACAGAAGCATCGCAATAGCTCGGTCTTAGTCGCAGAACCCAAGTCGGTCGGAAGAGTTTCCTAACAACATCGTAATCGGCTCCTAAGTAGGGAAAACAGTTCAGAGGAAAGAGCTGAAAAGCATGTTCTCTCTTTGCTTAGGCATAAGCTGCAATTCCAGTCAGTGAACTGCCTGACACATTTTATACTGGCTCTGGCAGCAGGCATTTTGAGACAACTCAACCATTAATAAGATGTTTCAGTATAGTTATAATGCCATTTTCCTATTACAGTTGAGCATTGATATTACAACCAGACTGTAATATTGGCATCACAGGCAGGTTTATAAGCAGGTATTGCAGCCTTCCATGTATTATCAATAGCAAACAACAGAGTGTTCTGATACTCACAGAAGCGATTCATCCTTCATACAACGTGTTCCAAATCCAGGCTTGTTTAGGAAGGCATCAGCAAGATCAGCCATCTGTTCATTGCCTGGCCTTTCATTGCTAAAAAAAAATAGGAATTCATTTTAAGATAGATTTGGAAGAAGAGTGTATGATGTTCGCAAGACCTAAAAGCAGCATGGATTCAGAGTCCTTCCAGGTAATGGAATATGTTCTCCATACAACAGACAATGTCGCTGTATGGCTGAAACTGCAAAAGCTGTTAGCAGCTTTGTACACCACTCACTATGGCACACTACTCTCCATCCTAATGATCCTATCTAGCAGAATGCAAATTAAAGGCAGAGTGCTGTCATGGTTCGCATCTTTCCTCTAAGACTCATCACAGTTTGTTAAACTAGGTTCCTTCATCTCTATTAGCCTGATGGTAAAATGCGGTGTACCTCAAGGCTTCGTCATTTCACCCTTACTCTTCAATGCCTTTATGGAACCACTTGATCAGATGTCCAGAAAAAAGAGATTTGCATACACCAATACACAGGCATTGCGCCCACCATTCTATCTTAAAGTATTGATCTCATCTGCCGTTACAGCTCAAAGTCTTTCCTTGTAAACCTGGTAAACTGGATGAGTTCCTACTCTCAGCAAACACAGAAATACTCCACTTCATGAAAACACGTATTGGCATTCCAAAATGGCTTCTTCAACCCACATATCTTGGATTCACATCTAAACTGGTCTCATCTGTCAATTTCTGGTTTGACTATGGACCACATTCTCACTATTGCACCTAACACTGAGAAGTTTGCGAAAACTAAATGTTTTCAAATATGTCTACGGAATAAACTAAAACAATAATTCCCGGAGTCTGACTTCAGGAACAGCAGTTCAGGCTCTGATCCTCTCTCCCTCCTCGATGGAGGTAACAATCTAATCTCAGACCTCCCAAAATCCACCCTAGCAACCCTCAAAGCCATTCATGTGGTGGGGACGTCCCTTGACAAAAGTGGTAAAAGATCAGATTACATAAACCAATTTCCGAGAGATGTGCATTGGTTTCCCTCCAATGGGTAAAATAACTTTAAAATGGCCCGGATCACACACAAATTGCTACATCTGGGCTTCCCCAGATATCTAAAATGCAGGCTATGCAACTCAGGTGGGAGAAACACCAGAGGCAAATCAAACCTCCAACAAGCGATCCTAAAACAAAAAAAGACACAGAGGATGTAACAGGCATTCTCATGTCTAGCTCAGAGAATCTGAAACAAACTCACAGAAACCTTCCAAATTTCACCTATAGCTGCCTAGACACTGCCACATGTGGAATTAAAATTACTGTTTTTCATATAATCAAGAACCAAGTGTTCTGTTCTTAGTTATCTGCTACTTGTAAAGAGCACAGTTTGCACTATATATTTATTTTCTATAACTAAACAAAGAAATATTTTACTGGCTTTACACTTTAGAACGTCATGATCTCCACATTTTAGACTAGCGGACAGAAGATATTCACTGTATGTACTCTGATTCTAACTTCTTTGCCCTTTAAGTATTGAGTAGATATGTGTTCAAAAGGTTTTCCAATGAACAACTACCTGAAGGCATCTAAGTTACACAAGCTCAAGATGTTTATCCCTTCTTCAGGTCTTTTTCCTTCTTCATTATAATACACACGCTGTAGGATTAGCGAGGCGTGTGCAGCCATTGCTTCTTAGAACTTCACCCCAATGCAGAAAGACTGAGGTCAGGAATGAATTGTGAAAGTGCTATGCTTCAATAGCATGTTTAAAGAGCTGGAATTTGTAAATGTGTACCTCTATGGATTGAAATGTCCAATGTATCATTGACTAGGTCTATTCCCGGTCTAGAGTGATGGTTCACTAACCAGTTCAAGTCCCCTATGCAATTTCCACCAGATATATATGTTCTCTATGGTTCAAATGCAAATTCTTCAGGGATAATGTGGTCTGTTGTGTGGTAATAGGCTGGTGGCATGGGAAAGTATAAGGGGTCAAGGAGGCAGGTAGGGTTGATTAAAAAGTCCAGGAAAGTTTCACTGGGTTAGGAAGGGCAGAAGAAGGGAGGGTCTGGAGTGGGAATCCCAGGTGGGGGGATGTAATGCATGATTAACGGGTGGTGGTGACAGTGAAGAGAGTGACTGATGGGAACAGATCGAGTCAATGGTTAGCGCAGCTGTGCCACGTCTTTGAAGGTTGAATGTGGCTGTGTGAAGTCAAGGAAAGAAAATAGGGATTTTAACACTTTGCAGGGGGCCTACTCCAATCCTAAAGTCATCTGAGAATACCCTTCCCATAACAGCTGCCTCAAACCCTAAAATCATCTCAGGATATGTCTGAGTCTGGGGAGTGGAAGGGACTCTGAATCCACTGAGGAGGGGTGCAGAAGAAGAGGGTGATCAGAAGAGGTGGGGATAAGTGACATGGTGGGAGGATTTGAGATCCTATCCATACCCAGCATGGCTGAATTTCATTTTAGAATCATATGTAGTTATGTGTATGAGGGACAAGGGGTTGTTGAATGGTGAAGATGAGAATGACTTGGGTAGAGGAGGGATGCAGGTGAGATGGGGAGAAGGTGGAAGGTGAGGAAGAGACTAGGAATGGGTAAAGGGGAAGGTGAGTGAGTGGAGAGGTGTTGGTGGGAAGATTGGGGGAAAGTGGAACCAGGCATGGAAGGGTACAGGCTAGAGACAGCACATTAGAAATTAGAGGGCTGGATGGAGGAGGGATGATGTTGATGAGAAGAGGATCGGCTCTTGTTTGACATTGGCATTGCTATCTCCTATCCTAAAGTGGAGTGTGCAAGAGAGGAAAAAAGAAGGATGCAGAAAAAAGATAATGATGGGGATGGGAAAGTAGAGGTTTGAGGAAATATGGATTAGGGGAAGGGACAAGGGAGAGGTAATGCCATAGGGTCCTATTCCTGCACCGCATGGTTGCCCTACAATGCGGAGATCACAAGGGATTACAAAAGGAGACAAGGAAGAGTTTGAGTGTGGGGTGGGAGATAGACGGTAAACCTTTGAGAAAAATGTTGGTCAGAGATAGGAGAAGGGTAGGGGAAAGGGGGTAGGCACGTGCTGCAGAAAAGCAGGGGAAACAGATGCTTTTCTTCCATGCCATAAGTGCTTCTGATCCTTCGAACTTGACAGGTTATATGTGTGGCTGCATAAAGGATATAGTGGAGAGT
Source organism: Lissotriton helveticus (assembly GCF_964261635.1). Classification (NCBI taxonomy): domain Eukaryota; kingdom Metazoa; phylum Chordata; class Amphibia; order Caudata; family Salamandridae; genus Lissotriton; species Lissotriton helveticus. Next base: position 1,811,390,436 of record NC_136057.1, read on the forward strand.
AAGGGTTGAAGGGTGAGTGAATGATAGACAGGTGGGGTGGTATGGGATGGGAACGTTCAGGGTGAATGAAAAGTGTGATGTGGCTGATATGTGGGGAAAGGAGAAGAGGTGGAAGTGGGAGAGAGGTCAGAGAAGAGTGGTCTGGGAATGGGGCAAAGTCAAGGTGCTGAGAGAAATGGCCTGAATGAAGCAAACAGAATGTGTGGAAGTGGTGGGGGGAAAGAGGTAGAGAGGTAATGGGGAAAATGGTACAGGTTGATATTCAGATTTGTTTTCAATGGTTGCATTGCTCTGGCATGCATGGGCCCCTTGTAACTATCTCTGACTTGGACACCCTTTGAAAGAGAGATCTGAAACATGAAGAATGCTTTTGTGTGTAGGTAAGTGCTTGGGGTCGGTGAGAGATCTAATGAGTGTTTGTGTCACAGCAAACAAAGCAAAATAAAAACAGAAACGTTTTCACTGGCAAGAAAGATCAGGCCCTTTTGCCTTTCAATGACATCAAATGTTTCTGTTTTAATTGTTGCAGGAAACTAGATGAGGACCTCACATCACTATCAAAGCCCTAAGATGCCTGTTATTACATTAATAGCAAGATGTTGTTACTCTTGCCTTTTATAGAAGCAGGGAACACTGGCAGCTAAGAGCTTAGGAGTACCTCCATCTCATTCCACACTGCACTCCCCCTCTAGGTTTGTGCCCTCTCAAAACTATCTGTGTTAATTGTCGTTTGCTTGATCTAATTAGTACTTGACACTTCTAATGGTATACACTACAAAGAAGCAGGTAACTAGTATTACAATCAACATAAGGTACGGTGCAAAATAAATATAAACATGTAGACACTGTTTAACGAATATGAGATTGAAAGGAGAGAGAGGAAAAAGTAAAGAAGGAACAAATCCTCTGACCTGAAGAATGTAAACTGCTGTCCGTAAATCCAAGGGTGCAATGTTAAACTAGGATATTCTCCAAACGGAGGTACGATGAGTGTAAATATCATCGCTAACAGCACAAAACTTGCTGGGAGGACAATCTGTAGGGAGTGCAACAAACATAGCCCTGAATGTTCTGTCCATGATATGTGAAAATGTATGTGAAACAAAGACATCAATTACAACACATGAAACACATGAAACACAGAGCCACAGAGCAGAGATGAGTATGCATCTCAGGTAAGACATGTAGAAGGTCAAATCCTAAATGTCCATGCCACATCCTTCAACAATCTCGGATGTCCCAGCATCAGATCTAAAATTTGAACTGTTGAGAAACTGAATGCAGTCATACTCCAAGAACAAAATAATAAATAATGGGCACAGTTTATGGCAATTAAGTTAAAGATATTATTCAGGTTCAAATGTATCAAATACCCGTGGTCTATTTATGAAGGAATGGGTGGAACCCGCTGACAGGACTGGAGTGGAAGAGTGTCAACACACCTTAGTTAAGTTCCAGAATTGAAGACTGCCAGAACTTTAGAGAGACAAGTTAGAACACTTCTTTGAAGTGCTCTTTGACTGGCTGGTAGTAGCGCAGTCAGTGCTTAATTTGTAAAAAATAAATAAGTGCCAGGGCTTTGTTAGGAGGACACTGCAGCTTGCACCACTCATTGCCCCTGCCAGCGCCACCAATCACAGAACAAGCACAACTATTAAACAGCACAGCCTACATGTGGGACAATTCAGAGTATTCCAGGTCCACCAAACCTATAAGAATGGCTTGGGCAGCAGCTATTAGTCATTTTTAATGTATATTGAATTAATAAACCACTGTTGTGATTATCGCTAATTTGGACAAACAGCGCCATCATGTAGCGGACTGTCATACGTCCTGGTGTTGACAAGTAAGTGCTTGTGCCGAGCACCAGAAATCACCAGCTCAACTTAAGCACTGGCCTAGATGCAGTTTAAAGCTTTTACTACATCAGGTGGCAATGCATTGGGGCTGCTACCTGGTGCCACGACAGGCCGGGTAGCTTCGGGATGCAGCTTACTGTCAAGAACAACTGACTGCCTACTGGGAGGTGATGCCTGCAAGGTCCCGCCCTAATGATATTTGTACCCTTTGGAGTTGTTTTTGAGTGCACTGTAGGAGGAGCAGATGGTAGCTGCTGCTCCAGACAACCATCTGCTCCTCCAGACACAGGTGAGGCCGATTAAATGATGACTCACCCTGCTGCATGTCATGCTTATAGGAGAGGAGCCTGTGTTCGCCGTATGTTGCGCCCAAGCCATGTTCTTACGAGGGCTGGAATGTTGTGCTCCTTACTATATGATTCCCATCCATACCTACCATGCTGGGTAGCTGTTTCCCCCTTGTTCTAACTTTTGGATTGAACCTGTAATCCATTTTAGCTCTACTGTACTGATCTGTATACTATTTTTGTATGGATCGAAATTTAGTACTTTGTACTTCTGTCTGACCTTTTAATACAAATGAAAAAAACGTTTTACTACAGTACAGAACAGTTTTGAGGAAGAAGGGGAGGAAGTTTAAAGCACCAAAAGTCCACCGCAACACCCATTGCCCACCCCTTTCACGCTAAACACAACGTGAATGCGTGCCTTATTTACAAACCAGAGTTAAACCACGTTAAGTGGCTTAATGCTGCCTTGTAAATAGGGTTAGGCCCCTATTGCCATCACAACGTCAATGAAAGTGACGTTGTTGTGGTGATCGGGGCTTGTAAATATGCCCTTAGGTGTTCTGTGCACAGTGGATGCTGGGAGTTATGCCGAGTGCTGTGTTCTTTTATAACCTAAATTGGTGAATTTCAGTGTTTTTACATGTTGCACCAGAACCACAACATTAATTTTTAACTGTTTTTTTACGTGAATTTAATTGACTTTTTTTGTGTGCTTAGTTTCCAACTCAGTCTGTCTTGGCGCATGGCCGGCAGCCAACCCGCAATGGCTGCACAACCTCTGCTGTGCTGAGTCGTGGGTTGGCTAGGTGGAGCCTCAAGCTAAGTGGCAGCCCATCCTACACTGGACACAGCTTTTCACCATAAGCATCTAGCTTAGGAACAGGTCTTAACCATAGGCACCCTTCCTCCTGAATTCCAAGCAAAACCATTTTTATGTTTAGCGTAAATTGTGCTTTTTTTATACACTACATGGAACATAAGAGCAAGATGGGACTCACGAGTCAGGCTCAAAATAGCAGTAAATCCAGCACATAAAACGACCACTAGCGAGCTCTGAAGTCAGCTCTGAATTGCACAGCATTTTTGGCACTTTTTTCTCAGGAGTGCCTTTTATTGTCCATATGTCTGGGCACCTCTCATAGCCCGACAGTCTTAAGTCGGAGCCAACTCACAAGTTTCAAGATGGTGGAACAAAACAATTTAGCCCTAATCAAGTCATTAACATTTTGTAAAAAATTCAAAACATGAGTGACATGATTTGCAAATCATGTCATAAGTTAAATGAAAACACAAGAAGCAGATGGATGTAATGCTTGAATTATTCTCAGCCACTGACAATCCCTTGAGGCCACATCGCAATCATAATTTTATTTGCCCACCATGCCACCTCAGTTTAAGCCCAGCCATATGCAAATCAGTCTTGACCCTGCTCCTCATAGGAACAGTCCAGCCCGAACTGCCAGGCCAGACCAGCCCTCAACTGGCACACAAACAACCTAGGAACAGATTTGTCCCAGTTAGGGCTCTTCAGGCTGGTATAGCTTGGTTTCAGTGGCACAGTGAGCCCTTGACCCATGTCTGGGCATGCATGGTGCACCGAGGGCATCAAATGCCAAAACAACAAGGTGATGGAGGGAATGCTTGAATTAATCTCAGCCACTAGCAATCGCTTGAGCAGCATCCCAAAGCATTGTTTTTGTGCCCGCTGTGTGAATTATTGAAATCTACATTTTATTGTAATTATTGGTCACTTTTGAACAAAAATAATACATTTACTTTATATATGTTGATATCTGGTTCCATTCATAAAGTGAATAGGCCCACTTTTTACATGTTGTTGTTCTGATCCTTTGACAAAGTCAGTAAGTCTGCCTTACTTAGAATGACACCTGTGCTCAACCCCCCCACGCTGCCCGTGACTCGGTGTAGAAAGAGGGCTGGGACCCAGCAGGAATTAGGTGCATGGCCTTGCCTTCGGCCAACCCCATGCAGCACATGGCAGAAGGCAGGATGTGGCCTGGGGTTGCCTGCTTATGAGGAGTTGGAGGCAAGTGGCCAACCCCACGCTGAGAACGACTGAAGGCCATGCACGGCATGGGGTTGCCTGGTCGCGAGGGGATGGATGCCGGCCCTGCTGCCTGCAAGACGTTAGGTGCACAGCCTGGTAACAGGCCAGTCATTATGGTTAACCCCACGTGACTGTGCACAGCTTGAGTTTAGGTAACATATGGTAGTGAAAAATGACTTTAAGTTAACAAAAACTATAGCAATTCACTGCAAAAAAAAAAAGGTTTAGGTGGTTATAGTTAATTATGGTAATAATATCTTACTTTGCATTAAAAAAACATTGAGGTTCACTGAAAAAAACAAAGGTTAAAGAGACGTTATGGTTTGGTGAAAATGTCAGTTAAAACATCCCATTATACTAACAAAACCACTGAAATTTACCACTGATAGTTATCTTAAGTAACTCTAACTTGAATCACAAAGTACTTGTAAGTCACGCCCTCGCCATGCACTGATAATTACCTCCCATATTACATCACTCATGACATGTTCTATAACATCATTGATAACATGGCTGTAACATCTGAAATGACAACACATATGACAACACTGAGTGTGGCGTTGAAGAACCGGGTCTTTCGGGACCGGCGGTGCCAGGGACACACCCGATGTCTTCGGATTCACCTGTCTTGGCAAACAGAGACACAGAATACTTCTAGGTGGCGTCAGAGATCAAATTTATTAGCTGCAGCTAGTAACATTGAACCAAGCAATACAACACGGTGTACAACTCAGGAAACTGCCCAATTTTCGTAGAGCAAGACATCTTCTTTTATGCACAGTTTCAACCCATTACGAATGCACACCCATTGCGGCAAATTCTGACCAATAGAAACACATTTCTATACATTATCACATTCCAAAAAGCTCACTTTACATTGTACCAACCCCACAAGTTAATTATTAGGACTGTCCCAAATTCGATTACCAAAAGCTGTACAAACCCTTAATTGAAAGCACAACCCATGTAATGAAAAGAGCAATACAGATATAGAGTAGGATAAGATATGTGCAAAAAACTAACAGCTAACGATATCCTGAACAATGATTGGATTCCCAGATTACCATCAGCTAATGAAACTAGCTTCGTAAAAAGGTCAGTTTCAGGCGAAGGGGTCAGCATCTTGCAGTTCACTCACGAGTCGAAAAGGCCCACGTTAAACTTTACATGGACAACGAGGCCCATGCAACTTCGTTCGTTCGTTTACTTCCACGGCCTACGTGAGGGCAACACAAAATGGCGTCTCGAACAACGCAAAACAAAATGGAGTCCAGTCCCAAAACCCACGGAACCTCAGACCTCCTTTTGCCATTACGTAGGCAGTGACCTAAACTCATGTCAATCTGAATCCAGGTCTATATCTATTCTCATCAGATCATCAAGGTGTTGCTGCAACATCATCTTATTATCCTTCGCTTCTCTCGAGATGGGTCTTCTCACACAGATCATAGCACAAAGGCCACAAATGGCGGGACCACACTGGATGCATAAGCAACACGAGAAAAGGATTGCTAAAACCATTCCAAAAAACATCAGAATCTTCCATCCCCATCGTAGCCTCCAGGGATAGAAGTGAGGCAAGATGGCCGCTAGTGCATTGTAGGGAGCAGTCGCACTATACTCCCTCTCCTGAACAGGGTGCTGAGCAGGACCCTATGACAGGAATTATGCGGTGAAAATAAGGCGATTATGTGGATTATATATTGGACAGTACTGAGACTCTGGAGTGAGGCGCAGAAGAAACGCTGGACAGGAGTCCTCAACTGGGAGAAGACAAGAATGTCGTCACGCTCCAAGGAAGGCACCGGGCCGGGGGCCATCCAGAAAACTAAGGTACCAGGCAGGAAAAACACTCCTGCACCAAGCGCTACGCAGAAAGCACAGCAGCGGAAGATCGAGAGGGAAAAAAAAGCGGAGTTAAAAGCACAGGCTGGTGCCATGGAGCGTATAGAAAACAAACAGAGTATCAAAAATATCAGCGCTACGAACAAAGACAAGGAAAAGGAGGAACCACTGAGGCAATCTACCTAATCTGAGACGTTCGTCAGGAAGCCCATGCCCATGGCGGCTCTACCTGGCGGTACTGGGATTGCTGCAGGAACGGGACTCGCATCCATCACGGCGGTACAGATAGCAGAGGTGGTGGGCGGCGATGGCATCGAAGGCGGAGGTGAGAGCCTCACAAGGATCGGCGAGCAGACGAAGACACGGATTGAGGGACAGCCAGGGAGCAATGGCGTTTGTCCAACCGGGAGCAGCGCGAAGCAAGACCTCCTCGCGGAAGGCAGCATCAGGGTTGCCGAGCAACCAGAGGAGTGCACAGGAGAGGGTACGCCCAGAACAGCGGAGAACAGAACGCCGGGGGAGTCAGACCACGTAGCGGAGGCGGTGGAGGCGGCGGCTGCAACAACCCCGGGAACAGCTTTCTGCATGGGGGAGAGGAAGCTCCGAGACGTAAAAGGTAATGGTGGGCCTACGTTAAAGGAGATTGAAGGTTTGAATAATGCCTCAATGATGGACGCGCTGCTGCAAGTAGAGGCTGAGCTTACTAACAACGTGAGATTAGGAGTGGACGCAAATTGGGGAAGCATGGTGAGCCTAGACTCACAGAAAGAACGTGAGGGGGATACATTTTATTCTGTCAATGAGGGCTCAACTTCAACAAGTGAGGGAGAAGAGTCAGGGACCACTGATGTATCATTAGAGGAGGAAGAAAGCACCGAATCAGATATATTAGGCTCTAAAAAAAAGAAAAAGTCAGCCACAAAACGTAGCTTGAATGCAAAAGTAAATAAAAAACTTATGTGGGACTACTCCGCCACAGCGGGCCTTTTTCAAGAGGGACTGCAAGGGGCACAAGAAAAGGACGGTGCAAGGGAGGAAGCTGGCCCGAGAGATCAGGCCACCTTGAACTTACTAGTTGATATGCTGAAGCAAATCCAGGGAGAGGCCAGGGCAGAGAGTCGCAGAGCCAGGCATGATACTAAAAAAAATACAAGCCTCCATAAGGAAGATGAACAAAAAATATGAGGAAGTGGAGGGGAGAGTGGAGCTGGAAGAGGAGAGGACGGGAAGATTGGAGGACGATGTAACGGATTGGCACAAATTTAAGAAGGAACAGACTAAGATAGTGGAAGACCTGCAATAGAAAGTGGAGGATTTCGAAAACCGTCAGAGACGGAACAATGTAAGGCTTTTGGGACTGGAGGAAGGAGTGGAAGGGCAAGACGCCAGGGGGTACGTGATTAGGTTACTACAAGGAGCCTTCCCGGAGGCTAGGTGGCGATGGGAAGATGAGGTACAAAGAGCCCACAGATTTCCACTGACAATAAGAAAAAAGCAAGGAGGGGCTCAAGAGAATATGCCTAGGGCAATGTTAGTATTCTTTAGTAATTTCTTGGCAAGGCAGGAGGTGATAGAAAAAGCCAGACCAGACTCTAAAAGAACAGCAGACGGGGCTACTTTTTTCGCAAGACCTGACTTCTGCCATGTCACGGTCGACAGGCGATGGCGATTAAGACAGTTAATAACCCCTTTTCAGCAACAAGGAGCAGAAGCATATTTGATGTTTCCGGTGAAACTTAAGGTCATCATTGGCGGCCGCACAAGGATGTTCTTCTCGGAGATAAAAGCACGGGAGTACCTTGCAGAGTTAACGGAGCAACGCAAGGAGAGATGAGGAAGATCAATGTGGATACTGACTATGGCATATGTACTATGGGCAACGGACTATGTATCTGGAATAACTGGGAGGGAGAGGGAGGGCGACGCTACAATGCAAGCAGTCAGCACATAGGTCAGGATTTACCTATTTGCCTGTATAAGGGGGGGAGGGGCAGTCGTGGGTGGGAAGGAGGGGGGGAGGGGGTGGGAAAAGACTTGACAAAGAGGGAAAAACAACACAAAAGAGCGGATTGGAATAAGATAAAACTTGTAACAGAACGGAAAGTATATAATAAAATATGGCGTTAAGGGTTGCGACAGTGAATATATGTGGCTTAAATGATGGCGGGAAAAGACAAAAAGCGGCATCGATGTTTAGATTGTTAAAACTAGATGTGATTTTCTTACAGGAGACGCACATCTTGGGAAAAGAAAAATACAGACTGGAACAGATGGGATATGAGTTATTGGCTAACACAAATCAGGACACAAGAACAAAGGGGGTAGCTATACTAGCAAGGAAAGGGGTTACCAAACTCAGAAGAAAAAAAGAAGACTCTGAGGGGAGATGGGTTATAATCGAAGTGGAGACTACAGCTGGAAATCTAACAATTGTATCTGTGTACGGCCCTAATGATGATAATCCTGAAATGTTATAATGATTAGACCAGGAGCTCGCACCTTGGATAGAGCCGATAATTTTCTGCGGTGATTTTAATATTAATGGCTTATATGGGCTGGGGAAATCAGGAGGTGGGAGGTATGAAGGCCGGAAAAAGAAAATATGCCACGCCGTAAATAATTTAATGCAGAACAATGCTTTGTCTGATCTGTGGTCTAAACACAACCCACTTGGGTCAGGGGGCACCTTTTATTCAGCTCCTCATAAAACGATTGCAAGGTTGGATTATATCTTAGTGTCTAATGATAAAGTAAGTGGGGCCCAGATAGAGCGGATGCCTAGAATGATCTCGGATCATAATATATTGGTAATAACCATGCCAAGGGTAGATAGAGGGAGCATCAAACCCTACATATGGACTTTCGAAAGAAGATTGCTGAAAGAAGAAGGTTATATTAATAGGATGAATGAATGGATTAAACAGTTTTGGGAAATTATTAGAGGAACGGCCCCAGCTAAGATAGTCTGGGATACATTCAAGGCTGGGATAAGGGGGGAAACCCTGAGTTATACTTTAAAGAGGAGCAAGACGGAGAGAACAAGGATGGACAGGTGGATAAAAGAAATGAGTAGATTAGAAGAGCAACTAAACAGAGCAGTGTCGAGACAAAACACAACAGATATAGAGGGTATTTTATTGGAAATAGAAGTCAAGAAAGCAGAGACGGGAGAAGCACTGATGGAAAGGGCAGCTGGGAACTACCTCGCCAAAAAGGAAAAGTGTTACGAGTATAGCGAGAGGGTAGGACAGCTATTGGCTATTAGAATTAGACAAAATCTTGCTGCAGGGGAAATCAAAGAAATTAGAAACAGCGCTGGGGAAGTTGTAAACAAAATAGAAGATGTTCAGGAGGTATTTAGGGAATTTTATGAGAAACTGTACGATCAGAATGCAGAGGATATAGGAGAAGGGTGCAGGGATTTCCTGACAGGGATACCACATGAGAAACTGGATAGTGAAGAAAGAAATAAATTAGATCTACCGCTAACACTGCAGGAGCTGAAAATGGCAGTGAATAATTTACCAGGGGGCAAGGCTACAGGGCCAGATCAAATACCAGCTGAATTCTATAAAACATTTTGGGATAAGCTTAGGAAAGATATGCTGGAGACTTTTCGACAGGCACAGATGCAAAAATTAGCGCCACAGTCCTGGGATGATGCAAATATAATTGTGATACTGAAAAAAGACAAACCCCCACTAGATCCAGGGTCATATCGACCTATCACTCTCATAAATGCGGATGCTAAAATGTATACCAAAGCACTCGCACAAAGACTGAGCAGAGTTTTTGAGAAATTAGTAAGCAAGACACAACATGGCTTTATTCCCGGGAAAGGGACCACTCAGCATACTAGACAGCTAATTACAATACTAGGTGCCGCTGAGGTAGCAGGAGACCCTGTCGCAGCCATATTCCTCGATGCTGAAAAAGCTTTTGACAGTGTCTCCTGGCAATTTCTGTGGAAGGTCATGGGGTGGTTTGACATAGGTAAAGGATTTATTAGTGCTATACAGGTATTGTATATGCAACCAAAGGTCAGGGTGAAAATAAACAAATCTTATACAAAAACGGTAAGGATTACACGCGGCACCAGACAGGGCTGCCCGGCATCACCCTTACTTTTTGCCCTATATTTGGATCCGTTACTTAGGAGACTGACAGGTAATATTAATATCTCGTCAGTTGTGATACAGGAGGTAGAGTACAAAGTATTCGCCTACGCAGACGACGTGGCACTGATAACTACGGATCCAGGAAGGGCTTTAAGGGAAATAGGGCAAGAGGCAGCAGCTTTTGGGGATTTATCAGGATACTCAATCAATAAGGGGAAAACTCAGATCATTACGAATGAATATATACTCTACTCAGATCCCAGAGTGGTAAAGGAGGCGGTGTATCTAGGAGTTAGGGTGTCAGCAGACTTAGCTGAGTTAGTAAAGTTAAATATGGAACCTCTATTAGCTAAGATAAAAAGTAACACAGAAAGAATTCACAACCTACACCTGACGCTAATGGGACGAATAAACGTAATTAAAATGGTTACAATACCGAAATTTCTTTACCTGTTTAGGGCCATACCTCTTCTCTTTGAACAATTTTGGTTTGCTAAGTTAGAAACAATTCTTAACAGGTTAGTGTGGGCACAAGGGAAAACTAGAAGGGCTTACAGACATATGACACTTACACGTGAAAAAGGGGGCTGGGGTGCACCGGATTTTAAATTATATTACTGGGCCGCAGCTTTGCAGTACTTCCAAGGATTAATAGGTGGGGGATATGAATTTACAAATGTGTATAGAACTGTACTGGGGGAGGGCGCGGTTGATGGGCTTCTGAATACAATAGATTATGGACTTTTTAAGAACACTAGGTTTAAAACCCTAAAAGCTGTATATATAATTTGGAAAGGGGTGGGAAAAAACTGGGAATCGGCAGATTTAGCAGATATACTAGATTGATAGCTAACGAAACCCTCCCGGGGGAGATATTCAGGGATGGAACGATGAGGATATGGAATGATAGGGACATTAGGAAAATAGGAGATCTCCTGGATATAGAAGGGGGGATAATACAATTTGAAGAGTTACAAAAAAGATTTGAAATACCCACTAATACTTTTTTAAGTACCTACAGGTGAGGAGCTATCTGAGGGATAAAAAGGGTGGACTGCTAGGATTTAAACATTGTAGGTTACTGGACTATTTAGAACAGAGTAAACAGTGTAAGATACGGCAGCTACATGCAGAATTGTATGCATATAAAATAGATGATAGAGAGAAATTTTCAAAAAAATGGATAGAAAAGGTGGGGACCTCCCCGGAAGGATTTCAGAAGTCTTTAGATCTAGGAAGATCAGCTCTATGTTCGGCAACACTGCAGTCACAGCATTACAAAACATTATACTGCCTCTACTACACGCCAGCAAAAATAGCACAGTGGGGTGGGACGGAAGGTATAACCTGCCCTAGATGTAACACAACAGAAGCCGATATAGTACATATGTTTGCACAATGCCCCCAACTGTACACCCTGAAAAGGGCCATAGAAGATTTTCTGGAGAATTCACTGGACATTAAGATTATATTAAATAATGAACTGCTATTGCTGGGGGTGAAGAGTGAGTATGGAAATGGCCCTACAGAGTTTTTGTTTATGGTGGCAGCTGTATTCCGAATCAGTATAGCACGGGCATGGCTAGACAAGACACCCCCAACATTTCAAACTTGGTTAGCAGGATTGCTAGCCTCATACAATCTGGAGAAAGCTATCTATGAGAGGAAGGGCAGAAGGACAAAAGAACTGGGAGAGGAGATATGGCAACCTATCACGAGGTGGAAGACTAAGCAAAACAGAGTCGGAGTTGGGTAATAGGCTAATACTTGTATTGGCTTTATGGTCTTTCCTTTCCTTCGCTCTGTTTCTTCTTTTTTTTTTTTTTTATCTTTTCTTTTATTAGTTTTGTTTTCTGCCTACCTTCTTCCCATAAATTTCTGTAGAGCACTGTTGCAAGAATGTATTTGTATTGTATTTATTTTATATTATAATGGGAAATTTAATATATATGCTCGGTGTTGTAAAGCTGATGACTGTAATAATTTGGAGGGGTAAAATTGTTGTGAAAAAATTATAATAAAATATGTTTAAAACAAAAAAGAATCTTCCATCCCCATTTGGACAGCAGTTCCCAAAACCATCCTATCAATGACCAGTTCCCTTCGTCTACATGTATAGACTCAGCAGACTTATGTAACCTCTGGATGGCTTGGTACACTGTCGGGGCATTATCTGGTATAGAAACGCAGCAACTAGATCCGATCAATTTGCATACCCCACCTCTATCTGCCAGTATAATATCTAAAACAAAGAGGTTCTGTAATGTCATAAGGCGATCCGCTTGAAGCTCAGCAGTAATATTACTAAGGGCACCTGCAGTCTCATTTATAGTGGCCTCAACCACTCTCGTAAGCTGACGAATATTCCTACTATTAGCCATAGGACCCCAAAAGGGCAGAAAACCCTTAAAGAAGTCTCCAACTTCTTGTGCGACAGTGTCTTTCGCATCGATAATACCTCTACAAATCTTGTCTTACGGTAATAAAAAGCAGCTGTGTATGTAGGGGGAAGCAAAAATGCTACATAACATGTGCCCGAAAAATCAGACGGCAACCATGTATACGCTCTGTCATAACAAACAAAATACGTGCCTTTAGCTGGCACGAACGGAGGAGATTTCGGGGACGTATAAACGTATGTGTGAACACGCACACACTCTTACCAAGCTGAGCTCTCGGATTCTGACCATTACCTTGTAAGCAAAGATGACCACGGTGGGGTACAATCCAAATCGGAGGAGATCTTTTCTGTCTCTCTTTCTCCGTCAGACTAACACTATATGTCGTCTTATTCCAACCGACATATGCTCGTACCGCATCTTTGGGAATAGCGTTATACGCGTCGATATCTCTAATCATATCGACTATTCCCCGTATCAAAGCATTATTACTCACGTTATCCTTAACAGAACGCACTAGAGAGGCTTCATTCGCATAGATAAACATTGATTGGAGTGCCCAAACTTACCCATTAGGCGAAAAAGGCAAAACCAAATACGGCATTCCCTTATCTGTCGTATGTGGCATAAGACCACACACCCAACAATTCGTGGTATTTATGACTAGCTGATGCTGATGCAACATCTGTATAAACGAATTGTTCACAAATTCTGATCTGCTTGTCTGTTCATGTTCAGGCAACGTATGAAACTCATGTGGAGAAACAGTAGGAAAAGAAAAGAACAGGTTGGAAGGTAGATGTAAGCGGCTGTTGTGTGGCATAGAAAATCAAACCCACACAAGCTAACATAACATTCAAAAACATTAGAAAACTCATTATTAAAAAACATTTGCTACGAACCAATATACATATTCGGACTTTAGAATCCACTTTCCTAACACTCTCATCAGACTCAAAAAACTCCATCCTCTAACGTGCTGCTCACGGCAATTTTCCCTCTTCACTTAAGTGTGCGCCAAGATCGCACTAACAACCCTGGACCACAGACCTTGTGTCAATACGCGGTTCACCCCTTAAGAACTTATACCGTGACCCTGCAGCGGAGTCCGGATGGTGACTCAAAAAAGGAAAAAGCAAAAAAGTTTCTTGATCTGACAAGGTGTAAATTCACTATATAAAAAAAAAAAAATGTTATTTGTCCTTTGGAATAGGCTTTCTTGGCCTCAAATCGTAGCGTTCTTTATCAGGCACAGTCTGATCCTTGAATAAAAGTTCCGGATTGGTGGTGTCAATCTTTAGATGAGGAGCCACAGCAGCTTGCAGAACATCATCATCCTCGCGTTCTGACCGAGTCCATGTCAAATGAGCATCACTAAAAGGCACAAATCTAGGAACTCGCTCACATTCGGAATCAGCTATACCATCCCTCACCCACTGATCATATGGTAAAGGCAAAGGAACTTTTTACAGTGGGTGGCATGTACCCAGTTCTTTTTGCCAGCTACTCTAACAGCAGTTCTAGTAACCAAAAGCACTAAATAAGGACCAGTCCATCTAGGTTCCAAATTCTTGGTGCGCTGAAAATTCTTGATGAGGACGTATTGTCCAGGCTGGATTACGTGACCTGGATCTGCAGTAGCTGTCGTCAAACTGTCATAGACCTGTTGGTGGAGAACACGTAATTTAGCAGTCAAGTCATGCAAGTAATCCACCAACATAGGGTACTCAATACTGGTGTATTCTTTCGGACGAGGCACACTCCAAACATTCGCTGGACGACCAAAAACTATTTCATACGGACTAAGTCCCACTCGAGAATGCACAGTCGTCCTTGTTGACAAAAGAGCCAACGGCAAAGCATCCGGCCATATAAGACCAGTGCTCGCTTGTACCTTAGCTAATTTCAGCTTAAGCGTACCATTGTAACATTCAACAAGTCCAGCAGACTGGGGGTGATTCGCAGCGTGGAACTTCTGCCTGATACCCAAACCAGAGCATACTTTCTTCATGATCTGACCCACAAATTCACTCCCATTGTCCGACCATACAATTCTCGGCAATCCATACCTAGGGAAATACTCTCTCAGCAAAACCTTGGCTGTAGACAAGGCAGTATTATCCTTTAGGGGGTAGGCCTCTATCCATCTGGAAAAGGCGCAAACAACCACTAGGACATACTTCAGATTGTTACATCTCTCCATGTGAATATAGTCTACCTGTATCACCTCAAACGGATACGTCGGAGGAGCAAAATGACCAGCTGGAGTTGAAGTTCCCTTACCAGGATTATACTTCAGACAAATCATGCAATGTTTCACCACATTTTCTGCACATTTCGGAATTCTAGCATTCTGCCAAACTGGAGTTAACAACTTACATATTCCCTTCGAACTGATATGGGCCATTCCATGAGCCATCGTAACCACTGGAAGCACATACACATCTGGCAACAACCATCGCTGGTGTTCTGACAACTCAATCCAACAACCTGTAGAATCCAACATACCCGTAGTCTCTCTCCAAACACTCACTTCTTTCTCTGTCGCTTCAGCCTGAATCATCTTCACACTTTCTATTGTGTCTTCACACATTCCACCTTCCATAACCCAATTAGCAGGGCCTGCAACATACATACGGTTCATCATGTCTTTCGCCGTTTCCTTCGCAACTTCATCCGCAAACGCATTCCCTCGACCAACATCGTCCACAACTTTCTTATGCGCACTACACTTCACAATTGCAATCTGTTTTGGGAGAGTGAGAGATTCCAAAAGTTCATTCACTAACTGCCCATGCTGAATTTTCGTGCCATGGGAAGTAAGGAACCCTTGTTCTCTCCACAAACGCCCCAAACTGTGAGCAACACCAAACGCATACTGGCTATCAGTATAAACATTCACTCGCTTTCCTTCTGACAACACATACGCTCTAGTCAGTGCAATCAACTCTGCTGCTTGCGCAGAATTCTGTGGTATGTGTGCTGTCTCAACAACTGTATGGAAAGTTGTGATAGCATACGCTGCAGTCGTTTCACCATTCGGAAGCTTAAAGCACGAACCATGAACCCATAGCGTACCATCAACATTCTCAAGAGGCGTATCTTTTAAGTCAACTCTAGCTTTCGTTTCTTCCTCTGTACGAAGAAAACAATCATGCTGTTCTTGAGCATCCGACTCTGTAGAGATCGGTAACAACATAGCTGGATTCAACACATTACATCTCTTGATGTGAACATGGCTAGCCAACAATGTCAACTCGTAACCTGAAAGACGTGCACTAGTAAGGTGCTGTGTCTTGGTCCTGTTTAATAACATATCCACTGCATGTAGGACCATCACAATCAACGTATTATCCAATACCAAACCAGCCGACTGTCGGATAGAAACAGCAGCTGCCGCTGTAGCTCTCAGACAACTCGGCAACGCTTTAGCAACTGGGTCTAACGTCGCTGAAAAATACGCACATGGACGCTGTCTGTCCCCAAAACACTGTGTCAACACTGACAACGCACAACCTTCTCTCTCGTGCACATACAACGTGAAAGGTTTACTGTAGTCAGGAGTACCCAATACCGGAGCCGAACACAATGCATTGCGTAATTCAGAAAAAAAAGACCAAGGAAGAGGATACGGAGTATCTTTCACAGTCAATGCCAAATGAGGTTTCGCCAACAATGAAAAATTGGGGATCCACTGTCTGCAATACGACGTAATGCCCAAAAAAGCACGAACTTCTCTCTGTGTGGATGGCACACTCATTTGCGCAATCGCTTGAATTCGTTCTGGGGTCAATCGCCTTCCCTCTTTCGACAAGAGATGACCTAAGTAGGTTACTTCTTGGAGGCAATACTGCAACTTTGAAGGTGACACTTTATGATGAAGGTCAGACAAATACCGCAACAACGAAAGAGTAGCCTCTTTACAAGTCTTTTCGTCATCAGCAGTAACCAACAAATCATCGACGTACTCAATAAGAGTCGCACCAACAGGCAACACAAAACCATCAAGCTGAGTTTTCAACGCCTGACTATAAATTGAGGGACTCTCACAATAACCTTGGGGAGCTCTCTTAAACCGGAAGCTTCGTCCTCCTAAAGAGAATCCAAAAATATCTCTCCTCTCCTCAGCAATCGGAATACTGAAGAAAGCATTCTTCAGGTCAATAACAGAAAACCAAGCTGCCGAAGCAGGAATCAACGTCAACAAAGCAGTAATATCAGGGACCACAGGAAACTGTGGCACGACAATCTTGTTGACCTCTCGAAGGTCGATCACAAACCGGTACACAGGTGGCTGGGAAGCATCAGTACGCTTAAGGACAGGCAAAACCGGACTGTTACACACCTTACCTCTCGTTTCCTCAACTACACCCTTCTCAACCAGATCATAGACAATCGCTAAAAGAGCTTTCTCACCATCGCTCGATATCTTATATTGTGAAATACGAGGCAATCTAGCATTTGATTTGAGCGTAACAACATACGGTGGAATTTGCAAAAGGCCAACATCATTTGGACCCGTAGCCCAAAGCGTATCAGGAAGCGAACGTAATTCCAGTGGCAAACAATCCTTAGACAAATACATTGGAGAAATTACTTTCTTACCAAGGGTAAGTTGTACTCCCGAAGGAGAACAATGTAATGTCGCATACAATCTTTTCAGCAAGTCCAAACCCAACAGATTCTCACCACAACCAGTTGTTTGAATAAGTGGAGCTTCCAATTCACAAGGGCCAATGGAAAGGGACAAAGGACTAGAAACCGGATTACGAACTGGGGCGCCTGAAAATCCTACGGAAACATTGGTCAAGCCAGACAAAGGTGCGCCGGGGAGTTTAGAGTGCATAATAGAACTCTTTGTCGCACCAGTATCCAAAAGAAAAGGTTCTACCACACCTGACGTAATCACTTCAACATAAGGTCCACTCTGATCTACTGGAACTGACACTACTCCCTTACTTTGTCCTTGGCTGTCCTAGTTATCATTATAACCAACACACTCACCTTCAACACAGTAATCCTCAACATAGTACTGGGCAGACTGACCACTCGGAACATTCTGTCTGTCAAAATAATTCGCAGAATTCTGTAGGGAAGCAGAACGCTCATTCTGGGGAATCATACAACGTCCTCTACCCCTAGGGGTTTGCTGGAAACCACCACGACCTCTCTGACCAGACACACCATTCGCACGCTGTAACAAAGCCGGGCAACTATTCTTGAAATGACCTTCCTCTCTACAATAAGCACACTGATTAGGGCCAGGAAAGAATCGCTGAACATAAGGCTCAGGCTTCTGTAACATTCTCTGAAACTGTGGAGGTTGCTGAAACTGAGGCTGATTCTGACGAGGTGGATAAGCTTGCTGCAAAAGAACTTTCGTCTTGAAATCTTTAGTTTTCTTCTCCGCTTTATCCTTCTCATCTTTATCCCTATTCTCATAATATTGTGCAGTAGCTAATATCTGGGCCGACGAAGAAACAGCCCATGAACTCTCGGAATCCTTCAACTTATTCGATAATCTTTGCCCACCTTCCGTACTCATGTCCTGACCACTATGATCGATAAACGTCTCTTCAAACCTAGTGAAGAAATCAGACACACTCTCGTCTTTCTTCTGCTTACATGCTGCTAACTTATCCCAATTCACTCGTAACGCAGGCATCATCGTCTTCATCAAATTAATAATTCTACCTGGCAATTCCGAAACTAAAGGTACAGGTTTAGCACCTCCCTCTTGTCTACCATCTGCAGCAACAATATTCACCCAAGTATCTCCTAACTCTTGCGCATGATTCTCATGACGAATCTTCGCCCACAAAGGTTGCAGAACTACATTACCCATCAACATGTCAATATCAGCTAAATTCATAATACACGCATCTACTGTCTGGGACAATTCCTTGTAGTAACCAGCAGGATTCTTACGAGGGTCAGGTAAGGTCTGCTTAAGAGCCAACACCTCTGCTCTCTTCCATGGGACATGTACCCATACTCGCTGAAAATGAGCCGGAGCGGCAACAATATTACGACCAGCATCAGCCTGAACTGCTTTCTTCCATACAGGAGGAACTTCTCTCATAGGATACTGTCTCGCTTTTCTTCTAACAGAGGAATCAGGTTCATACAATGTCTGAGGCGGAAGTCTAGATCTGAAAGCAAGTATCGTCTCTACGGCATCTGTAACAACAGATTCCACTATCATCCCTTTAGCTAAATCTGACTGAACATCGAGCACATCCTGCGGAATCGGACCCAACTCATTATCTTCCCATTCCTGACGCAGAAAAGTACACATTACATCGAAAACATACCTTTGCTTAGGCGGTTCCCACTGAATGAAAACATCCATAACTGCTGGCAAATTATACCTGGAAGCATTTATAATCCATCTACGAGCCAACAAATCCAACACAGCCCGTTCCTCGGAACTAGGAAGCTGACTACGACTCTGTTTACGTTCCAAAACAGGAGTTATATTCAGTGACCCAAACAATGGAGACAACAAATTAGAAACAGTCTCTGTCATTCGTTTTCGAACAGAAGGAGAAGAAGCACACATAAGAACAGGTGAATAAGTATTTTGAGGCAAAGAAGGTGTAGGAATAAGAACAGTAGGAGTTTCAGATACAGAAGTAGAAGGCAAAGGAGTTTGAGGCAAAGCTGGTAGCAAAACTGGCGACCCTAGAGCGGGTTGCGCAGGAGGAGGTAAAACCATCTGTGGAGTACCAGGTGGCTGAACAACAGCAGGAGGTTGAACAACAAAGGGTGGAACAACCGGGGGTAATAGAGGCGCAGTAGAACCCTGCACATAAGGAGGTGGCAATCTCAGTAAAGGAGAGATCAAAGGATCTTTTTCAAGATCTTCAATCGCTTTCGGAGGAGGAGACGGCAAGGCCGGATAACATTTATCTATGGCCATACAACGCTGCCTATCTAAAACTTCACTCGCTCACTCCTCTCCATCATCCCTATACTGCCTAGCAGCTTGTAGTACTGACATATTCTTGTCTTTCGTATCTCTCTTAGCTTGTTTAATTTCTCTCTGTTTGGCTTCCTTTCGCCAAAGGCGGAAAGAGTCAAACATTGCCGGCCGGGCTTTCTTCTTAAATAACGCAACTTCCAGATTATCTAAAATATTTGATTTGAAACTACCATATTGGGGCCATCGTTAGACACCATCTTTCCTAGTATAGCGGACCCACACTTCATTATAAGTAATAGGACCCACTCCGTGTTTTGAATAGAGCTCATAAGTCGGAGTTCCAACCGGAGGTATCGGACACGAGTCCTCTAGTCGGGAATCCTTGTTGCAACCACAACTAAACCATTTCCTAAGTTTGCTAAGACCAGGCATCTTATAGCTCACTAATCTAGCTTCCAACTTCAAGGGGTTATCAACTATCGATACTCTCGCAAATATACGAGCCCCTCGCCTTCGATTGCTGCAGTAACCGAATCAAACCAATACCAAGAACCAAACAAAGTCGTGGGAGCAACCCACTTATACTTAACCAAGGTATCTGTCACGCCACCAGAAGACCGTCTATCGTCTCGCTCTACAAAGGATATATCGAGGGTCCAAGACAGGGCGACAGTCAGGGCAGCAGTCCTTCGTAGCTGTCGGAAAGCGGGAAGCCTCGCAGAAAACACCTTCGGTCCACGTCGACATGCAGGGGTCGATGAAGTGGCG
This sequence comes from Lissotriton helveticus, assembly GCF_964261635.1. NCBI lineage: Eukaryota > Metazoa > Chordata > Amphibia > Caudata > Salamandridae > Lissotriton > Lissotriton helveticus. Next base: position 1,811,410,708 of record NC_136057.1, read on the forward strand.
GCCTTCCGTCAGAATTTCCTCACGTGGCTCCTCACGAACCTCAGGCTTGGACCGGTACCGCTTGATGTCGTCCCACGTTGGGCGCCAACTGAAGAACCGGGTCTTTCAGAACCGGCGGTGCCAGGGACACACCCGATGTCTTCGGATTCACCTGTCTTGGCAAACAGAGACACGGAATACTTCTAGGTGGCGTCAGAGATCAAATTTATTAGCTGCAGCTAGTAACAGTGAACCAAGCAATACAACACGGTGTACAACTCAGGAAACTGCTCAATTTTCGTAGAGGAAGACATCTTCTTTTATGCACAGTTTCAACCCATTACGAATGCACACCCATTGCGGCAAATTCTGACCAATAGAAACACATTTCTATACAATATCACATTCCAAAAAGCTCACTTTACATTGTACCAACCCCACAAGTTAATTATTAGGACTGTTCCAAATTTGATTACCAAAAGCCGGACAAACCCATAATTGAAAGCACTACCCATGTAATGAAAAGACATAAAAAAAAGAGCAATTCAGATATAGAGTAGGATAAGATATGTGCAAAAAACTAACAGCTAACGATATCCTGAACAATGATTGGATTCCCAGATTACTATCAGCTAATGAAACTAGCTTCGTAAAAAGGTCAGTTTCAGGTGAAGGGGTCAGCATCTTGCAGTTCACTCACGAGTCGAAAAGGCCCACGTTAAACTTTACATGGACAACGAGGCCCATGCAACTTCGTTCGTTCGTTTACTTCCAAGGCCTACGTGAGGGCAACACAAAATGGCGTCTCGAACAACGCAAAACAAAATGGAGTCCAGTTCTAAAACCCACGGAACCTCAGCGTGGGTGTGAGTTATAGTTACTATACGACTAGAGTGATAGATTCCTTCCAATGGAAATCTGCTTAGAGCCAGAGACAGACAATTTGAGCACCACCGTAATAAATGCTGACTTTTGAGTATCTCTGTGAGGCTTGATTCATTCCATATATGTTTCCATACTTTTGTGTTTTCAATACAACATAAAAGGTGATGAAGAGATGGGTTTTTGGTCAACTAAGGCCTGAGAAATGCCACTTCATGTTCCACTTCCAAACATTTGTCTTAGTTCGCTATATCAATCAATATCATGTTCTCAAAACAAGGGTCAGCATTTCCATAACGCTTGGTAATTTTGTATCATCAAGTGATGCCTAATGCTTTATTGAGATTGTCAGCCCAGGTCGTGTCTTTATATTAACTTTTTTTCCAAATTTCTCCATAACTAAAGTTTGTGTTCTGTGATACCTAAAGTATTTTTAAACATTTAGAGCCCTAGTCCCAAAGTTAAGTTTACATGTGGAGATCTCCGCATGTATGGATCTCCTCTTACAACTGGGCAGAGATTGTCCCATGGATGTAATTCACCAATTCCTTGACGAGATCTTCACCTTCATTTAGACTTAAAGTATCTACTCTTTCAAATGAGGGGGTAGAAACTCCTATGACCACATTTACAACTGTAAAGTTACTGTTAAGTGACTTTCTAGATGTTTGGGGGTGGATAGAAAGTAATATTCCTCTTCGCCTACAACTATCACATTAACAACACACCAGCTCAAAAACGTTACATCCTATTCCATTATAGTTTAAATAACTATTTTATATTTAAATAGCTTAGTATTGATTACATGCATCAAAATTTTGGTTGCAACTTATGTCTTAAGATAATATCTTTTTAAGTTAAGTTTTATTTGGACACCCATTTGAACTAAACTAAAATAGAAATATAATGTAATGCTTACATCATTAAATACTTTAAATACTAAAACTAGGGGGGCGTGGCCAAGATGGCGGGGTGAGCGGTCCCACTCTGTGCGAGCTCCCGTAACCCAGGGCTCTTAAACCGCTAATCTCAGCAGATCTCCCCCCAAAAAGCTGGAGATCTGCGACGGACGTTGGAGAGACACCAGCGCTGCTGCCCGAGGCACTGTCCGACCCCGTGGCCGCGGCGACGGGGCCCCGGGAGTGCGGCCGAAGGCGGGGACGGCACGGAGACACGGCCCGGGACTTAGGCCGCGAGGGTCGCGGTAGCACAGACCCACACCGGAGGCGTCGCAAAGCGGTGCAGTCCACCCAGCAGGGACGGTAGGACCCCGCCCGCATCTCCGACAGGACCCGGCAGTGAGCGAGCATCCGGTGGCCGAGCGCCGGGACACCGGAGCAACGGCTTCGGCGTAGAGTCGCTACGCAAGGCCGAAGACGCGGTCTATCAGTGGGCCCCGGCGGCGCAAAGTACCCCTGACTCGCAGTGGCGGGGCCCCCGGAGTGGAGCGGAGGATGGTGGCGGCACTGGGGTGAGGCCGGAAGCGAGGCCTGGAGCGGAGCGAGTCGCCCTGCAGCGAAGAGGTGACCCTGGCGCGGCTCCCAGTGGACTCGGCAACGGACGGACGGCTGAGGGCGGGGACCGGCTGAACCAACCGCAGGCCCCAGCGGAGGTCCTGCGCGCCAGGCCGAGGACGAGGCCCGACTGCGGTGTGACTCCGACCCCAGAGTGAAGCGGGAAGCAGCAGACCCCACTGGAGGAGTACGAGGGGACACGCGGCCGGGACGAAGAGGCCTATAGAAACCTCAGACACGACGCACCGGGTGGTCGCAGCAGTCCCTGATCAACTGCACTGGACGACCCGGCCCCTCAACGGTCGGCCCAGGGATGGCCGCTCACCGCAGCAGAGCACCCGGGGGTGAACCGGACCCCGCCGCGCCCAGCTAGAGAAACCTGGTGGCCAGTAAGCACGGAGATGTCTCCCCGACCCGGCCTCTGACCCAGGTGAGGAACGCAGCAGATGACGGGGGCGGTGGCGAGGCGGCCCGGGCCATGGGTCCGCGGACGACGAATACATACCGGGTGTTGCCGAGGCTGAAAGTGGGTGCATTCCAGGACATGAGACGGGTCTGCCTGCCGGTGGTAGGCGCTTAATGCACCAGGCGCCTGAAGAGTCGGCGAATCCGGTACGGGTGGAGAGGACAGTGGCGGAGCGTGGGTGCACTCGCCGGGGGAATCTTGCTACGGCCGCCTTGGGGTTGACGCCAGCCGCTTCCCTAAGTCAAGGAACCAAGAAAGAACTGAGAGCCCTGATGCACGGGTGAGCGGGCCATCGAGACTATCGGTGGTGTTGCACCGGGCCCGGGCTCCATAGGGGGTCGACCTCCCGGACAGGCGGTGTCCCCGGGACGACAGTGTTCAGCATGGTCCAAACAGTGCGATACGCCACTTAGGGTGCAACCCCCGCTTCCAGGATGGCTGGCAATAGAGGGGGCAAGAAAGGAGAGCGGACATTGCCGGAGATGCTGAATAGAGGCCCCACGAAACAAGATAAGGGACAGCACTCACCGGGCCCCTCGAACAGTACCCGAGGGGCGGAGGGGGGGAACCCCCCGTCACCAGACCTTTCCTGGAGGCACTTTTCAGGTCCCTTAGGGAAGATTTCCAAGCGCTGAAGCAGGAGGTGGCCGGAGAAGTTCGGGAGGTGCGGAGAGACGTCGATAACCTTGGCGAGAGGGTGGCCACTGTGGAGGAAGCGGGAAACACTCGGGACGAGGAGATCGCACAGCTGCAACAGGAGGTGCTACGTTTAAGGGATCAACAACTTGACCTCCAAGCGCACAATGAGGACCTCGAGTACCGGTCCCGGCGCAATAATATCCAGGTCCGGGGAATTCCATCTAAAGAAGAAGGTGAGGACATTGCTGGGTACCTGAGAGACCTGTTCAGGGAGATACTGGGTGAGCCGGAAGATTTCCCTATCAGAATTGACAGAGCACATAAAGTAGGCCTGGCACGTCGCGCCTCGGCACCACCCCCCCGATATCCTGGCCTTCCTACCGGACTTCCCTTTGAAGGAGCGGATCCTCCGTGAGGCGCGAAAGCAGCAGTCATTGCGTTTCCGGGGGCACCAGGTTGCTCTCTTTCAGGATCTGTCGGCAATCACGCTCCAGAAACGCAAAGCATTCAAAATAGCAACAGACTTCCTGAGAGAACACGGTACGCAGTACTTCTGGGGCCACCCTTTCCGCCTCATCTTCCGGTGGAACGGGACTCTGCACCAGCTTCGCTCCCTCCAGGATACTTGCGGAGTGCTAGGAATCACCGCGACGGATGAAGATGCGCCCACTCCTCGCCGCAGACGCACCACCAGAGACGGTTGGCAGACGATCCCTGAACGGCGATCCTCTACATCTTCTGCACGACCAGACTCACCTACTATCCGAGCGGAAATAGACGACGCGGTGCGGGAGGTGGCCAGAGACACGGCATCTAGTGATACTGCACTGACGGCATGAGAGAACTCTGGGGGGAGATCGACACAGCTTCCTTCACAATGCAGGTTCGGGGGTCCTGGGGGGGGGGGCGGCGGGTGGGGGTGTAGTGGCTGGACGTCCACTTGGATAACTTACCACAGACTTGTCCATTGAGGACTGGACTGGGACAATGGAGTTCTGGGATCAGTTGGGGGGAAGGGATGTGGATTTCTGAAAAATGGTCAGGCGATTTAGTCGATGTTTCTTAAGTAATTTTGCCCGGCGTTAAACGCCTCTAATACCATACGAAGTTTATCAAATAAAGAGGCAGGCGCTGGAGACAGGAAGACAGGAAACAAGTTTTATTCCGACGGAGCAGAACACATCAGATCGGACTACAAGGTATCGTCTCGAGGTGCTCTCTGACAGCCTCTCTGAGGCCTGGCCTTTTATACACTGGTTTACGACATGTGACCGCTCTTTATTACAATAAAGACATTGTGAAGCAAGGAAAAAGACATCCCCGGTACCCCCCCAGTTCTGGCTCATTCCAACACGTGGCTACAGTAGAGGTCCTCACCCCCCATACAATAGGAGGGGGCTATCACGCAGCTGAGTGTTCCGCCGATTCCTTTGGAATGTGTGCGCCTGATCGAATCTCAGGGGGTGGGGAGGTCATTATCAATAGTAGCTCCTTTGAAGAGAGGCGAGTGCATACAGTAGTGGGCAATAAACTGTATCCTCAGGCTAAGGGATGACCAGCGGTCCATGCAGGCAATCGGGCTCAGAGGAAGGGGTCATCAAAAGAGGGGTATTCATGGAAGGAAAGGAGGTGTTGGTCAGGCGCGGGGTGTGATTCCCAGAGACAGAGTCATGCGGAAGGAGAGGGTTCATGACTTGTGCATGTGAGAGCGGGGGCAGCCAGGGTGCATGGGGGATGCTTGCAGGGTCAGGGAAGTGCGTTGACAAGCGATCGTGAACAGGGGGACCATGGTACCTAAAAATGGCTGACGTGTATGTTCATACGTGAGTCTGAGGAATGGGCAAGATGGCGCAGATGATGTTCAGTTCACGAACTAAAATTCCACAGTCCTCCCTTTTAACATGTCTCGCCAGCTTGTCAATTCGGATCTATCCCCATAAGACCACGTATTTCTATCTCATGGAGGGGACTCATGTGCTCAGTTCTAAAGTCCAAAGTCTTAGGGCACATACAGTTAGAAATGAGTGAACACAAAGGTGGCAAACATTGAATACCTAAGCAACACCCACACAGTACCATGACTGGTATCAGTATAAATGTAAACAACCTCCATCCCCAGTCCTTCAAAGTGTCCCAAAACCAGCTTCCAAGCGACCATCCTTCTTGCTCCTGGTGAACCTCTGAGGATAGTCTGTGGAGGTGTTCGATTGCTTTGTAGACTGAAGGCGAGTTATCTGGCACGTAGGTGCAACAGCTGGAGCCGATGATGCGGCATGCTCCTCCACGGTCGGCCAGAACAACATCTAGGACAAGGCGGTTTTGAAGAGCCACCAGGCGGACTGCCTGAAGCTCAGCCGTGTTGTTAGCGAGGATGCCAGCCGTGATGTTAATGGTTGTTTCTACTGCCTGAGTCAGGTGTCGGATAGCTCGGCTATTTGCCATTGGGCCCCACAGAGGAACAAGGCCCTTCACCGCATCCAGGAACTGTGCTCCGGTGGAGTCGGCTTGTCCAATGTCTCCGGCGCGCTTTTGCCAGTGGTGGTTGGCTGGGGCCACATACGTGGGGGGGAGAATGAAGGCGATGTAGCACGTACCCCTCCAACCTTTAGGGAGCCAAGTGTAAGCTTTGGTGCCACAAACAAAGTACATATTCGGAGAAGCAACAACGGAGGGGGGGTCAACTGAGACCAATGTTCTGGTGATGTGGCAGGAACTGTGACCCACCAGCTGTGTTCCCTGGCCTTCGAGGCACACGAGTCCTGTGACATTGATGACAGACAGGGCCACAGTCAGAGTGGCAGCCGTTCGCTTCCGTAGGTATGAGAAGGTGGGTCTAGCTGGATTGTGGAGCACTTGCATTTCAACTCGTTCTTTGGCAAGGATGTTCATATGGAAGGCGGAACCTGAGGTCGCAGGACAAAAGGGGGCAGACGTCCTTCCTGTTTTGTTCAGCCAGAACCCATAGTAGAAGTGTGACACTGTTTGACCAGAAGCGGCGTTGTCCTTGTGGCTTTCCTGCAAGAGGATCAACCAGGCGAGGCAGGAGCCGTGAACTGAGAAAGGAGAAGGGATGAAGGGGATGGAGTGTCCAGTGGCATGCGGGAGCAACCCGCAGATCCAGCAGTTCATGGCATTTGCAGCAAGGTTGTGTTGGTGCAATAGTTGCACGAAGGAATTGTTCCAGAACTCTTTACGCCTTTCTCGGAGCTGAGGCGAAAGGGAGATCAGGTGATGCTCTTTCATGGTGGTTGGCTGTGCAGTAGTCGGCAACATCTGATGAGCGGGTGTGCTGTCCTCCAAGATCCAGAAGGAAGTCATGAGGAGGAGGCAAAGGAGGAAGAGAATGAAGAAGGCAATTGTCTTTGATTTATGCAAATTGTCAGCCTTTGGGTTCCTGTAGTGGGTATTTCCGGTTGCGTCCATCATCTTCTTATCTGGCGCTTCCATCATCTTCTTATCTGGCGCTTCCATCATCTTCAAGGTGCTCGGTAGTGGGCAGAACCACAGACTTTGTTTAGCTTCTCTCCGGGTAACCCTTGGTTGTTTTAGGCCACCGTTCTGAGATTTTAACTTAGTCCGTGGTCTACTTAGCCGAAGCTCCCTCCTTTTTGGCGCAGGAAATACCCTTCCCGGGATGGCACAGTGGGATCAGAGAATTTTGCAAGTTCAAGTGCCTGGGTCTCAGGATAGCAGTTCAGTGATGGCCGGTCTTTGTTCAGGAGCTCTTCTTGGGTGTCGACGTTTTCTGTCGTGGCCAGGGTCGAGGAGACCTTCTTGCAGTGGTGTGCGTGCAGCCAGTGCCTTTTTCCCTCCACTCGAAGAGTCGTCCGAGTGGTGATCAGTACTTGCCAGGGGCCCGTCCACCGGGGTTCCAGACTCTTTGCCCGTTGAAAATTCCGGACTAAAACATAGTCTCCCGGTTGGATATCGTGACCGGGACCCCTGGAAGCATTGGGGATGGCCTGCTGCATGTGTTGATGAATGACAGACAATGTTTTAGTTAATTTGTATAAATAATCTGACAGCAGGACGTCGGGGACGTCGTGAATGGAGGTCGGTTTGGGGACAGTCCAGAGGTTCATTGGTCGCCCAAACACAACCTCGTAGGGGGTCAAGTGGTGCTAAGTGGGAGTGGAGCGCATCGATAGCAATGCCAGTGGGAGGGCATCTGGCCACTTAAGTCCTATGGTGGCCACTATTTTTGACAGTTTCAGTTTTAGTGTAGCATTGAGTCGCTCAACTAGGCCAGCGGATTGGGGGTGGAAGACCGCATGAAACCTTTGCTTTACCCCCAGCCCCTTCAAGATTAGTTGGATAACTTCAGCTATGAAGTGGGGGCCATTGTCGCTCCATAAAATTCGACAAAGGCCGTAGCGAGGGAAAAACTCTTTCAGTAGTACTTTGGCAGTAGTCATGGCAGTGTTATCACGGGTTGGATAGGCTTCCACCCATTTGCTGAAGGCACATACAATGACTAATACGTACTTTAAGCCTTGGCATCTCTCCAGCTGGATGTAATCCATCTGGAGGACCTCAAAGGGGTGGTCGGGGGTCCCAAACCCTCCCCGGGGTACCACAGTTCCTTTCCCGGGGTTGTGTTGTAGACAGATAAAGCACTGCTGGACCAGGCGTTTGGCTGAGTCGGGGATTTTGTTGTTGTGCCAGACTTTGGAAATTAGTTCAATCATGGGGGCAGAACCTATGTGTGCAGGGGAGTGTGCCATAGTCAGTATGGGAATCAAGTATGAATCAGGCAGCAACCATTTGTTTGTGTCTTTTGTCCGCCAGCAGCCTTCATCGTCCTTTAGACCCACCCGTGCCCACTCAGTCAGTTCGTGAGGTGTGCTGGCCGACTGGATGTCCCTAATCGTTTCCCTAACGTCAGTCCATTTTTCTGCTTGTGACCTGGTCACATACATGCATGTCGTCGTCCTATTCTCAGCTGTGGTTCGGGCAGTGATGTCGGCCAGTGCGTTTCCCTGTCCGACCAAGTCCGTCACCTTCTTGTGTGCCTGGCATTTGATCACTGCTAATCGTTTGGGGAGGAGAACTGCTTCAATCAGGGCGGAGACTAGATCTCCGTGAAGGATGGGCGTGCCGTGGGACGTCAGGAATCCCCTTTCCCTCCACAAGAGCCCAAAATGATGAACCACCCCGAAGGCATACTGGCTGTCCGTGTAAATGTTCGCCGTGGTTCCTGCTGCTATGATACATGCTCGTGTGAGGGCAATTAGCTCTGCCGCCTGTGCGGATCGTTGCGTGATGTGGGCTGTTTCAACTACTGTTCGGGCTGTCGTCACCGCATAGGCAGCTGAAGTGGTACCGTCTGGGAGTTTGATACAAGAGCCGTCTACCCATAGTTCTCCATCAGGGTCTGTAAAAGCAATGTCTCGGAGGTCAATTCTACTCCTGGTCTGTTCGTCCGTGAGGGTCACACAGTCGTGTATAGGGGGCACATCGGGGTCATTTTCAGGCAAGGGCAACAGTGTAGCAGGATTCAAAGTCGTGCATCTCTTCAGAGTGATGTGGGGTGCAAGTAGAGTCAATTCGTACCCCGTCAGTCGTGCACTAGTCAGGTGTTGAGTCTTGGTCTGGTTCAAAAGGGTGTCAACTGCGTGGGGTACTAACACCGTGAGAGAGTTCGAAAGTACAATTCCCTCACTCTGACGGATAGAGACAGCAGCGGCGGCTACTGCTCGAAGGCAGGCAGGTAAAGCTCTGGCGACTGGGTCTAGAGTGGCAGAGAAGTAGGCACAAGGGCGTTGTTTGGAGCCGATGGGCTGAGTTAGAACAGACAATGCGCATCCTTCCCTTTCGTGAGTGAAGAGGGAGAAGGGCTTGGAGTAATCTGGTGTTCCTAGGACGGGTGCCGAGCAAAGGGCATCCCGCAACTCCTTAAAGGACGCTTGGCATTCGGGGGTCCAAGGGAGTGGGAAGGGAACATCTTTGGCCAACAGGGAAAGTAGGGGTTTTATAATGAGACTGAAATTTGGTAACCATTGTCGGCAAAAAGAGGTAAGGCCCACCAATGAACGGACTTGCTTCTGTGTTTTTGGGATGGGGGTGTCTAGGATGGTTTGGATTCGGTTGGGCGTAAGTTTCCTCCCTTCTTTGGACAGGAGATGGCCTAGGTATGTCACTTGAGGCTGGCAGAACTGCAGTTTCTTTTTGGAGACTTTGTGGCCATTCTTCGCAAGAAAGTGCAAGAGTTGGATAGTGGCCGTGATTGCAAGTGGAGTGGTGTCGGCCGCCAAAAGGATATCATCGACATATTGGATCAACACCACTCCATCTGGCAGCTGGTCTTTTGAGGGCCTGGCTGTAGATGCTGGGACTTTCAGTGTAGCCCTGGGGAGCTCTACAAAATCGGTACAAACGGTTTTTTAAGGTGAAGCTGAAGAGATAACGGCTGTCTGGATGGATGGGGATAGAGAAAAATGCATTCTTGAGATCAATAACGGTGAAGGTGGTGGCAGTGGACGGGATAAGGGTCAGAATGGTGGTGATGTCTGAGACTACGGGGTACTGTGGCACCACCACTTTGTTGACTTCTCGCAGGTCGATGATGAAGCGGTACGCTTTCTCATCTCCCTCACCTTGCTTCTTAACAATGGGCAGGATAGGGCTGTTGCAGACATTACTAACCACTTCCTCTACCACTCCTGCATCTACCAGGGACTGAATAATCGCTACCAATGCCTTCTCTCCTTCGGGCGATATCCGGTACTGTGGGAGTTTCGGGAGTATTGCGTCTGGTCGAACAGTTATGTGCACAGGGTCGATCATCATTCGTCCTACATCCGAGTCGTTTCTGGCCCATAGGTACAGGGGTAGGGTGTCAAGCAAGGATAGGTCAGCATCAGTTATAGAGTACATATGTCGTGCGGGCGGGATCTGGACATGCTCGGGTTGTCGTACAGGATGACTCGGACTCCATCTGGGGAACACCTAATAGTAGCTCGGAAATGTTTTAGTAAATCGATACCCATAATGGCGTCAGGGTAGTTGGAGGAGAGCAGAAATGTGGTGTCAGTGGGGTTGTTTCCTAGGTCAAAGGAGATAGGTACAGACAGGGGATTAGTGGAGGGCGTTCCATCGAAACCTATCGACGTAATGTGTGAGCCAGACAAGGGTGCCCTTGGAATCAGTCGCTTTGATAATACACTACGTGTCGCTCCAGTGTCTACCAAGAATGGAGATTTTGTACCCAGGACCTTAGCGGTGACGTAAGGACCTTGCTGGTCAACACAGAGCTCGACTGGATCCCTCCCTTGCCCCTGGCAGTCCTATGCGAAGTCGGAGTGTTCTCACTGTCAGATAGTTGGTACTGGTTCTGTCGGGGACGGTCAAATGTGTTCGATCTTCCTGGTCTGTCGCTGTTGGTGTCGTTTGTGTACCCCCGCCCCTGCCCTCTAGTCCTGGGGCCATTCGTCATGTCCCTCGTTTCTTTATTTTTAATTAGTTCCAGAAGAACCGGACATTGAGACTTCCAATGCCCGAATCCTTTGCAAAATGCACACTGATTATCTTCTATGTCCCTACGTCCAGAGTAGGGAGTGGGTGTGCGGTCCTTTGAGGGTGGATTTCTAGGGGCGATTGATTGGTAGCTCCCCCTGTGTAGTTCTTTCCCGACTGCCACCCCTTGTATCTGGGCTATCATCACCCTTTCTTTCAAATCTTTCTTCTTTCTCTCGGTTGCCCTATCATTCTCATTCTTTTGGTGTTCGTAGTACTAAGCCATTTGGAGGATAGCGGCGGGTTTGGAGGCCCCCCAACTACTCTCGCTCGTTTGTAACTTTTGGGAAACCCTTGTGACAGACCCTTTACGCAGTTTTGCACAAATAGGTGTTGTCCGGTTGCGGTGGTCATGTCTTGGCCACTGTAGTCGGAGAACACCGTTTCAAATCGGGAGAAGTATTCTGATACGTCTTCCTGGGGTTTCTGACGGCAAGCCGTGACTATTGACCAATCTACTTTTTTCTCTGGGATCAAGGTTTTTAGCTTCTGAACTATTTTGTCTGGAAGTTCCAGTATGTCTTTTATCGGTTTCCTTCCGGGCTCTCGTCGTCTATCTAGCTCACTGAGTTGAGTCCAGGTATGTCCGAACAGGTCTGTGTGATCGGCTTTCCGGATTTGCTTCCACACGTCAGCCGGCAGACATAACCCGAAAAACAAATCAATGTCTGCTAGAGTCATTATCGTTGAGCCCAAGGCTGTGCCTAATTCGGTGTAAAATGCTGTCGGGTTCTTCCTTAAATCAGGCAGGGTTTGCCTAAAGGTTAAAATATCTTGTCGATCCCATGGTTGGTAAACCCAATTGTACACAACCCTCCCTTTTGCATCTGCGTGGTTGATATCGTCGTTTGTTCCCTGACCTCTTGGGGGAACCCAGTAGGGGGCGGCTTCTCTGATAGGCATCATAGTGTTGGCTACTTCTAATGGGGACTCAGCTGTTTCAGGGACTGTGATCTTAACCTCCGGTTTCTGTTCTGTGAGGTGGCGGAAGACTTCAAGCGTTTGCATGAAAAGGTCCGTCACATCGCGCTCAGTCCCATCTCCAACATCGACCTTTCTATATAGAGCCGTCAGCTTAGCAGGACCCTTAGTTTGATACCTATCCTCATATGCGTTCAGGGTGTGGTAGCTGAACCGTAAAATGAAATGCCGTCTGTGGCTACCGGCATGGGAATTGTGCATATCCATCGTATATTCTTCGCTCTCCTTCCGTTCTACCAGTGTCTTTGCTATCTTGTCAATCCCATCCCGCTCGTCTTTGCTCAACCTATTTGGTCTGGCTGTTGGCTGCTTGCTAGTCTCGAGTTCATCTGATGTTGTTACCAATGTGGCCGGTGCGAAGGCCGTAAGAGCCGGAGCACTAGCGCTAGGGTCACCCTCGCCCGCACTCAGAACTGGTAGGTGCTGTGCTAGAGGCTGGCAGGGGGCATAAGGAGGGGGCATGTAGATAATCGGAGGACCTAGCAGTAACTCGTCGTTTGCCCGTTGTTTGGAGGGCATCTCCCGGTAGAGCGTAGAGGGGGTCCTAACAGGGCATTGGCCTGCCGACCCTGATTCTTGCGTTTGTCTAACTTCCTCTCTCCTTCTTATTTCTTCATCTAGTTCCTTAGCGGCCAGGTGGGCTGCCTTTCGTAACTCTTTCCCTATTTTTGCTTCTTCTCTTTTCCTTCGTTGCTCTGCTTCTTTGCGCCACATGCCGATACTATCGAGCATGGTGGGCGTTGCCTTATTTGTTCTAACAGCTGCTTCTAACGTTTTTATTTTATGATTATCAAAGGAACCTATCAGTGGCCACTGACTTTCGGGGTCCTTTTTTGTATATTTATGCCATAACTTACTATAAGCTATAGCGACTAGTCCTTGCTTAGTGAACATGTCCTTATTAGGGGTGCCTTCCAATGGAGCTGGATGGTTCATCTCTAATAAGCGGTCCGGGTTGTACCAACTACCAATCAGTGAGGAGAAGACAGGCATGACAGATTACAACGGGGGACAAAGGTCTGCACTACCTATCTTTCACTATTTGCAAAGACTAGACAGAATATTGCTATTCTACGTTATTTGCAAGCAGAGAACCTCAAAAGAACTATACTCCAAACAATCTATGTTCGGACAATCAATCAGTGGGGAGAAAAATAGGTACGGCAGATTACAATGGGGGACAAAAGTCCACGTTACCTACCCTTCACTATCCGCAAAGGGAGATAGAATATTCCTATTCCTCCCCGTTTGCAGGCAGCGAATATCTCAAAGAGCGAAAAAGCAAATACTAGTATTTCAATCAATCAAACAATTAATCAATTCGCAATTCGTCGTGTGTCACGACCTTACCCGGACCGCATGGACAGTTTCTCGTCTTCCGCTTCCAGCGCCCGATCGTCCTCTACTCTCTGTTGCTACCGCGGCACTCCTGATGGTTCCCAGTCAGGACCGTAGATCACTCGGGAGAGGTCTGCTCGGAATCAGTGAAGTTCAGATGATCGGCTGTCAGACGAGGGTCTATCGGACAGGAGCTCTCCCGATCGTTGCAGTCGTTCACTCTGTCGTCGGGACCTCTCCCACTGGATCCACGTGTCGCTGATGGGCCCCACGTTGGGCGCCAATTGTGGATTTCTGAAAAATGGTCAGGCGATTTAGTCGATGTTTCTTAAGTAATTTTGCCCGGCGTTAAACGCCTCTAATACCATACGAAGTTTATCAAATAAAGAGGCAGGCGCTGGAGACAGGAAGACAGGAAACAAGTTTTATTCCGACGGAGCAGAACACATCAGATCGGACAACAAGGTATCGTCTCGAGGTGCTCTCTGACAGCCTCTCTGAGGCCTGGCCTTTTATACACTGGTTTACGACATGTGACCGCTCTTTATTACAATAAAGACATTGTGAAGCAAGGAAAAAGACATCCCCGGTACCCCCCCCAGTTCCGGCTCATTCCAACACATGGCTACAGTAGAGGTCCTCACCCCCCATACAATAGGAGGGGGCTATCACGCAGCTGAGTGTTCCGCCGATTCCTTTGGAATGTGTGCGCCTGATCGAATCTCAGGGGGTGGGGAGGTCATGATCAATAGTAGCTCCTTTGAAGAGGGGCGAGTGCATACAGTAGTGGGCAATAAACTGTATCCTCAGGCTAAGGGATGACCAGCGGTCCATGCAGGCAATCGGGCTCAGAGGAAGGGGTCATCAAAAGAGGGGTATTCATGGAAGGAAAGGAGGTGTTGGTCAGGCGCGGGGTGTGATTCCCAGAGACAGAGTCATGCGGAAGGGGAGGGTTCATGACTTGTGCATGTGAGAGCGGGGGCAGCCAGGGTGCATGGGGGATGCTTAAAGGGTCAGGGAAGTGCGTTGACAAGCGATCGTCAACAGGGGGACCATGGTACCTAAAATGGCTGTCGTGTATGTTCATACGTGAGTCTGAGGAATGGGCAAGAAGGCGCAGATGATGTTCAGTTCACGAACTAAAATTCCACAGGGATGGAGGGGAGGGGGACAGTTGGGGTGGTTTCGAGTTGGGACTGAGGGAGGAGTGGCCAAGGGGGGGGTTGAGGGAGTTTTGGTTGGGGGGAAGGGGAACGGGAGGGGAGGGTGGGTCGTCCAGTGTGCTACACAGGGTGCACGAATTGGGTGGGGAGGGTGGGTCGTTCAGTGCACCATGCAGGTTTCACTCACCCCAGCGGCGCTCCAGCACTTCACTCCACTCAGGTGGAGACTCTGCGCTTTCACCTTCACTATGTCTTATGCCTGCCACGACTCTTAAGGTGGTGACCCTCAACGTCAGGGGCCTGAACAACCCGGTCAAGAGACGAGCGGTGTTGTCTCTTCTAGAGAGCACCCACGCAGATATTTGTCTTCTTCAAGAGACCCATTTACTGGCCCACGACTCCCATAGGCTGCGCTCCAATAAATTCCCGACACAATTCTTTTCCTCTGGCAATACTAAGAAAGCGGGAGTAGCCATCCTAGTGGCCTGACATTTCAAGGGGGAAGTCCTTCACAAACACGTAGAACACAAAGGCAGGCTATTGGTCTACAGGTTTAGGGTTGGGGGGGTTACCTTTACGATTGGGTCCTTGTACAGCTCTAATGACCAACAGGACCGTTTCCTACGAACAGCTGTGGAGGAGGCGACAGCCTCACCAGATAGGCCCGTTATCATTGGGGGAGACTTCAACATGGTCTTTGACTCGACCCTGGATAGATCCGCCCAACGCTCCCCGCAGGTCGGGGAGTTCTCGGCCGGGAGTAAGGCACTATTGTCGGAAGTGGATCTACACGACCTCTGGCGTACCATACACCCCACTGATCGGGAGTATTCTTACTACTCCCACGCACATAAAATGTATGCGAGGTTAGACCATCTTCTGGTCACGACCCCGGTACGTGCTCTGGTCTCTTCGTACGAAGTGGGAGTGATATCCTTATCGGACCATGCCCCGGTCACCGCCGCACTCTGTCTACCGCCGGTGTCTTGCCCTCCTAGAGTCTGGCGCCTTAGGGACACCCTACTGCACAAGAAAGTGGTGGTTAAGCGTATAGAAGATGTGATCCGGGATTATCTATCACACAATGATAACCCCGATACTTCCCTGGCGACACAGTGGGCGGCCTTGAAGGCAGTTCTCAGGGGAGAGTTTTTGGCCATCTCTTCGGCCGACAATAAAGAATGACAGGATAAGAGGGACAAACTCACTCAGCGGGTTCGCGAACTCGAGCAGATACACCACCGGACGGGAGCCCCTGGATTTGGAGGCAGCTTAAAGAAGCGAGGAAACTCCTAACGGCCCTTGACATGGACCGAGCGGAATACGCAGCGCTTCGCCTGCGCCATGCCTACTACACTGGGGGGGACCGCTGCGGCTGCCTACTAGCCAACAAGCTCAGAGTGGCGCAACAAGGTCAGATGGTGAAGGAAATCCGCGACCCCACAGGGGCGACGGTCACGGAGGATGCCCATATCGCCGAAACCTTTCGCAGATTTTATGCGGATCTCTACACCGGGGACCCTCCGGATGAGGCCGCGACGGTGTCATATCTGGACTCGGTCGCCCTTCCATCCCTTACCTCTTCACAGGCAGAACACATGGAAAGGGACATTCGAATTGAGGAGGTGATTTCGCCCATCGCCAAGCTTAAGCATAGCAAGGCCCCGGGGCCGGACTGATATACCTCTCTTTTTTATAAAACGTTTTGCGAGTCGCTGGCTCCGCTCCTTACCCGCCTGTTTAACTCGTTTGCCGCTCCGGGGGCCATCCCGCCTGACCTTTTGAGGGCCTCTCTCACAGTCATTCCGAAGCCGGGGACGGACTGATCGCAATGTGGCTCATACAGGCCGATATCTCTTTTAAATGTGGATCTTAAGCTGTACACCGGGATCCTCGCGGCCCGATTAGCCCCCCACCTACCGGGACTTATAGACCCGGATCAGGCCGGATTTGTCCCTGGGCGGCAGACGGTGGACAACACCAAGAGGATTGTCCACCTTATTGAGAAGGCCTCCCGCATTCCTGGCGAGAGGATGATGTTAGCGGTTGATGCCGAAAAGGCGTTTGACTGAGTTCACTGGCCCTATCTTGCACAAGTTCTACGGAAGGTGGGTATAGGAGAGAAATTTCGGTCCATGATCCTCAATTGTTATAAGTTCCCGACCGCGGTAGTACGGGTGAATGGCTACAACTCGCGGAGCTTTGACATCGAGAGGGGTACTAGGCAGGGGTGCCCGCTTTCACCCCTACTCTTCGCCCTCTATATGGAGCCCTTCGCCCAACTGATACGTACCAACCAGAAGGCGACGGGGGTGAGGTTCGGGGGCTTTACTCACACCATAAGCCTCTACGCGGACGATATTATTATGTCATTAGATGAACCCCGGTCTGCTCTCCCGGCGTGCATTAAGGAGCTGGACTCCTTTGCTGCGGTTGCAGGCTTTAAAATGAACATGGGGAAATCGGTAGCCCTAGATGTTTCCCTTGCACCGACCACTAGATCTGACCTACTGGGCATGTTCCCTATGGTCTGGTCATCGGATCTGGTACCCTACTTGGGAATCCAGTTGGCTCCCACCCTGCCAGCTACGGTGACGGCCAACTATACAGCGCTGGGCAAGAAGATCCGGGAGGAGCTGGGGAGGTGGAGCCGCGGCACCCTTTCCTGGCTGGGCAGAATAGCGGCGGTCAAAATGACGATCCTGCCCCAAGTTCTGTACCTGTTCAGGGCTTTGCCGTTCCAACCACCCACTGGATGGATCCAACAGACACAGGCAGATCTTTCACGTTTTATTTGGCAAGGCAGGAAGCCCAGAATGCTTAGGGCGCTTTCTCTCTGTTGACCCCTGAAGCTGGAGGGCTTGGAATCCCAGACCTCCGCAAATATTTCCAAGCGGCACAGTTGCGATATCTCGTAGAATCGAGCCGGTGGGAATCGGATAAGCACTGGCTTTTCCAGGACCAGGCAGTGGCGGGCCGCCCACTGCAGGAGGTGCCGTTTCTACGCCGACCTCATCGCTCCGCAAATTTATACGCCTCTTTCATCACCAGGGTACCTCTGCGTGTCTGGGATGCCACAAACGCCGTTCACCACGTTCCTGTCCCCGCTTACACCACTGGCGGACAACCCAGACTTTACGCCGGGGATGGAGAAGGGAGCCTTTACCCAATGGCGGGGGGACGGGTGTCGGGCCCTGTGTCATTTATATGGCCCAGAGGGGGTTATTCCCTTTCTGCAACTCCGACGGGACTACTCACTCCCGGAGTCTGAGAGACTCCGCTACATGCAGGTCCGTCACTGGGCCTTACACCCGCAGGTGCGGGACGCAGCCGACAGGCAGCTGCTCCCGTATGAGAGGTGGCTCATGACGCGTAAGACGGATGTGAAATTGATTGCAGACCTCTATAGACTGTTGCAACCACCCTTTTCTCACTTTTACAACCCTGGGAGGGAGCGTTGGGAACGGGAGCTGGGCAGGACGCTGAGCCATAGAGAATGGGAGCAGAT
Organism: Lissotriton helveticus; assembly: GCF_964261635.1. Taxonomy (NCBI): domain Eukaryota; kingdom Metazoa; phylum Chordata; class Amphibia; order Caudata; family Salamandridae; genus Lissotriton; species Lissotriton helveticus. The sequence goes on from NC_136057.1 coordinate 1,811,428,693, forward strand.
ATATTACAGAGCACGGCATTCGGCATACCACATGGGACTCACTGAAACACTGACAAAGATCTCTACCTACTGGTACTATACACCAGAACGGATACACGAAATAGACCGGAGTAGGGACGGCGATTGCTGGAGGGGATGCACGCAAGTGGGCACATTGACACACCTTCTATGGGATTGTTCGCTACTAGAATCTTACTGGAAGGGAGTGTTAGACGAGGTAGTTTCCCATTTTGACACTGAACTGCCGCGCTTCCCATCCTACATCCTATTAGGCCTCCCGAACAGAATGACGTACCCACTTAAATCCCGCAGAGGTAGACAGATAGCTATAGCACTAGGCTCAGCGGTTCGAAACATTCTGCAACACTGGCGCACCACCAAACTTCCCTCTATCACGGGCTGGCTCCATAGACTGCGGCATATCCTGGGCATGGAGAAACTGTCACTCACGGTAGCGGGGGATATAGAGCAATTTGATGAACTCTGGCAGCCGTTCCAGTCCTTACTAGTCACTGAATTCAGGGAACTCACCTGCCCCAAGTACCTCCGCCTCCTGAGGCTCACAGCACCTACTGCATCGACCACCTGACCTGACATAAGACTAGTCTCCATGGCTACAAGTGACCTGGGTGAACAGCCAGGGACGGACCCGTTCACTGGATGAAGGGAGGAGGGAGAGGGGGAAGGGGGGAATGGGAGTTGGGGATGGGGGACGGGGTTTGGGGGGAGGGAAAGGTCGTTCTATTATAGCGACGTTAAATGCTCTTGGTTGTCGCTGCAGACCGGTTTGCGGTCGGACTATCCTTTTGAAGATGCGGTGTCGAGAGCGTGGCCTTAGCTGCAGAGACCTCATACCTCCTGCGTTTTGTATGTTTATTCACTTGTATTGTACCAATAAAAATACTTTAAACCTAAATACTAAAACTATTTGCTTAATGTAAACATATAAAAAAATAAATGTATATGGGAGTGTGTTGAATTTCCACAGTGGGTTGTCATGTGTGGTACTTGAAACTTAATCCATGGCTTGATTGAAGTACTTTAGGCCTGTTGTATCAGTGGTACTGCTCCAGATGGTGGTAAGTGTGTATTTTGTGACTTTAAATAATTTTACTCATTAGTGAGTGTGTTTTTGTGTTAGAATATCCCTCCCTAAGCTTATCTTTTAATTTCCTTAAACCCCACTGTTAGATAATGCCCGTTTTGCAAGTTCAGTCCCATTTTTTGCTGAATCTGATTAATTGGTCTAGACCTTCCACACTGAGTGAGGTACTGCTGTTCAGTGCCTAGCGCATGTGCTCTAACACTTAAAACATTAATAAGTGGCTAATCCCTTAATGGAATATCTAACTTTCCAATATGGTCATAGTACATGGTGCAGAGATACACCCATGGCATGGAAAGTTAACTATCACATTTGGACAGCAGCACTTGCTGTGCCTGTCACTAGTGTGACAAAGGAAACCCTTGCTTTAGGCCTACCATTGTAGACCGACTCCTGCAATTTAAACCTGCAGCTCAACCTGTCCAAATATAATTTTTCACAGAGGAAAACCTTCAAATTAAAGGTTAATAAGTCATCCTTATGTAGACCTTGTAGCCTATGAGGTTGGGTGCATTGTATCTGTAAAACACTGGTCTTCTGGTTGGCAGAGGTATGTCCCCTGTCCAAGCAGGAACCACAATCCTACTCAGGGTAAATCAAAACACACCCTAAATTATCCTGCGCTCACCCTCTGATAGCTTGGCACAGAGCAGTTATGTTTAACTTAAGAGGCAATGTGTAAGTATTTGCGCAACACTTCAAACAATAACACAGTGAAAACACCAAAAAAGACTCCACACCAAGTTAAAGAACTAGAATATGATTCTATAAATAAAACAAGACCAAAAAATCCAAAAAGTAGAAGTCTAGATATGAAATTTTAAAGAATAAATGTAAAAGCAATAAATGCTTTAATGAGATATCTGGCCACGCTGGACCGAAGCAAAGTCAAAGGTTCAGGCCGACCGTGATACAGAGGAATGTATGACGTTACAACGAATTCCGTTGCAACGCATGCCTTTACCACGCATGCGTTACAACGGAATTCGTTTAACACGCATAACCTTTAACTCGAAAACATGCGTGGTGACGTCATACGTCAAGAGAAAACGGAAGTTTATTTTCCGATTTCTCTTATACGACGCTGATTTTCTGCATCTCGACGTGACTTCAGGTGAGTTTTTTTTTATTGGGGGGAGACCCCCCAAGCCCCCCTTTTTTAAAAATGTTTACCACATATGCCTTTACTACAAACCTCGTAGTAAAGGTATGCGTGGTAAAGGCTTTCGTGGTAACCACGCATGCGTTGTACTGCATGGGTGGTTAATGATTTCGTGGAAACGGCTTCGTTTTAGTGGCCGTTTCCCGATACAGAGACCCACTTAGGCCCGCTGAACAACAGTACCTCGATCTGTGTTTGCGGCAACATCAAAGAAGATGTGAGGTGCAGCCGAACTGATGCGCTGCTGTCAAGCCAAGCAGTGGGCAAGATGTGCGGAGATTCTCCATGCAATGGCGGCGATGCATTGGTTCCCAGTGAGAAGCACTGGTTCTGAGGCAACATCTCCCTCAGCAAGCGATGTGTCAATTCTGAAGGCGATGCGCTGGTTCTGAGTGCAAAGTGCCATCTCCTTTCCACGCTTCGACGAGGATGCGCCGGTTCTGACCTATGCAAAGGTGAAAACGTGCCAGTTTGGATGAGGATACATGGGTTCTGGTTGTAGCAACACTTCATACCCACTTCCAAGGGCCCATCACTGGGCTGGCACCACTTGTAAGGGAAAAACTTGTAGCAAGGTGATGTAGCAGGATGAGTTGAAGTTTTTGATGTCACTGAGTCTTAGAACAGGAGGCAAGCCAGCAAGCAATTGGAGTCACTCTGGGTTCAAGTGATGCAGGTCCAGTTCTTCTCACCCAGGCATGAGAACAGCAGGCAGCAGGACAGCTCAGCAAGACAAGAATCCAGCAGAGTGGCAGTTCTTCAGCAGCACTGCAGTTCGTCTTCCTGGTGGAGTTCGTCGCAGGTCCATAAGTGTACTGAGTTGGTGGTGGCAGAGCTCCAGTACTTATACCCAGTTGTGCCTTTGAAGTAGGGAATACGTCAAAGAGATGCCTTTGAAGTCCCTGCCCTGGTTCCAGGTTCACTACAACGGAGTATGCAACCCCTTGTGTAGGGACAGGGCACAGCCTATTCTGGCAGAAGTGTCAGCTCTTACCTCCCACCCCCCCCAGGAAGGCCCCTCTAGATGTGGATGGCCCAATAGTCACACCTAAGCTCCCTTTTTTTTCTGGCTTTCTCACAGGGAATGCACAAAACCCAGATGTCACCCCCAGACGTGTATTCAGAGACAGGCAGTAGGCACCAAATGGCTTTGTAAAAGTGCCATTTTCAGAACTACAATTTAAAATCCAACTTCACCGTAAGTTGTGATTGTAAGTTGTGATTGTAAATTGTGATTCCAGAGAGACCAAACGTGGGGGTCCAATCTCTTCCCAGCTGAAAATTGCACTTATAAAACATAATACGGTAATCACAATGTTATACTATGGGAGAAATGGCCTTACATGAGTGAAAAAAGAATGTAAGAGTTTTTCACTACTAGGACATGTAAAGCATAAAAGAGCATGTCCTACTTCTTAAATGTGCTGTGCCCTGTCCTTGGGCTATCAAGGGCCTACCTTAGGGGTGGCTTATATGTATTTAAAAGGCAGGTTTCGATATGGCAAGTGGGTTAACTTGCCACGTCGACAAGGCAGTTGAAAACTGCACACACAGGATCTGCAATTGCAGGCCTGAGACATGTTTAAAGAGCTACTTAAGTGGGTGGCACAAATAGTGCTACAGGCCCACTAGTAGCATTTAATTTACAGGCACATGTAGTGCACATTACAAAGGACTTTACATATGCCAATTGTGGATAAGCCAATTTTACCATGTTTTAAAAAGAGAGCGCAAGCACTTTGGCATTGGTTAGCAGTGGTAAAGTACCCAGAGTCCTAAGGCCAGCAAAAGCAAATTCAGCAAAAATGAGAGGAGGAAGGAAAAAAGTTTGTGGGTGACCTTGCAAAAGGGCCATTTCCAACTGTATTTAAAAGAGAGACATGTAGAAATGTAATGGTATAATTTACCTGTAGTGGCAAGCCCCCAAAGCTATTTCACTGTGGAAGGTTCTGGCTGTCCTATGAGAAACTAGAGTACAGAATAAAAAATTCTGGCATTCTCGGTTTGGGAACAGCTAGAAAAATGTTCAATAACTATGTTTAATGTTTATTAAACTCCCAATTCAATTGTGAAATTTGATATTAAATACATATTTAGCAAATGTAACCTTTAAAAAGTAATCTTTTCCCTGCCTGAAGCTCTTAGAGACTCATTTGTATTAGCTCTCCAGCAGCTGGCCAGCTAGTGCTTGATCTTCATGATGGGGGAAAACTGCTCCCACAGCACAGACATCGGTCTGGGTTTGCATAGTTGTTTTTCATTCCTTTGGAGGAATACCAGTTACGATGGAAGCCAGCAACTTCGGTACCTTGTCATGGGTCTAGTGTTTCATCAGTAAATGTAAGGGGAGACCTGCAGAAGGCAAACCTTTCATCTCCCAGCCAGGCTGACTCCAAACCTGGTGACAGTGGAGCTACTACCCAAACCGGTCTTGTGTAACCAAAGCAGTAGGGACTTCTCATCCCCCTGGGCACACCTGTGGAAGGGCACACAGGCTCTGCAAAAGGGAGAAGGGGTTTTCCTATCTTGAAGTGTAGGAGTTAAGTGCACTGTGCAATTAATGCAGTAGAGTAAACAGGAAGTGATGAAAAGGAGGGGAGGGTTGCTCATGGGAACTTTAACTGTATTTTTTAGAGAGGAGTCAGAAGTCACTAGACCCACTAGCTAGAGTCAACCATAAATGTGGCATCCCAAAGCACCCTCCTCAGAACACTTTCTGGACCTGCGGAAGAACTACTTCAACTGCCTCGGAGATCTGTGAGGACACATGAAGGGCCAGACCTCATCCCACTTACACCCAGCACAAATAAGTGGACCCAAAGGTCAGTTGGCTGACCTCCTATGTGGCTACAGGGACACAAGGCATAAGAGGCCTTTTTCCTGAAATGGCCACTTGACCAGTCTCAACTGGACCTGGAATGGACCCTGCAGGTGCCCTGTGCTGGAGTGAGTCCTGACACTTAAGTGCTGTCCCTGAGGCCCTGGCACCCGTAGATATGTCTAAATGGACTTCTCCTACAATATCTGAGGACTGAAGAAAAATCACACTTTCGGCTGCTGGAGGACCAGAATCAACCACCCAAGCAGATGCACTCAAGGTGCAACTTCGCTGGGGAAAAAATAGGTTTTTCCTGCTTGGAAATTCTTTGCAGTAGCAAATCCATTACAGCGGCCCTTGGCCAGTAGGTATCTGGTCGCATAGAACTCATCATCAAAAACAGCCTGCAGCCTTGTCCCGCTGGAGTATTCTAAGCTCCAGAAAAGAGGCTAAGTCACAATGTAGAAATCTTGAAAGGGCAAAGAAGTACAAAGTATCTGGCCAACAAGAAGACTACCCTGGGCATAAAATGTGAATGGTTCTCGTGCATAGCCTTTCCTGCCAAAAATAATTCCTTCAGTGGGACCTCATCCAACAGTTATCTGACTTCAAGAAGGATGCATAACGAGGAGAAATATCTTTATTTCTCCTTATTTTCTCCTCTTTCTACGTGTTCTGCACCGTGGCGAAGGGTGCCTTGTTGGTGCTAGGAAGCCATAAGTGCGCCAGTGCAAGGAAAGGACATGAATATGTCATATAATGATAAACATGGTGCATTCCTGCCCTCTCCCTTTGACGCAGAGCAGCCCAGCAAGGTGTCTTGTAGCGTTGTGTGAAACATTGATACATCTGCCCCTTGGTCTGTGTCACTGCTCTGTGTTCACCAGAATGTCATCACCTGAATTGCTATTGGTTGCCCAGAACTCTGCAATTCACATAACGTCTACTCTGACCATATTTACCAAAAGAGCCCTCTGAGGAACAGTGCAACACTTAATGCTCTGGCAGTGTTCCACCTTTGAACAGAATGACAGTGTGCTGGTGTTAGGGCTCTGGAGAAGTGATCTGAAAGAATTCATCTCAGCCAGCAAGCAGAGTGAGTCAGGAACCTAAGACTGAAGGCATTGTAGGGGTGTAGGTCTAGGGGAGGGGTACCTGGATAGACGGACAGTCACTTTCAGATAAACCCAAATCTGCCTATACTGGCCAAAGCAAGCAAGGGCATTTAATTCCGATGTTCTTTATAGCTTTACGAGTGAGGCATGGGAACAGGCCCTACTTGAGTGTCACCCTGACCAAAGCCATTTTAAGTGTTGAAACAACAGACTTCCCTTTTGCATGCCATCCTTTACGCCTCGTAGAGTTTTACATGCTTGATCGTAACCACACGAAAGGCATGTCTTAGCAAACTCTGGAATAATATGGTTAATGTGACACCTGAAACATTGGAGAACACAAGGAGGTCGGTGAATAGTAAGAGCAGGCAGGTGTTGGGAGAAACTCTGCTCCATGCTTAACGTGGAGGCAGAAAACTTGGAATAAAAATATAAAAGAATCCAAAGTGTACTCGGATGAATTGGCCTCCAGTTCCTCCTGTACGCACACGACTTAGCCTTACGCTTTGTTCGTGTTTGCTGACGATGTTGTAAAGGTAGGGAGTGCACCGCCATAACATGCCTTTTTGCCTCGTTTATATGGTTTGTTGGCTCTGTACAAAATAGTAAATAAACAGTGTAGTGTTTTTTTTGTTTATATTGTTATTTTGTCACCCAACAAAATCTCTGCTCATTGAACACTTGCTGCCTCGCAAAAGCTGGCACCAAGCAATGAAAAGGAGAATGCACTTGTCCCTAAAACATGATCATATGCAGAGCTTAGATCATTACGTGATGGACAAAAAATCAGTTTCCTTAAAAAAAAAACAGTGCAAAAAGACTATTGATGAACTCAAATACATAATATCAGTAGGAACATTTGTGCAGTGTTCACACTTCTACTTACACGTTTGCTACTCAGGCTTGTTTTAGAAGTGTTTCCATGAAACATTATCAGTGTTATGAACACTACATATAACAAAGTGCTTTACCACAGAATACGACTTAAACAACTTTTCAGTGACTGGATATGCAGTATTTTCGGTGGAAAACTGATAAAAGTGTACTCTTGTTATTCAAATATACCACCATACAAGGCAATGACAATATCAGAGAAATTTGAAAGAATCCTTAAGCCTAGCTACAGATTTGTTAGATTTTGGTGTGGGGATACCTACGGGGCCCATTATTCCTGTTCCAAGAGGTGTCAATTATGAGATTTGTCCCCCTAATGGGAAACACCCAAAAAGATCCCACAATACCTGTTCATTTTCTGATGGCTCTTCCATGGGACAAATGCGCGGAGATCTTCCACCTAGTCAGAGAAGGTGAAAAATGTCAGCGGGGTGGCCGGTATGGGTCCTGGGGTGGGAGTGTGGCTGGTCAGGGCAAGCAACCACTGGGGCTTGAGGCTAAAGGCTGGAGTCAGGCAGGCTCTGGTCACACAGATAGCGCTCTAGGTGTAATACCAACACTCCAAATGAGGCCCTAAATGGCCACCATGTTTTCTGAAACAAAGCAGGCAGCTTGATATTGACCAGTCCATCAAGGAATCAGCTAGATGGGTAATTCAGCCAGGAAAGGGATGAACTGAGAAGTTTTTGTATTAGGTAAACCCAGAAATCAGCCATGGCTAAGATATTTAGCACTGTTGTTAAATACTCTGTTGGAAGAGAGAATGCACAATAAGGAACTCTCTAAAAATACAACTTCACTGTTAGATCGGACAGCCTTGGTCTTCCTCCCAACCTTTTGCCTACCTCCTCCATTTTCTGACATCGTTTTTTCTGGCTTTAGGACTCTGTGGACTTTACCACTGCTACTCAGCGCTAAAGTGCTTGTGCTCTCTACCCTAAACATGGTACAATTGGCTCATCACCACTTGGCATATTTAATTTACTTCTAAGTCCCTAGTAAAGTGAACTGCAAGTGCCAGGGCCTCTAAATTAAATGCTATTAAAGGGCCTGCAGCACTGATTGTTCCACCCACTTGAGTGGCCCTCTAACCATAGCTCAGGCCTGCCATTGTAGAGGTTGTCTGTGCAGTTTAGACTGCCATTCGACCTGGCAAGATAAACCTCATGCCAGGCATAAACCTTCCCTTTTCACACATATAGGTCACCCCTAAGGTAGGCCCTTGGTAAACCAGAAGGCAGGGTGCAATATATCTAACAGGCAGGACACTTACTTTTAAGTTTCACATGCCCTGGTAGCGTGGGACTCCCAAATTCGTTTTTCCCTACTGCAAGGCCTATCTCTGTCATGGGATAACATTGGGATTACCTTATTACATCCTTTACGTGTAATTTCCCAACTGTGAAGAGATAGACTTTTAAGCACTTTTAAAATCACAACTTAATAGTGAAGTTGGATTTTAAATTATAGTTCTAAAAATGCTACATTTACAAAGTTGACATTTTCTGACTTTAATCATTTAGTGCCTGCTGCTTATCTCTGTTGAGTCTGGGTCGAGTGACAGCTGGGTTTGTGTGCTTAGGTGTGGATTGATGGGTCATCCTGGTAGGTGGGAGGGATGAGCTGGGCAAGGCCTCACACTTACACCTGGATAGGCTGTGTCCTGTCCACACACAAAGGGAAGCATACCCCCCTGTAGTGAGTCTGGAGCCAGGTCAGGAAGGGAAGACCTCTATGCATGCACGTCAAAGACCTTTCTTTGATGTCTTCCCCACTTCAAAGGCACAATTGATTATAAGTAGTGGACCTCTGACACCACCACCTAAGTACACTTCTGAACCTGTGAAGAGTCTGCCAGTAGAAAAGGACTACTGTGCTGCTGAAGGACTGCCCCTTTATTGGATTTCTGCTTTGCTGAACTCCTGCCCTGTTGCCTGCTGATCTCCTTCCTGGGTGAGAATGACCAGACCTGCATCACTTGAACCCAGAGTGACTCCAAGGGCTTGCTTGCTTGCCTCCTACTTTGAAGTCTCAGTGAGAGAAATTACTTCTATCCATCCTGCTCCTACACCTGGAATATGCGATCTGTGAGTTTGCATTGCCAAGTGGTGCCAGCCCAGTCCTGGACCCTCGGAAGCGGGCGAAAGGTGTTTGCACCAGTGGAACCAATGCATTCTCTGCTGTGTTTAGCAGAATCAACACAATGCTGCTGTTGCAGGAACAGAACCAGTGCATTGCATTCGGGATCAGAGCATCGCCTTTGGAATCACTGCTACGGCACCAATGCATAGCCGCCACAGCGTGCAGATCAATGCTTCACATCTACTGTGTGGAAAAACCGGGAACATCACCTCGGAACCGTCACATCTTGGAGCTGGCACATCACCTTTGTTATGTTAATTTAATTTATACTGTGCTCCAATTACCCCAGGAGGGGTATCTCGGCACAGCACAGAACGTAGGTGAAAAACAGCTCTGTCTTAAGGAGCTTTCTAAATTTAGAATGATCAGTACACTTTCTGATGTAAAGGGGTAATTCATTCCAGTATAGAGGGGCTAGGTAAGAACTTTTGAATCAATGTCTTTGGAACCAATGCATCGCTGCTGCAGCATGGGGAACACCCACACATCGCTAGGCTGCACCCCGCATCTTCGTCGACACAACCAGCATCAACAGGATGACATTTTATTCAGCTGGCCTAAGTGGGTATCTGTATCTCACCCACATACCATTGTGGTCGGCTTAAACCTATGACTTCGCCCCGGTTCAGGGTGACCAGATATCCCAAATAGGTGCTTTTTGCTTCTAAGCACTATATTACATATTATTATTTAATAAGTAATATCCCAAGTTTTATTGAATGGATTTTTGTCATTTTGGTCTCGTTCTATTTATTACATTAAATTCTATTGTTCTAACCTGGTGGGGATTAATTTTGTGTGGTGTGTTCACTGTTTTAATATTTGAAGTGTTGCACAAATACTTTACACATTGCCTCTTCAGTTAAGCCAGCCTTTTCTGTGTCAAGCTACCAGAGGGTGAGCACAGGATAATTCAGGGTGTATTGTGAGTTACACTAATGCGGATTGTGGTTCCTGCTTGGACAGGGTACATACCTCTGCCAACCAGAGACAACATTTCTAAAATTCAATATTTCAAGATATGTTTTCTTTTGTTTGTTTTCCTCAACTGCTCTTTTACTATTTTCATATTTGTTTTAATAAAGCCAGCAGTAATGGTAGAAGGCTTTTTCTGCATATGCTACCTATATCAAATTTATCCCTATAAAATTCATTCGAAACCACCCTTCAGGCCAATATTTGGTAATATTTCTTCTCATTCTTTTGATACATAGGAATTTGGGTTTTTCATCATGCATGTATATGTAAAGCAGTACTGCTTTATATACATTCAAATGCTATTCAATGACCTCTAGCCAGATATAAGTAGTACGCAGCGGCACGCCTAGTGCCGAAAATGCCTCGTTATTCATCAGCCACTTCAGCCTTTAGGACGCTGCATTGGCTACCTATTCAGAAAAGAATTGTATTTAAGATCCTGGTGATTATGTTTAGAGCCTTTAGAGACACTGGACCCAAATACCTTGCAGCCAAGTTCACTCATTATGTCATGGCTAGGACCGACATATCCTACACAGCCAACCTTCTTAGGCCCCCCACCTTTAGGTATAAAACCAAAGGAGAAAAATCCATTGCATGCTTGGGAACAACAGCATGGAATCTCATGATCACACACCTAAGGCCAATAGAATCAGAGACTCAATATAGAAAGTCACTGAAAACCTGAATTTTTGGGCTCACAGATGCATTCAGTTCCTCACTGGTATAGTAGAACCTTCTCTTACTTACTCAGCCAATCTAGTTTCTTCTGTGTAGCACCAAGATGCTTCCCCCGGAGCGATAGCTGCGCTTTACAAATATCCAAATCAAATATCTCCACTTCCATCTCTCCAATCTTTTCTGTATGGAAATATCCACAGCATGTGCAGAGATCTCAACCGACATAGGACTAGGTTTTAGTAGTAACTGTGGGAGGGACCGGGTAGTGATGACAAAATGTGGAATAACTACTAACAAATTGGTGAGAGCATGAATGTGCTTTTTTGTGAAGGATAGTAGTTCACTCCAAGTTAAAAAGTTACTAACCTGTTAGATCCAGGCAAAGGTTTCAGTAATTTAAACCGGAGTTCAATCCCAGCTAGTTATGGCACAGAGAAGACAGGCTTAACTTAGAGAAAATATGTAAAGCATTTAGAAGTACCAGCATAGTTAAAATGTCAACAATCTCACACAATAAAAATCTCACTCTGATGTACAAAAAAATTACAATTTAATTAAAAAAATTACAATGAAGGGAAACAGAAATATGAGTTTCTACAACATTTAAGAGCCAAAGCACCATGACAAAGTTATGAACCAATAAAAGGTTCTGTTAGCATTTGACTGGGACCTAGGCATGATTACAGATGGACTGTGATCTAGCGCAGGTCACATACACCAAGCACATTCGTCCCAGTGAACGACGTTGTTTACCTTAGAACTTAGTGTCTGAAATGGAAGTCCAAATCCTTCAGCTGGGCAAGGCTGCTGAGGGTATCTGAAGAACACCCACACTCCACCCATAGAACGCCTCCCTGGGGCATAGTAATGCAAGGTAGTGACTTGTGCTGTCTTGCATTGCTCCAGATTTACCAAGCACCACAGAGCTACACAAGGTGACCTTGTGCGGCTTGGTAAATTGGACTTGAGTTTAGTGTTGCCCTTCGATTACCTTGCATGACGCAAGGATAATGCAATACTTTGATAAATCTGGCCAGAGATTCTTATTTGAGACTACACCCAACTTCAAATGTCATTTGCAGGGAGACATTAAATCACAGAAAAAAAGAGAGTTTGTGGATGAAAGAGAAAATCTCAGTCCAAAACCAGTGATGGCCAACACAGTCCAAGTGCTCCAATCAAAACTAGACATGTTTTTTCAAGTTAATGACGCACTGGGTAATGAAGAAGAACAGTCTATGTAAAGAAATATATTTTTCAATGTGAAAAAGGTGAATATACTTTAAGGAGAAATTGGTAGGTTGAAGTTTGATCTCCTACTCAGACAAGATTGAGGAGGTCAAGATAAATTCAGACATATTTAGCTCTTGCAAATTAATCTCTGAAGTCCATATACACATACAGGGAATATTCACATTTTAAGGTTTTACCTAGGAAGGCCCAGTGACAACAATGCTGCCCTTTAACACTTAACAGGTTAATGCTCCACTAGTAGCCAAAAGCAAGGAGCCTGTTGGAAAGGAGGAGTCTGGGCTCTAAAATGCAAGGTCAGGGAAGTAAGTTGTGGTACCTGAGCAAAGAAGTCCTTATGGCTTCGCATGGCATGGTGGAATCGCTTGATGAACAATGCTCTGAACTGCTGATGAACAAGGTTGGAATCCTTCACCTGCCTGGATCCTTTGCCGTCAGTCCCAGCAGCCCCGTGAGGAAGGTCTTCAGCAGGACAATTTTCAGAAGGCTTTCGTGCATTTGCTTGCGGTGTATTTGTAACGTCTGTGCCTATACAGTGCGAAATCATACAGAGGAGATCATGTAATACATACAGGCATGAACACAACCAAAGTAGTGGTGAAAAGCAATGCATATGGTGGACCTCAGGCAGGATCTAACCAATCCAGAAGAGGTTATGTACTCCCAAGGCTGGCTCATAAGGGCGGCATGTTGTGTGGTGTTCCACCAGTCCTAAAGGAGGGAGGAGCAGATTGAAAGACTGGTCTGCTGCACTCCTGTGGCTCATGCCTGGTGGCAGAAGTGCAGTAGAGTAGTGCACAGGCACATACTGGGCATGCAGAGGTGGGCACCTTCAACTGTGTGCATGCCCACTGCATGTCTGAGAGGCAGCACTAATGGTGGGTGGGCATTGCCAAAGGTGGACGTTTTCCCAAGGTTCTGATGAGTAACAGACCTATCCTGAGAATTGAAGCAAACAGCATGCTTTCAGGACCCATTCACTGATTGGCTGCCTATTCGCAGCGGCTGAAAATAAGAAGAGGAAGTGGGATTCAAGACGGTGAGACAGTTGGGTGTATCCCTGCCCCACCGGTGCCTGTTACTTTTTTTTATCTGCAGCTGCCCCTGCCTGTCCTATGGGGTTGCAATCTCCACCCCACTCCCTGATGGTGCTAGGACACCTCATGGATCAGCAGGTTCAGAGATAGAGAGGGCATCTCTCCACCACGCGAGCCCAGATGAGCCCAGCACCATTCAGCTAGGCAGTTAAGTAATGGGGAAGTGTCGGAAGGGCAGGGGCTGAATTAAGGGCCATATGTATCAACATTCCGTTTTGCGATTCCTAAATAGCGATTTTCAAGGAATCGCTATTTAGAAATCGCAAAATGGTATGTATGTAGAAATCAGCTTCTTTTTAGCGATTTCTTAAAATTCCTTAATTGCGATTAGCAAATTGCTAATCGCAATTAAGGAATAATTTCCCATTCATTTCTATGGGCAAGGAGGCCCATAGGAATGAAGGGGAAATTTGCGATTCGCAATTTGCTAATCGCAAATTGTGAATATTTTCAAGGGTGCAGGGGTGTCCAAAGGACACCCTGTTGCACCCCTGAAATCGGCATGGGTGCACATGTGGCGCACATACATGCCCTAAGGGCATGTATGTGCGTCACATGGCACTTAGAAAATTTTAAAAATATGCATTTTGAAAGGAATTCGCAACTTACCACCAACTAGAAGTTGGTGGTAATTTGCGATTCCTTAAGGCCAATTTGCTAATTTTATTGGCTACTTACATTGCATTTAAGGAATCGCAAAATTTGCGATTCCTTAAATGCAATCGCAAGATAAGGAATCGCTATTTTGCGATTCCTTATTTTTCAAGCAGATTTGCTTGATGCATACCATTAGTCCAAATTGCATTCGCAAATGCCGAAATTCTGCAAATTTCGGCATTTGCGAATTCAATTTGGCTTGATGCATATGGCACCAAATGTTTTCGTGCCTTTGCTTGTGTGAGACAATGTGTGCTTGTATGGGTGTGTTTGGATAGAGGTAGAGGTATGCGTGATTTTATGTGTGTGCTTGGATGGCGGTAGAGGTATGTATGCTTGTATATGCATGCTTGGCTGGAGGTAGAGGTATGAGTGCTTGTATATGTGTGCTTGGCTGGAGGTAGAGGTATGCAGGCTTGTATGTGCGTGCTTGGTTGGAGGTAGAGGTATGCGTGCTTGTATGTGCATGTTTCCCTGGAAGTAGAGCAGCAAGGGTGCTTATTTGTGCCTAAACAGATACATCTATGAGATACTGCAGGCAATCTTGGTAAAATGCTCGCTATCCCTGGCATTATAAGGGCCCATCAGGGACATATTGTGGACATTCTTGGCAGCACGTTGGCCATCTCTGCAAAACAGTGGATCGTCTATGACATATTGGTCACTATTGTAACAAAATACTGGCTATCCTTGACACAAAGCGGTACAAAAGGGGGTGGTGATGGACGGAGCATCTGAACCAATCAAACACTCACACCCAGTCAAAAGATCTGGGTTTGATCCATCACCGTTCTTTAGCCCACTCTGCCACCCCAGTTCAGATATGGCTATATGCAAATCAGTCTGACCCTGTGCCTCATGGGAACAGTCCAGCCCGAACTGCCAAGCCATGCCTTCCCTGGACCGGAAACTAGCTTCCGAGGACCGGTTTCTGGCATTACAGCCGTCTTCAGCCCAGCTTGCTTGAATCCAGTGGCAAAGTGAGCAAGGGACTCACGTCTGAGCATACCCTGCCACACTTATGGCGGCCAAAGCGGTACAAAAGGGGGTGGTGATGGACGGAGCATCTGAACCAATCAAACACTCACACCCAGTTAAAAGATCTGGGTTTGATCCATCACCGTTCTTTAGCCCACTCTGCCACCCCAGTTCAGACATGGCTATATGCAAATCAGTCTGACCCTGTGCCTCATGGGAACAGTCCAGCCCGAACTGCCAAGCCATGCCTTCCCTGGACCGGAAACTAGCTTCCGAGGACCGGTTTCTGGCATTACAGCCGTCTTCAGCCCGGCTTGCTTGAATCCAGTGGCAAAGTGAGCAAGGGACTCACGTCTCAGCATACCTTGCCACACTTATGGCGGCCAAAGCGGTACAAAAGGTACACTGGATTCAAGCAAGCCGTGCTGAAGGCGGCTGGAATGCCAGAAACCGGTCCTCGGAAGCTTGTTTTCGGTCCAGGGAAGATATGACTTGGCAGTTCGGGCTGGACTGTTCCCATGAGGCACAGGGTCAGACTGATTTGCATATAGCCATGTCTGAACTGGGGTGGCAGAGTGGGCTAAAGAACGGTGATGGATTAAACCCAGATCTTTTGACTGGGTGTGAGTGTTTGATTGATTCAGATGCTCCGTTCATCACCACCCCCTTTTGTACTATCCTTGACACAAAGGCAGTTCATCAAGAATACGTCACTGCAAAATAGTGACCCATCCATGACATAATGGGGACTTGCCGGTTCTCTCTTACATAATGATGACATTTGAAGATATAGTGTTGAAATTTTTACAATAATTTCGATATCCCTGCATAATAGTGACCTATCCGTGACACATTGTGGGTATTTCTGGTGTGAAGCTGAAGATCTCGGATTAATAGTGGTGCATTCATGACGTTTGTGGCCAATTTGGGTGACAAAGGGCCAGATGGAGCAAAGGGTATTACCAATTCTGTGTCTATGGAATAATGTGTTCATGAATCTGGCCCTCAGTGAATCATCCAGGACACAAGGTTGGTATTCTTTGAAAGGCGCTGGCTAGCCCTGTGCTGTGGGGCCATCGTTGATGGTTTTGTGGCTTTCCTGAGAGCATGCTGGCTTCCCTGCAGCCAGTGACGAGCATACCAGTGGGCCTTCTTTGCTGTAGGCTGTGTATCTCTCCCTAACAGTGTCCCATCCATGATATAGCAATGGTTTTCTTTCGTATTCCTTAACTACCTGTACCCATTTTTGACACAATTCTAGCTACCCCTTTCTTATTGATAGTGAAAATCCCTGCCACATGAGGGGCATCAGTGGTAATTGATGATAGTGATAAACAGACACGAAAGACAAAATCTGTCCATGTGTGATGGGTAGCATATGTAAGTGCCTGGTGAAAATGGCAAACTGATGCTTGGGTACCAAAAATATATTTGAGTAAAAACCTAATTCTTGTATTTCAGAACAAAAAACACAGTTTTTCACTAAAATGACAAGTTTCAATTACGGAAACTGAGTTTAGGTACCCAAACATAAATTATGGATTTCATGGTGCTATTTATTTTGGCTTAGCAAAACTATATTTAAGATAACATGACTGTATTTCTCAAACATATTTAAAGCTGCTGTCATCGCAAGTTAAGGAGGCCTATTACTGTTTTTGGTTCCTTGTAACCCCAAGGCACCTTGGGGTAGATGTATCAAGCCTTTTGCGATTCGCAAAGGCTGAAATTCTGCGAATTTCGACCTTTGCTTATCGCAAAAGGCTTTTTTGCATTTTTTGATATGTATCAAAAAATCGCAAAATAAGGAATAGCAAAAATTTGCGATTCCTTATTTTGCTTAAGGAATCGCAAATTTTGAGATTCCTTAAATGTGATGTATGTAGTTTTTAGATATTGCGAATTTGGGTTAAGAAATCGCAAATTACCACCAACTTGTAGTTGGTGGTAATTTGCGATTTCTTTTAAAAATGCCCTATTTGGCTTTTTTTAAGGTGGCATGTGACGCGCATACATGCCCATAGGGTGTGTGCGCCATATGGTCACACATGTACATTTCAGGGGTGCAGCAGGGTGTCTTTGAGACACCCCTGCACCCTTGAAATAATTCTCAATTTGCGATTAGCAAATTGCGAATCGCAAATTGAGAATTATTTCACAATCATTCCCATGGGCCTCCTGTGACCCCCATCAAAATTTTTATATAATCCTGGTACAAACTTGAGGCGGACTTTTCCCTGAACACCGCCACGAGTGTGCTGCAGTGCCTGAAGCAATGGAGATAGAAGACCTTTTCCAGATGTACATCCTATACTTGCCCCCTCTATCCCTCGAAAGACACCTTCGCTGCTCTAGACCCGTTGCTAGAAATACTCTCACGCCTGCAACATTACAAACTTTGTAAAATAAGTCGATCTTATGTATGCTATTCGTTTTGTAAATTGTCTTATTTCATATTGTGCCCCCAGTGTAAAGTGCTCTGATACCCTTCCCTGGGTCTGGTCCGCGCTATAGAAAACTCTAAAAATAAAAATAAAATAAAAAATATTCTCTCTGTTGCGGCTCCTGAGCCAAGGCATGGAGAGGGGAGGTGCCCGGCAGTAAAACAGGGCTGCTGCACTGTGAGCAGCCACTGCGGTGAGCCACATTGCCTAGACCAGGATTCCCTAATGCCAGTCTTGGAGGGCCGCATCCATGCCAGATTTTTAAGATAGCTACATTTATATAAATGTGAATAAGCTAAAAATCTGTCATGGATCCAGCCCTCCAGGACCAACATTGGAGAACCCTGGCTAACACCATGGGACTGAGCACAGCTCTGGGTCAAGTGGCTTTACTAGCTTGGGGAAGGTGAGGCTGACTTATATACATACCTAGGAATCCTGCGGCCTGTCCGGGGAAATACGGTGAGGGGTGCAACTCTGGAGCCTGCGGGAGATCCAGTCAATAATGAGCTGGAGGTCGCACACCCTTTAGATGGGCTACGCAGTAGAGGTATGCCCTGCCCAGGAGACTGGACATTTTTATTAGCAGGAGCAGTAAGCACAAGACAGAGGTTGTAGCCCTCTGTGGAAGTAGCAGCTTGGCCCTGTGCTGAGTACCCGGATCGCAAAGCATTGCCATGCAAGGTGAGCTGTGGCCTGCTCTGGGAGACTAGCTGACCCCGTGGGAGTCTGAGTTTTGATGGGCTCCCTTCCTTCCTCCCTTTCCGCTTCCAATGTGAGGAATGAAGACTCTAGAGATCAGTCTGAGGATACACGGACGGCTTTTGACATTAATATTAAACCAACAAAAAGAAATGTTGGTGGAGTACACAGTGGCTTCTAATTATATGTGAACCATGTCCGTCACAGCGATTTAGCTCCCTGTGTTCCAAATTGGGGTCAATTCATTCGTAGGTATCTTGCTGTGTGAGGACCGGGGAGACATTTAGGACTAGATGGACTCAGACAGAAATGGACGACAGATTTTAGAAGTTGGAAGACAAATTTGACTCTGTCAGCATCTTCAAGTAGACCTGTGCAAAGTCAGCAAGAGGACATTGGAGACTGAACGATCAGTCGAAGCCCTTAAAACTGAGCTCTATGATCTGTGACCTAAAGTTCGCTCTCTATCTGACCTGACCCACTTCCTGAATGCTTGACTCGAGGATTCAGAAGGAATATCCTGACGCAACAATATCCGATTTGTGGGAATTCCCAAGCGAGTTGAGGGCAGCACTCCAGAAAACTTCCTGAAACCATGTAATAAGGTTTCCCTGAAACCTGTTGGCCTGTCATGAGTCTTCATTGAGAGGGACCACAGAGTGTTGGTGCCTGCCCCCCCCCCCCTTCCCCCCACCCCGCCACCTAGGGTACAACCACATGCCAAGATCCTGAATTACAGGAACAGGGACTTCATACTTTAATTAATCCAAAAAACAGGAGAAGTGCGGTACAAAAATGGGACAATCCTTTGTCTTGGTGAAACTAAAGTGGAGAGCCGCAAACTTAAAATATATGTTGTACCCAGCAAAAGGGTAGCTGGAGGTTGGTGGTAGGGTTGGAGCCTGCCCAGGTTGCAGCAGACCTGTGGGACCACGGGTTGGACATTGCTGGGACAGTGGATGGACAACATTAGATTGGGAGTGTCCTGGATCAATACCAGACAGGGAGAAGGTGGTGGTTGGGTCGAACTCCTTGGTACTGTTACAATACCCTTTTGAGACACCAATGGACCAGGAGGTGCCCAGTGTCTCTGGTGGGGATCAGGAGAATGATCGCCTGAGATAATCTCCTGATAGAAGTATGGCCTATCCCCTCCCATTGTTCTCCCTCCTTTTTTCTTTTCCCCTAGAAATCTTGATTCTAAAGCCTGATGAGTACTGTTCCACTATTCTGTTTTAATAGTGTCTAACATTAATCAACACTCACGGGTGGCACTTATGCTTTCAACACTGAGAGCGCTGTGGAGTTTAGTGCTCGTATTATAATTACTGGATAAGAGTCTGGGGGTTTAAAAAACACTAGATCATAATTGGATCCCGGTGCAGACAGCCGTCGTGGTGATATTCATGCCCTCCCACTTGTTAGGATTGCTGGGAGGTCGTATTGGACTCTCTCTGATATTCCTGTAGGGATTACGGGAGCCTAGGAATTGGTGCCTCTCTGCTGAATAGCTCAAGTTTAGTGGTGATTTGTTAATTATTCGCATTTCTTTCTCCTGGGTTGTTTTTCCTATTTATATGTTCTTAACCAGGTAAAGGTAGCTATTGCTATAGGGGAGTCCTGGGAAGACCCGTGTTGTTGGTTGATGATTGCGTTTACCCAGGGAGTGTGTCGAATATTGTTTTTCTCTATACGGTGCCCCAGGTATTCTATAACAGCAACTGAATATATGACAGTATTATCAGACATTATTGCAGCATAGGTCGAGACTGACAAGGATGTGCATGTGCGGATTCCGGCTGGGCTCCAATACCCCAGAACTTCTTGGTCCCACTTAAATATTGAAGATGGCGATGGATACTTACGTGAAATGATTTGGTCGGCCTTACTGTCTATACTAAGCAATGCAGAGTCCAAACCTTTATTAAACGCCATCCAACCCAGTTTACGCTTCTTCAAGAAATACACTTGATGGACGAGGAAGTGCTTATCCTGCGTAATGGTATGGTGAGCACTGGGGTTCCATTCCAGCATCTTTAGTCAAGGGCTGATATAGAAGACAGGTACACACTAGTGCATGGTTTTCTGAATGGTGTAGAAATGTGCTTGATGCACAAATATGCACTTAAAGTGGATGATAGACAGTTTTTCCGTACATTGTATGATGTATTTATGCTATTTATTGCTTATTTGGATCTCTCAATATTTTGGGCAGGCTAATTTTACTGTGGCTTATACAGTGCCCTAAATAGGCACCCACCAAGGCGCCTCACTAAACTGGGCATGACTAAGGTGCTACCTGGGGCGTTATTACAGAGTTGCCCTGGGGGCGCAATGGGCATTTGCGCCCGCTTTGCGTGCCCCCAGGGCTCTTTGGTATCACAAAAGGGGCCGGAGATGCTTGTGCGTCCTCTTCTGCAATACTGAAAGCCCTGGCGCACGTACAGCGCCTGTGATTCCTCAGGAGGGCGTTCCCTCATTTGCATGGGGGCGTGGCCCAATGCAAAAGAGGGAACCTCTTTGCCTCTACAGTTCCGCCATGTTACAGGCGCGGGCGTAAGGGCAAAGAAGCTCACAGGAGGCGCACTGACAGTGTGCCACCTTTTGTGCGCCCTCTGATTGCAGTCCTCTAGAGGGGAGAAAGGAAGTCCCATAGACCCTCGAGACATCCCCTTGCAGGCAGGTGCAGCCACTCACTGCACCCGCCTGCAAAGGAATCTCTAATCCCCTCTAAAAGTGCACGCGGGCGCCGCCTGCACTGTGAAAACACTGAGCGGTTTCAAAGCAGCTGCTCCGTTTTTCAGATGAATGCGCTACCCCCAGGGCAACAGGAGTTCCCGGCAGTCCTGGGGCAGCGCATTCACACTAATACAGCACATTTTTCTTGATTGCACCGGGCGCAGCTTTTAAAAGGTGCACCCCACACTATCAAGGAAAATGCGCTGTATGTACATTACGGCCCCAGATGTGATGAATGATCTAGACAGTGTTACTGTACGCAGAACACTGCATGCTAACGACACAGAATATTCAGATTAAACTGAGGTGCATAACACATACAGCAGATTGGACCATAAATTAGTTACATACATTCTGGCAACAAAGATCAATGCTGCATACACGTTGTAATGGTTTCATGCATCATTGTTAATACGGAAAACTTCATATGGTAGAAATTGAGATACAGCATTACAAGTGAACCAATAAGAACCGTACCAGGCAGTGCACATGCAAAATTCTACAAACGTAGCCAACGTTTCTGGCAGAAGCGAGTCAAGCGCACCTACCTCGAGGCGTCTTTAACAAGCTTAGGTTGCTTAAAAGCAAAGCCGATTGTATGGCAAAATATCAAGGAAATAATATCCTAGGACCAAAACATCAATGCCTAAATATTAAGAACCAAACTATAGTGAATGTAAATAGGTAAGTATAGATTTACTATTCTTAACTTCACATGCGCCTCCCCTTGGATAATGCATATATGCACATATATATATATATATATATATATATATATATATATATATATATATATATATATATATATATATATATATATATATGTGGAGGTAAGTGTAGTAAACCTATATTTACCTACATAAACTTTTTTTTTCTTGTCAATATTTTGGTGCCAGCATATGTCTTCCTCGGTATTTCGCGGGAAACCAGCAAGTGTCTCTGAAGCTTAACTAAAGGAAGGCTCAATGTGTTTCTACACCCGGCAGAGCTCGGTATGGGTAAACCTTGTGGCATTTTTGTTGGAACTGTAGGATTTTTCTCTATGAAAGTTTTTATGAGGTCCAATTCACTGTGCCCGATTCACCGCAGAAGTCGGAAATGTACTCCCGTGGGATGCTGTCTACGTATGAAACAAGTCCGACTTTTTTTTTTTTTTAAATGAATCCGAGAGTATGCTTGATAAGATCCGACAGTTGCAGGTTGCTTCGAGTGCTCCTGAAATGTTTTTTTAATTTTTGTATTATTTAATTGAATTTATGCCTGCGTGAATGAAACGTTGTAATGCCTATGCAATTCATCGCTTAATTTGAGCCGGTGGTTTCCGGTGCTCAAGCACTTAATTGGTTTCCGGTGCTCGGTACCGGCACATACTGCTAGATGCATCAACGTTCGATTTTGCGAGTCCTTAATTGCGAAGTTTTAGGATTCGCATTTAGGAACTCGCAAAATCAGATGCATGTAGGATTTACTAAAATATTAGCATTTCCATAATATTCCTTATCTGCGACTCGCAGAGTGCGATTCGCAAATAAGGAATGACATCCCATTGATTCCTATGGGCCAAGAGGACCATAGGAATGAATGGGGAGGAATTCTCAATTTGCGATTAGCAATTAGCTAATCGCAATTTGAGAATGCGATTTCAAGGGTGACGGGTGTCCAAAGGACACCCTGTTGCAACCCTTAAATTGACCTGGACACTGGTATTGCGCACACTGGACATGTGTGTGTGTGTAACATACAACTTTGAAAGATGCACTTTAGTGCATTTTTTCACAGTTTTCGCTATTTACCATGAAGTTTGATTTCACGGTAAATAGGGACCCGTATCAGTGAAATCGCTAGCTATTGTACATTCATGCATTGCATTTAAGGAATCTCAATTTGAGATTCCTTAAATGCAATCGTAAATAGCGAATTATGCATTTGGGATGATGCATCCCAAATGCATAAATACCGGTCGCAGAGGGGCAGATTCTGAGAATCTGCCCCTCTGCGAACAGTATTTTGCTTGATGCATCTAGCTGTTAGTTGTCAACACCGCATTTGGGAGAATCTGTCACATGGCGGAGCTGCTCATCAAATTTAGAGATGAGAGGAACAACGGTTGTTTATGAATAAAATATACATCACAAATGACTGGTACCATTTTGTTGTGAAAAAAAATGACTGGTACCTGCCTCCCCAGCCATTTCTTTAGCTTTGAGGCCCTGGAATAAGCTGAACTGTCGCACTTGCAGGCGAGAGAGATGGTTAGTAGCTGAAGGGGCGATGGGTGGTGCAAGCTGCAGTGGCTTCCTGTTCGGAGCCCTGGCACTTATTATTTTACAAATTAAGCACTGCTTGCATGTATTTTTCTTCACCATGGGCAAAATAGTTTTCCATTGGGGTACGGACCCCTTCCACAACACCTCACCATTTGTGGGCTTCTTCTCGTACACTGCCCTCCCATAACATGGTTCGACCCCTGTCCTCGACAGAGTAAATATCTAACTCTTTAGTGTAATGAGCCATAGAAACACAGTTGAACCCCACTAACAGGTTTGCCTGTGGGCGTGCACAAACTTCCCTGTCAAATGCCCTTACAGTGTCTTTACTCCTATGAAAAAGTATTTGTGGGTTAATTTTTTACATGTGTATACCATCTTTGGAGAGTATTACATTTCGATTTAAATTTAAAATAAACTTTAGGACGCACAGACTTAGTGAATCGGGCACAAGAGAATTACCCACAAGGAAATATTTTTTGGGCATTTTCCATACCAGCTTTAGAAAAACAACTTCATAGGAATACCAACTGCTATTTTCTTTTTTAAATTTCATTTACTCTGAAAGTTTTCCACACCGGTTTACCCATCCGCGGCCCACCTGCGTTACCTTTATTTCGATCAACGTTGACAACAGTGGCTGCATTGTCCCCCAGGCTTGTTCTGAACTTCCTCTGTTCTAGCATCCACTCCACTGTGATTTGAGTAACAACAAAATGTAAAGCCAGTGAAGATTAGTGAAGATTTCTGAGCGCGGAAGTTAAAAGTGACTACCCCTCTCCCCCACAGAAGAGCAGAGGCCCATCTCCACCCCACAACTCCCCCTTACTCACTTATTGTACACTTCATGCTCAACGGGTCATCAGCTCCTCTGTGGCTCCTCTTATTGCGTCACGCTGTATCCTAGTTCCTAGATTATGACCTCACTCTGAGACGTGCCTTCCAATCCTTGAATTGACAGGATTGGTGGTTGCCCCTGAAATCTGCCTAGCAACTACCTTTGTTTGTGCCATCATTTGGCGGGAAAACCTCCGATAAGCATCTTCAGGAAAAGCTGTTTCGCGTGGAGATGATTACAGGCAATAGATCTTTTGAATCATAAATTAGAGTGAACTTAATACTCCAGGATAACTTGACATTACCTACCATCATTTAACATTTCATTGTATAAGGAGCATGCATACATATCAGCTAATGAGACCTGTCACCTGTTTCTAACTTGATTCAGTGATAACGAAGCAACAAGTTTTAATTGATGGACCACATTGCTTTTACTAAAACTTTCTCCTAAATATGTACGTTAATATTCAACAAGATGTATGTTTTCTCATATTGATGGCTTGTGAAATGCAGTGTTCGCCTATGAACACTGCATTTGGCAAGCTAACCATTCGGTGTGTGTCTGAGAAAGGTGGTAACCAACACAAAGGAAAGTCTAGACAAAGTAACGTATGAGGTCACTTAGACCTTGAATGGCGTCCCAATGGTCAGCCAGGTCGGTGAACGCCTTTGCCTCTGTCCCCGAACGGGCCAACCAGAGTGCCATGTTTTGTGGCCTACGCAGAGTTCTTTATTCTTTTTTAGTGACAAATCCCAAAGGCGGTGATTTGTTTCAGAAAAAGAAATGCCCAGTGGTCCTAAAGCAGAGAGAGTTGCTTCTCTGCATGTGGGGCCATTGATTTCCCTGCTAGGACTCAAGTAGAGAAAAATTGAATCTGGGGGGCTGCTCTAAATAAGGAAAACTTCTCAATGTGCAAAAGGCGACAGATCTGTTCCGTCTTAGATTGCCACTGGTGATGGCTTCACCTGCAGTCAATCAGCGGTTCCGCCACCTCTAAATGAGCCGGCGAACCTCCAATTTGGCAGGGCAGGAGAAACAATGATTTACTGCAACTCTCAACCATACCAAACTCCAAATGGCGCCCACAGTATTCCACAATATGACTTTTAGACATGGAGAAGGTAATGCCTCCATTTTAGACTTGTGTTCAATACATTCACAAATGGAGAAATGCCTAAAAAATGGCTTCCAGTGTACCTGTATTTTCTGTGCCAGCTCCAGAATCTGCAGTGACCTTCAAGAAAATCTGTGAAAAGATAATCTCAGACTCAGATCAAATGTAGACAATTTACAAGCATCCTTAGATACTTAAACATTGATGCCAGACCCCACCTGATTATTTCACTTTTCATGCCTGCTCAGTTTCTGTGTGCCCTACTGACAGCATGGGTGGCAGGTTTTTCATTTGGCATGTTGGCAAAAGTATCTCCACCAATCTAGTGTTTGAAAACCCAACACTTAGACGGTTATCTGTCACAGTGACCCAGATTTATCCACCAAAATGGCTGCATTTGCCATGGAAAAAGCCACTTTGGATAGAAACGTTCAGGAAAAGATTCACACATATCTGCCAATGCTGATGGAAATTTCTCTAGAAAACGTGGAACCTTGAATTGTTCTCATGAGTACTGGTTAATTGTACCCAAATAGTTGGATTCCAAACATTATGGGAGAGATACAGAAGCAGGATAGGTATACTATGCTTTTATTTCCCTTCGAGCCTGCCAATGGCGACCTTTCATGGAGTTAATTTCACCAGACATGGCAGCATACCAACTACCCTACAAAGGGAACCTAAGGAACCAACAAACCTGGCCGAGACGATGGCGCAGGCTTGTGTTAATCCTCTGTGCTTGTCCTCAGCCTATAGAATTCAGATTTCCTCTCCTCCATCACTGCTGTAAGACTGTTCAGTGTTTTCGGTTTCCTATCTGTCAAAATGGGGACAGTAAATATCTTTCAGTACGGTTTTGTGATATGAGTTGAAGATGATATGATGTAGTTAACAAAACCTTTACTTGGCACAGAAGGGATTTCGTGGAATCCATCTAGCCCTGGTTGGTTGTTCTATGCACTAAGTGCACTTTGTATTGCACTGTGTATTAGAAATAATATTGACTCTGTCATTAACATCTGTGAATGCTGAAATTAAAGAAATCTGAAAGACTGCAAGAACCAGAACACATTGGGGTTTCACTGTGGAACACCTAAATACTGTAGGAGGCTGGCTTAGTATATGGCGATCACTTAAAGGAGTGATACACCTTGCACTAATCTAGGCAACCCTTAGGGTCATTTTAGTGGTCTTTGAACGCCTTAAAGCTCTCACAGGGAAAGCTGTGGAAAGAAGCCTTCAGGCTTGCCTTGAAGGAGTGTAAAGCAGCGTGTTTCCCCACATTTAATTAATAGTGTAGATTAGAGGAGAAAGAACCACACAGTGTTTGTGAAATATAGGGATAATTTATTTGCACAACACAATCACCGCCACGTGGTGTATCTCCTACCTAGAGATATCAGTATTACAAATAGAAATTCTTAAAAGAAATCAAGTAAGTAGAACAAATATACACTGGGAGACCAAAGCATATACTAAATAAGTGGAATGTGAATGGCAAAGAAGAACAGGAATTGGATCAAAGGACTTAGAAGGGGTTGGTAAACCAGAAACCACCCAAGGTAGGTAACCAGGAACCCCAAGAAGACTGTTGGCAGAGTGTAAACCCAGCTGTGTGTTCAATAGAAGTCAATTAAGAAGTCCCAGTTTCAGTTTGAAAGAAAAAGGACCCTTCCCAGAGGACCCTGAAGAAACCGTTTGAGGGGCGGTAGGTTGGAGAGTCACCCCAACCAAGTATGTCCCAGGAACCATGTTACCTGCACCACGGAAGACAGGTGCGTAGGGGTGAATTGCGTCAGAATCGTTCGTAGACGACAATGAATTACTCAGGAAGTAATGCCTCTGGAGAAGTCTGAGAAGGTGTCTGGTGGAATCCCAGGGTGGATTCTTGAAGCGGTAAACTTGCAAGCAGAGAGGACAGAGTCTATGCCACTTAGAGGTGACCAAGAGGCACAGAAAAATAATGCCACCCTTTGTCAGGAAGTTCAGAAGAGTTCATGAGGACCTTGTCGCTGCAGCGGTGGGGACCAGGTGATGCTGTGGAAGTCCAGAAGCCACAGATGAGCTGTCCCACGTTGGATGTTTTGTGTCTAGGTGGTCGTTATCTGGCGGAACAACAACAAGCCTTGGTAGCCGCAACTGACATGGAAGAAAAAAGATGCAATTGTTGGGACTAGCAAAGTCCAAGGGACTCACCACATGCAGGAGAGTCAGGACAGGCCAAGAGCAAACAGGGGAGCCAAGCAAAGCAGTAGAAGACCCTCAAGAGGACCCACAGGCTGAAGGCACAGGAATCACAAGATGAACTCAGGTACCTCACTACAGATGGAGGCTGTCACGTTTTACCCTCCCCGACCTCTGGGAAATCACTGTCTGCCCGGTACTGAGAAACGGAATGGGAAACTACAAATCCCATGATCCTTTGAGCCGCGCGCTCCTATGACGCGACGCTCCTAGGGATTAACAGGAAGACGGGCGGAAGACGCGCCGCCGATTATTCCTGCTTGTTGTCTTGGTTCGTGCTCTGTGGAGACTTGTGGTTATCGGCGGAGGCAAACTTTTGGGTCTTGCAGAAAAGTCACGCCGCTATCTGCGTGTGGATTACTGGTGAGGCTTCGGAAGCGCCTGCAACGTGGTGTTCCTTGGTGTGGTGCCTCTCGTGTTTGGATTTACCAGGAGGGGCTTAGGAAGCGCCCGTGTTCGTCCTTCAGTCCTGCACAGGTTTTTCTTGGAATCGAGAGGGGCACATACAATTCATAGTGCATTACAGGGTCCGTTTGTTGAATACTTGCAGGGAGCGTCTTGCTCCGGTTAGTGCAGGACACCTGGGCATAGGTGCCGCCTTACCTGTTCGGTACTCTTTGTCTATATTTCGAAGCGCTTACAGAGCAGGATCTGTAGAGACGCTATAACATTTGTTGTGTTTTGACAGAGAGCGTCTTGCTCCGGTTAGCGCAGGACACCTTGGTATAGGTGCCGCCGTACCTGTACATTTCTCAATATCCACTTGGAAGCGCTTACAGAGCAGGATCTGTAGAGACGCTATACATATACTATATGCTGGGCTTATGATTTACTTTCTTAACTATTACTTTTAGGGAATATTGGGAGGAGAGATCCTGGGGTTGTCGCGTCTTGCACACCCGGAGGTCGTTCTTCTAATTATTTCCTCGGAGGAGAAAACCTTTTGTTGTT
This sequence comes from Lissotriton helveticus, assembly GCF_964261635.1. Classification (NCBI taxonomy): domain Eukaryota; kingdom Metazoa; phylum Chordata; class Amphibia; order Caudata; family Salamandridae; genus Lissotriton; species Lissotriton helveticus. The sequence goes on from NC_136057.1 coordinate 1,811,456,873, forward strand.
TACCACTGTGACCAGGAATGTGATCGCTATTTGTTTTCATCGATTGATGCTCTGGGGCAATTCTAGGTTGTCTATTTCCTACATAAGGTACTATACCAGGGGATATAGAAGCCGCCCTTAGATCCTTCCTGCATACAGGCAGACCTGTGGGTTATCCAGGTTTTCGGTGCCAAGAGCCCAGCTGTTCTCCTCCGGACCCAACTTTTCCCCCGCTTGATCACCTTAACAGTCTGGGCACTATTTCAGTCAGACTTGGGTTGATCTAGAGGTGGGCCCCCTTATAGCATCGACCCAATCCTGAGGAGCATCCAGAACGGACCTGACAGAATAATCGGCCTAAAAGTTCTGCTCCTCCTGGTTGGGTTGATTCAAAGCATGGATTTAGAGGAGGTAGTGGCAGCCTTAGGCCTAGTTCAGGCTGAGTTAGCCGCCTCCCGCCAGGAAACGGCTGCGTTGCAAGCACGCATGGATGCTATGCAGCGGAACCCGTTTGATGCAGGGAATCCTGCCCCACATCCAACTTCGTTGGTAGTGGAAATGCCTTCTCCGGTTCCTTTGGGTCCCCCAGAAAGGTTTATGGGAGATAGAAAGAAAGTGCAGGTATTTATGACCCAGGTGATGATGCACTTTACCTGTAAACCCAAATGTTTTTTAACTAACCAATCACGGGTTTCCTTTCTAATCTCCTATCTGGGAGGAGAGGCAGCCCAGTGGGCTGTACCTATAGTCAGGAATAACGAGGGAATCCTTTATGATTGGGACCTGTTTAGAGCCGAATTTGAGAAAACGTTTGACAGGAGAGCTGAGACATTCTCAGCGGATAAGGAGTTGCTTGTTCTCAAACAAGGCAATTCGGATATAGTGACGTACCTAAATCATTTTAGGAGATTGATTGCTGAAACAGATTGGCCTGAAGCCAAACAGATGGTTTTGTTTTACCAAGGACTCACAGACAATCTCAAAGATGTAATAGCACAAGTTGAACCCCAGCCTACCACATGTGCAGCCTTTATCGATTTGGCGTTACGCTTGGATCACAGACTGAGAGAAAGAAAAGGAGAGACCGGAAGAAGAGACAGACCACTGGTGTTCGGGGAGAAAACAACTAGCGGGGAGAAAGCAGAAGGCAAATCCGAACCTATGGAGGTTGATGTAGTGAGAGCATCACTCACTACCAGTGAAAGAGAGCATCGTCGCAAATTCGGGCTGTGTTTGTACTGTGGGAAGAAAGGCCACTTTTTGCGAGAATGTCCTGTGAAACCGAAAGGAGGACGCTATCGAACGGGTCAAGGAGCCTTATCCACTGTCGATAAGGGTTCGGAAAACTCCGAGGCTTGAGTCCTAAGGAAGGGAGGGACTCAAGTGTACATTTCATCCCTTCCATAACCGAAGAAAACCGAGTGGGAAACCGATTGTTCTTTATAGACATTGAATTATGGATTGACCAAGACCCTAAGTATGTACGTGCCATGGTAGATTCCGGAGCAACAGGTTGTTTCATGGATTTGGCAGGAGCACGGAAGTTGGGTGTGACCCCAGTAGATAAGCCTGTCATGGAAGAAGTGTTCGCAGTAGACGGTCATGTGTTGGAATCAGGTCCTATCACTCAACATACTCCGGAGTATGAACTGTGGTATGGGGGTTATCATAAGGAACAGCTGTCATTTAACCTCATCCAGGCTCCTAATTACGGTATAATATTGGGACTCCCTTGGCTGAAAAAACATGAACCCGATATCAAATGGAAAGAACAATCCTTAGAGTTCTCCTCTTCTTATTGCCAAAAACACTGCATCAGAGAGACTCCCCGACCATCAATGGTATTGGCTGTTACTCACACCATTTCCACAGCAGCGGAAAAAGAGGTGGAACTGCCTCAGTGTTACCAGGAGTATGAAGACGTGTTCAATAAAACCAAAGCAGAAGTGCTTCCCCCACATAGGGAATACGACTGCCGCATAGACTTAACACCAGGGTCCGTGGTTCCATGTGGTCGTATTTATGCATTATCTCAGCCTGAAACGAAACACCTACGGGAATATTTGGACGATCTACTCGCTTTGGGATTCATCCGACCATCACGGTCCCCAGCAGCCTCCCCCCTTTTTTTTATTCCGAAGGCTAATGGGGAATTACGCTGCTGTATTGATTATAGAGCATTAAATGCAATCACCATAAAAAATCAATACCCTCTTCCGTTGATTCCTGTATTACTGGAACAGGTGAGATCAGCCAAGATATACACAAAACTGGATCTCAGGGGAGCCTACCATTTAGTACGCATACGCTCAGGCGATGAATGGAAAACCGCCTTTAAAACTAGATATGGGCTTTTTGAGTATCTTGTAATGCCTTTTGGGCTATGCAACGCCCCAGCCTCCTTCCAGTTTTTTCTTAACGAGGTGTTGCGAGCTTACCTGGACATCTTTGTAGTTGTCTATATAGACGACATTTTAATCTACTCTAACGACGAACCGGAACACATCCAGCACGTGAAACAAGTACTGGAAGCTCTACAAGAAAACCAACTATACTGCAAACTGACGAAATGTGAGTTCCATGTCACAACCGTGGAATTCCTGGGAGTCATGCTCACTCCATCAGGGCAAATAATGGCTGAAAGGAAGGTAAGAGCCATCGTGGAGTGGCCACAACCCACCACCGTCAAGGATATCCAGAAACTTCTGGGTTTTTCTAACTTCTATCGGAGGTTCATCTCTCACTTTTCGGATCTGGTGGCACCTCTCACGAAATTAACCCGAAAGAACACCCCTTTTATATGGGGAACCGAAGAGCAAACAGCGTTCGATCGATTGAAGACCGCTTTCACTTCTGCTCCGATCCTGATTCATGCTGACCCTCGCCTCCCTTTTGTGGTAGAGGCGGATGCGTCCGACCTAGCAGTGGGGGCTGTTCTCTCGCAGAGGAGTGAAGATACAGGACATCTACACCCCATTGCCTTCAGGTCACGCAAGCTAAACTCGGCAGAACGCAATTATACGATTGCCGAGAAGGAATTGCTCGCTATTAAAGACGCCTTCACTGAGTGGAGGCATTGGTTGATGGGTGCCACCCACCAAATCACGGTCTATACTGACCACCGAAATCTTCAGTTTCTGAGAGCCGCACGCCATCTCACTCCTAGACAACTGAGATGGATGCTCTTCTTTTCGGAGTTCCATTTCGTGGTCACCTTCCGGCCGGGATGCGACAACCGGAAAGCAGATGCTCTCACCCGTCAAGAAAGTCACTCCGCCGTGAGGGAGTTTCCTGAAACCAGCATCATCACACCGCAAAGGGTGATAGGGGTGATCCATGCGGATGACTTTCTACTCAAGGTCAAGAGAGGCATACAGACCTATGCTTGGAAAACATGGATTCGGTTGCACCCGGAATGGAAGATACGTCAAGGTCTGCCAAGGAAAGGGTCTCAATTGCTTCTCCCTACTCTTGCATTGAGAAAGCAAGTTTTCAAGTGGTGCCATGATCTACCTTGCGCTGGACACACCGGAGGGAATAAGACTTTGGAAAAGCTGCGACGCACTTACTGGTGGCCCACCATCCGGCCGGATGTGTTTGCTTGGGTTCAACAATGTGAGGTCTGCTCGCAAGCCAAAAGCGATCATAGACCAGCGCAAGGGCTGTTACAAACAATGCCCACGCCTGTGAGTCCTTGGGAAAGCTTTTCAATCGATTTTGTGGTGGGACTCCCTCAGGATCATGGGATGTCAGCTATAATAGTAGTCGTGGACTACTTAACCAAAATGGGCCACTTCATAGCCTGTAGAGGGGTACCCACAGCTAGTCAATTAGCCCAGCTGCTGCTCATACACATTGTTAGATTACACGGCTTACCTAAGGTCATCGTGTCAGACAGAGGGGCACAATTTACCGCCAAATTTTGGAGGGTCTGGTGTGATCGATTGGGCATTGCCTCCTCCCTGTCCACAAGCTTTCATCCGCAAACAGATGGGCAGACCGAACGGTTAAACCAGACCCTCAAACAATACCTGAGGTGTTTTGTAGATACATCCACGGAAGCCTGGGTAGAATGGTTATGGTCGGCGGAGGTGGCGTATAACGATGCGATCCATTCCTCCACCTTGTGTACCCCGTTTTTCTGTACATATGGGTTCCATCCCAGGTTTATCCCGTTGAGTGTGCCAGGTGTAGAAGCCCCGATTCCACAGTTACAGACAAGATTGGTACAGTTAAGGAAGACTATTGTGCAGGCCAGAAACAATCTTGTAAAAGCCAAACTTCGGTACAAAGCGCAGGCCGATAGACATCGTAGGCCTTGTCCTGGGTACACGAGAGGGGATTGGGTGTGGCTATCCACTAGGAACATTCGGTTCAAAAGGTTCAGTGTTTTCAACCCCAGATTCATCGGTCCTTATCAGGTGGTTCGTCATGTTAACCCCGTAGCTGTGAAACTCAAGCTCCCCTCACATTTCAGAATACACCCTGTGTTTCATGTCTCTTTGCTCAAGCCTGCCCAGGGTCCGTGTCATAGAGCCCCTGTGCCGGTGAGGGTTGAACAGGAGGTGGAGTATGAGGTGCGGCGCATCTTGGACTCTCGCAGGGTAAGGGGAAGGCTCCAGTACCTGGTATCTTGGAAGGGCTACGGTCCCGAGGAGGATTCATGGGAACCGGTGGGTGCGGTGCATGCGCCTAGGCTGGTGCGGAGATTCCATTTGTCTCATCCTGGTAAACCTGGTGGCAGTCAGTGAGTGTTGTAAGAGGGGGTGTACTGTCACGTTTTACCCTCCCCGACCTCTGGGAAATCACTGTCTGCCCGGTACTGAGAAACGGAATGGGAAACTACAAATCCCATGATCCTTTGAGCCGCGCGCTCCTATGACGCGACGCTCCTAGGGATTAACAGGAAGACGGGCGGAAGACGCGCCGCCGATTATTCCTGCTTGTTGTCTTGGTTCGTGCTCTGTGGAGACTTGTGGTTATCGGCGGAGGCAAACTTTTGGGTCTTGCAGAAAAGTCACGCCGCTATCTGCGTGTGGATTACTGGTGAGGCTTCGGAAGCGCCTGCAACGTGGTGTTCCTTGGTGTGGTGCCTCTCGTGTTTGGATTTACCAGGAGGGGCTTAGGAAGCGCCCGTGTTCGTCCTTCAGTCCTGCACAGGTTTTTCTTGGAATCGAGAGGGGCACATACAATTCATAGTGCATTACAGGGTCCGTTTGTTGAATACTTGCAGGGAGCGTCTTGCTCCGGTTAGTGCAGGACACCTGGGCATAGGTGCCGCCTTACCTGTTCGGTACTCTTTGTCTATATTTCGAAGCGCTTACAGAGCAGGATCTGTAGAGACGCTATAACATTTGTTGTGTTTTGACAGAGAGCGTCTTGCTCCGGTTAGCGCAGGACACCTTGGTATAGGTGCCGCCTTACCTGTACATTTCTCAATATCCACTTGGAAGCGCTTACAGAGCAGGATCTGTAGAGACGCTATACATATACTATATGCTGGGCTTATGATTTACTTTCTTAACTATTACTTTTAGGGAATATTGGGAGGAGAGATCCTGGGGTTGTCGCGTCTTGCACACCCGGAGGTCGTTCTTCTAATTATTTCCTCGGAGGAGAAAACCTTTTGTTGTTTACCACTGTGACCAGGAATGTGATCGCTATTTGTTTTCATCGATTGATGCTCTGGGGCAATTCTAGGTTGTCTATTTCCTACATAAGGTACTATACCAGGGGATATAGAAGCCGCCCTTAGATCCTTCCTGCATACAGGCAGACCTGTGGGTTATCCAGGTTTTCGGTGCCAAGAGCCCAGCTGTTCTCCTCCGGACCCAACTTTTCCCCCGCTTGATCACCTTAACAGTCTGGGCACTATTTCAGTCAGACTTGGGTTGATCTAGAGGTGGGCCCCCTTATAGCATCGACCCAATCCTGAGGAGCATCCAGAACGGACCTGACAGAGGCCCACGAAGCAGTGTATGCAAGGAGGATGCTATATTTTGAGGGATCAGATGCTGGAAGCTAGACCTTCTCGTAACCTGAAGATCTCTGGAGTGCAGAGACAACAAGCCTTTGCAACGACAAGTCACCGTGGTGCACAGGGGTTTGATCCCAGCGGCTCTGACTAGGGATACTGTCCTCCAAATTATATGGAAGACAGGCAGGCTTTGGGGGAGCCACAGATCCACCACCTATGTTGCTGATTCTCGGGAGGCTCCATAGGACGACAGGAACAGCAGACTGGTCACCTTTGATACGGTGCCTGCAGATGCAGGGGAGGGACTCCTTCACTTAATGGTGATTACTTCAGATGTCCTTGATGCCCACAGGTCCCTGGAGATCCTCAGAGAAGCACAGACATAGACGAGGCAGAATACTTGCAGAGCAGCGAGACCAGGTGTAGGTGGAGTCTTCGTTGATAAAGTCTCGGTTCCAGGTGAAGTCCAGCGAAGTGTCAGGAAAAGCGATGGTTTGGCGCCTACCTAATCACCAGGACCACATCTCCCAGAATACCAGAGGGGAGGAGCAAAGGTCTACTTTACAACGTGACACACATATTCGAGTGAAGAGTGTTCAGTGGACTGTTTGAAGGATATCTGGAATGAGTGGGAGCCGCCGCTGAATATCGTGCTCGGCTGAGCGCGTCTTGTTTCCTGCTGGGTCACTGAGGCTTAGATTGGCGTCCGGATGTTGGGATCCAGTTTTGTTGTTTTGAAGACGCCGACAAAGTGTTCCTGGTCAACGCTCTGTGGGTTGTAGAGGGCACCACAGATCAACAGTTGATATCGCGGTGAGAACTTCTGCATCGCATATATACAAACGAAATACCAGAGGTAGGAATATATATGCCTCAATGTATGTCCACTTTATTTTGGCTACGCAGGGAACAGCTCCATCATATGTTACTGTCAGACTTTCTGCCCATTCGATATCGCATGCGATACAATGGGGATAATTGGTAAATGCTTGGAATTCACATTGGAGGAAAACTTGGGATATTCTTTTTTTTCCCTTTTTTCTATTAAGTGGACAGACCTTATTCTTCCTGTCTTTCCATTAGAGAACTGATCTATATACTCATAAAACTGGTTATTTCCTGGAGTAAGGAATTTACTTGTATGTTCTCTCTCGAAGTAGATAAGGTAGCTAGAAAAACTAGTGAGACTATATGAGAGTAGTGTTGCATGTTTGTGTATTCATGTCGATTGTTCTTTGTTTTATAGGTTCTCCTCCCTGCTGTTCCCATCCTACCCTTCCCTCACTTGATCACAGTAATACTCCGTAGCTTTCAGTTGGAGTTGGGGTTGTCAAGGGGTGGACCCCTTATTGCATCATCTGGACCCCGAGGAGGGATAGATCTCAAAAGACTGAGATCCTTGCACGAAGTCCAAGTGTCCAGATGGTTGAAGAGTGTCTTGGCTCCAAAGATGAGTCTTGTTCCACAATGAATCTGGGGACCCACTCACCGGGGAGCACTTCAATACCCAAGGAAAGGGTTGGAACAACTCAGGGATCCCTCCCAGAGGAGGGACTGGACAAAGGGGAGGATACTCCCCTGTCCTTTGTGTAGTTTAGTGCCAGAGCGGGAACCAAACATTTCCTGAACAGGCTCAAACTGATGTATGCAAGCAGGGCACCAAATGTGCTCTTCAATGCAGTCTGGTGGTGCTGGAAAACATCCCCACCCCAGCCCAATACACTAAGTCTAGTCTGCGAGGTGGTCACACTTCCCTGTATCAGGAAACCTATTGTTCTGCCTTCCCCTGCTCCAGCTCAGCTCAGCAGCAGGAGGGCAGAACAGTGTCTGTGGTCGGCAGCAGCACTAGCTTGCTGTCAGACCCTGAAAGGCTGTAACCGGGGGTACATGAGGTTCCTCTAAGGAGCCCCCCAGGACATGTGATCATACCTCCAACACCAGAAGCAGTGTTGGGGTATGATTTTAACATGTTTGATACCAAGCATGACCAGGTTCGGCGCAGCCATTATATAGTTAGACATCTTGTAATGACTGATGTCCTCTATATGTCTTAAAATGACTGACCAGACCTACAAAGCCTGGAGAATTGACTTTGGGGTCTGTAGGGGTGTCCTGCTCATGCAAAGGCACCCTCACAATTATAACCAAGCGTCATGTCCTTAGAACTGAAGGGCCTACCATAGGGGTGACTTACAGGTTTTAAGTGCATTGACCTCAGATATAAGAAAACGTATATCTGTAGTGAGAGGTGCAAGCACCATCTCACACAGTCTGCAATGACAGGGCTGTAGTCAGAGTTTAAGTGGCCTCCCATGGGTAGCACAATACATGCTGCAGCCCATGGGAGACCGCTGGTGTGCCTATGCCTTGGGCACATTAGTATCATATACGAGGGACTTATAATGGTACACCAGTAGCCAATTTTGGAGATATCAAAGTACTTACCAAAGCCATTCTGTGAGAGAGAGCACAGATGCTAGGGTCCTGGTTAGCATAATCCCAGCAAACTACTGTCAAAACATACTGACACCAGGCAAAACGTTGGGGTTACCATAAAAGAAAGATCCTACTTTCCTACAAATACTATTAACACTGAAGCTGCCTTCTCTGAGCATAGCCATCTCTTCAAACAGTAGTTTATATATGTCACCTGAAACCAGAGATGGCAATGTAAGATCATATTACACAGCTCACTTGTTATGTATTTTTTATATTACATGATGTTACATAATTACTTTGATGCAGATAACATTATAACACATGGAAAAGTTAATTGAAAACAGTAAGTGAAATATTGAACTGCTTGCTTGTTTAGTAAAGGTTTTAGCACCAGGACACTACCTCTATAAATGTCTTTTCATTTCATTTCATAAACAAAAAAAAACCTGAAAATGTTTAATCATGGATTACAGAGGTTCTTAGTAGAAACATCTCTTCCATTGTGTTTGTTGAACTGACAGATTTCTGACATTGCTGCCTGCAAGGTTCACTTAATAAGGAGTCTTAGTATATATATGACTTAACTCAATATCTTGATAATACAGACGGCCTTCCTTCAAACCTCGGACACAAGCCTATCACCTATTTAGTGTATGCAGACAATATTGTTATTTATTTCTAAAACCCTCAGGTCTTCAAACTCAATAATTAAAATTACAAGATTAAAACTAAAACCATGTGCTTTGGTAAAACTAGAAAACAACCAAGGTGGAATAAACAAAAGAAAGATAACGTCATTACGACATCAATAAAAAGATTTGCAAACATCTCTGGAGTAAGAACCATTGACCAATCGATAACACTTCTTAATGCAAAGCTTATTACAACTTTTTTATATATGCGACTATTGTGTTCAGCTACAAAAAAACTAATGATACGAACAAAATGTATATGAAAGTGATCGTATCCTCATTAACCGTATGTTCATCTACTCTGCAGAGCAATTTACAGATAGAGTTCTCTCTAACCTCACTATCTTTGAATGTTTCACCACCAAGGAATATTCCCTTATATAATTGATTCTATGAAGTCAAGACAAACCACCAGATCTACAAACAACTTCAGTATCACAGCTGGAGACAAGATTATTGCAGACAACAACCCTCCCTCACTAATAGATCTCACAAAGACCAACCAATCCACCCCCACCCCCAACCAGAGCGTAAGGTTTTATTATGGAAGACCCTCAGGAATACCAGTAGGTTAAAGGATCTTAATATTCTACAGTTTCATAAACACACAGATTATATTATCAACACTTATTCGAATTTTAAACAGGATTAGCTATCATCATACCTGGAGCCACCCTGAAAAAGAAAATACTTAAGATTTAGCTTGTTGTATAAACCAATATCAGAATTTGAGTGTGCATGGAATCCGCAGTGCTCAATATTGAAGATCTGTAGACTGCGGATATAAAGAGGAGTCCATTGAGCAAGTCATCTATGTCAGTCTCTTTTGGATTTGAGGAAGAAATATCTAAGAGCGGAATTCGCTACTGCCAATTCCAGAGCTACATGTCAAGCCATCAAATACTGATTCACGTCAATTTATTGGGAAACTAACTACATTTTTACACCTTACCTATTCCATCCTACAAACAATGGCAAAAGATAATATTCAGCGTGCCAACGGTTGAATTGTGTGTTTACCACTTACTTAATTGCAATTTTTTAAATGTTTTTATGGTCACATTATTTTCAGTGATTGTATTATTTTAAATGAAATATTTATTTTTCTATGCAATACATTGTATTAATATTATAAGGGATCTTAATTGCAGTTATAATGTTGAGATTTGTTCACATTAGTGAGAGGATGCACATTAAAATATATGGAAATGGTAAAGTATAAGAGCGGTCTGGAGCTGTCATTATTAAACATATGGTTATGCTTACAGATAAATCAGCTGGAAGAAAGGAATTCGGCAAGCTCTTGCCTACCACTCGACGATATCTGTATTTTACAGAAATTAATATATCTGAAAAATAATATAACAATCTATCTCTGAGAAATATGGGTTTATAAAACAATGTTTTTTGTGCAAAACCACCATCCAGGCATGTAACGTGCATACTACATGTGTGGCTGCGTTATAGGCTGCTAATCTATTGTTGCCATCACCTAGCTGTGTACAGAGCTACACTGAAACACTGCCTGCATGTATAACTACCTGCATCCTGCACATTTCTAATTTTATAATTAGTTGGATGAAGAGTTTAATATGTTATATTTTAGTTTGACTCAACAAAGTTCTGCATTATAAATAATTTTTTACCTAAGTCTTTTCAGGTGGTTTGCCTGGGGGGCAGTAGGGAAGCCTCGACCAAAGGTACTGATTATAGCCATTTATAGGAACCATAATCTGGGATACAAGCACTTTCCAAGGAGATGTGTTCTAGTGGCTAAGCTGATAACCTTAGAACTTAGATACCTAGGACCTGATGCACAAAGGGCCTCCGCACTCGTGGGGGAGTGTCCGAACTCGGGCAGGATTGCCCGCAATGAGAATTCTCACAGTGGAGATTTTGCCCCTACTGCAGACTTCCCCATGACTGCAAGGCCCCCCGCCACGAGTGTGGAGGCACTTTGTGAATCAGGCCCCTACTTCCTAATAGAGGTTTTCATGGTTTTCACACTTCACACATAAATTGTGTGATTCCTGGGAAATCACTATCACATCGCCTCAGTCAATACATTAATGCTTGTAATATACATAATTATAAAGTTATGCTGCATTTTCTGCAGCACATCGTGGTTTATATCAACTGGCCTCACTCAAACAACAAAGAAATTTATAGACAGAAATGCCTCCATATGAACCGCTGATACATACTTCAGGAACATTTGATCCCAATGTGTTTACCATCCCTGTTCAAATACAGACAAGTATCAACAAATGTAAACTAGTTCCGCCCCGAACTAAATAGGAACTGTTCATCCGGATATACTAGTCTGTGTCCAGTCTAAAGCATGGACGAGAATGCTATCTAGAATAAAACGGCATTGGTTAATATAGCAGTTTAGCCTGCTGCCGAGGGCTATACAGTTGGTAAAGGCCCTGAGCCCGAGTTATAGTCCAGAGACACAGGCGAGGGCCTATAATGAGAGAGAGGGCCTTTAAGAACCGGTGGAACCCTGAGGCAGAAGAGCTATACGGCTATAAAAGCATTCCACTCACTAAGGGCAGAGTGTTCTCAAATAAAAAGGGAGAAGCAGCATATCAATATAAGATCTGACTGGAAATGAAAGTTGGACTGGGAAGGCTAGAATTGGCAAAGCATCGAAGGACTATGACCTTTTGGCTCTGTGGTTGGTAACCATTAATTAGCAACAAAGTTTCACCACTTCAGAATGGTTCAAAAATGAGTGCTTGTTGTGCTCTTTGTTGACCTTTCCATACTTTTTTTCCGAGATTCAGATCTGTTGAAGATAATGGAGGGAGAGCCGTGATGGTCCTTTTGGACCTTTCGGCACCGTTAGAGTGCCTGGCAGAAATTGGAATTACTGGCCCAGCATATAATCTCCTCTCATCATTCTTGAGGGATAGTGAGAAGACTGTGGCACTTGGTGAGTTTAACTCGAAATGTTTCTCTTCTCCTTGTGGGGTCCCTCTGGGGTTATTGCTTAGCCCCTAAGCCTTTTAACATTTGTGTGGTGCCACTGGCTAAGCAGATCCACTCTTACAGGTTCACCACAGTAATGTATGCTGATGACACCTAGATTGTGGTTTCAGTCTCAAGCAACATAGAGGAGTTTGCTGAAAGATTTAACAAATGCATGAATGCCAATCTTAATTGGATGACTATTAGATGTCTGAAGTTAAATTGAGACACAACAGAGGTTCTTATTTTCCAATTTAGGGAATTGTTGATGGTGCCAGCAGGACCTTGGTTCTTTCCCTGAGGTAATCTCCAGGGTAAGAGATTTTTGGAGTAGTTTTTGAAGGGGAAGTGTCCTTCAGGGACCAAATTAATATACTGACATCTTTTTGCTTCCTGATGCTGAGGTCTCTGAGGAAGGTGATGCCTTTCATTCCTTTCCAGCTCCAGAAATTAGTGGGCAATGCTCTTGTCCTATCCAGCATGGATTATTGTAATGCCCTCTAACTGGGCACTAAACAATTGTCACTCAAAAAGCTTTCGCCGCTGCAGAACGCAGCAGCTCGCCTCCTCAAAAAACACTTCCTAAATACAAGTTGGTGTCCAGCATCCTAGATGAATTTTATTGGCTTCCCGTAAGGAAAAGGGTTGCATTCAAGGCACTTTGCATGGCACTTAAGGCCTTGCATGGTGTAGGACCTGACTATCTTGCAGGTAAATTCAGGTGGTTTTAACCACATAGAAGACTGATATCTGCTGCATTTATATTTAGTCTCTGTCCCCAGGATAAAGAAAGTTTCTTAGGGTGACCACAGCTTTGTACATACCAGCTGTCAGCTATGGAATAAACTCCCATTACAGCTTAAAAGTCACTCGAATCTTTCTAGATATCGTAAACAGATGAAGTCTTGGCTGTTTATCTCATCATTTTAATCCCTAAAGTTTCTTAGTTAGTTTGTCTCAGGTTCCTAGCACCAAAACACTCTTGGGTATTTGTGCACTTTAGAAAATTCAAATTCAGTTCAATACAAATACTGAGTATGCCAGACATACCCATCCTACTGTGGCAGTGTATGAATTCGTGGAAAGTCAGAGCATTGCTTTGACCCAAGAAACAAATGTAGAATGGATCTATGTGACCCAATACCCCTTACTGTGAATCAGCAACACGTTGAATGGCAAATTTGCTTTCTGCTTTAGCAGAGGTATTTAGTGAAGAATATTTTTCCACTGAGTGTATAATGGCTTAGCTCAGGCAGTTCTAGAATTACTTTGCCACAGGTAACTGTCAAACCCAGAATAAAGTGGAAAAGATGAACTTTTCAACAGAGTCACCATTTGTAGCAGATAAATAAATGTTGTATTATCAGTGGGCACCCATACCATGGTAATAACATGCAATACTGGTTTACCAATATTTCTGGAATGTGAAGGTAAAGAAGGTTGGCAAAACCGGTCTTGTATTCCCATGTCTTCACCTATTGCACACAAAGGGTAATTTTATGAAAAATGTCACATGACTGAGAGAGATCTTTGTGCTAAGTCTTGTGCTCTAGTGTACTTTTTATAATAGACAATGGTATAGATGTATTTGCAACTCTTTCTCTAAGGCTCATTTTGTGTGAATACAAAGTTAGTGGTTGCATAATGTATGCACTTCACTTGGTGTGCGAGCTATGTTTGCATGGCTGTTGTGCCCTGGCCACAATTTATGTGGCTTTCAGTTTTAATTTAACTGTATTTTAATGTTTATGACATCACGCTTGAACATAAAAGTAATATTAGAACTAAAATGATGAAATCCACCATTGCCACTAATTTTTTGGAAGTCACCACCAAATAAGCTAACTGAAAGTTTGCATTTTAGAGGTGATTGCCCTAACAGAAGGAAAGGACAATAAAAAGACTCTGTTGCAGAGGGAGAATTATTGGATTTATCATCTTAACACCCTTAAACCATATGGACTGAACGAAAGGGTTGAATTTACATGTTACCTTTAGTAACCAACAGAACCTCAGGAGTGACTTTTACTCAGAGTGGTCTAAAATTCATTACACTTATGCTTGATCTAGAGTTTGTAATAACTGAGGCATATACAAAAATCTCGTATAACAATATGCACGTTTTGTTGAACACACTCGTTAGGATTGATGAACACAAACGCTAAATGTATTTTGACACAGTATTTAATGTTTTGATGTTGGGGGGCGGAGCTTGCCAGCAAAGAACATGGCCGCATAAGCCCCGGGCTCCGCTCGGTGAATTTTATAATCCTCCATTAATCCTGCATCAGCAGCACTTATAGCGTGTAATCCTGACCTCCTGACCAGCGGAGAGCAGTGCGGCGCACAGGGTGAAATCCTGACCCTCCTCTGTGCCCAAGTCCCTGCGAACGAGCGGACGGAGGAGCCGAGCTGTGGTAGGCCGAGAAGCAGCGGCATCGAGTGCTGAGGCGAGCCGTCTTGCGTAGCAGTGCGTGCGGCCAGGGGGTGTCGTCTGCCCGGGAGGGGTGTGGACCCAAACCTACTGCCTGGAGCACGGGCTGAAAGGCGGCGGCTGCGGTTACATCAAGGCGTCGCCTGACCGCTGAGAACACAGAGTCACCCCTTCGGGACATCTCGACGCTCCTGCCCCCTCCAGCCGTTGGTGTGATAGCGTGAGACGGTGGAGGCCCTCCTAACGCTAAAGAGGCCCGGCGGCTTGGTGAGAGAACGCGACGCTTGCTGTGGGTTGGATTGAGCGCCATACTGCGGCAATTATCTACAGAGCCCCAAATCAAAGGAGGCGAGTAGCATGGGCTATAGACATCATTGTGGTTTCCCGGATGCGTTGCACAGCACGTAGAGGGTGCTTACTTACGACGGAGACAAACTGACCGACTGAAACGGGGGAGCCTAGCCTGCCTGCCCCACCGTGCCTTTGGGGTGTTCCCCTTGGGCCCCAGCGCACAGACTTGGACATCCTTTGGCAGACACAGTGAGTTGGGCACCACAGACTGGATCGCTGGGTGCGCACACTGGGGTACACAGGGGGTGCCGGACCCGAGCCTTACACTCCACAGTAGCGAGACCTACAGTCCCCAGGAGATAGTTCAGCAGTAACGGCCTAACCCCGCTAGTACCCCGAGGCTGGACGGAAGCTAACTCAGTCCTCTCTCCGGTACTCACGGCTGCTCGACTATAACGGAGGTGGGACCAGAACTGCGGCGATAACACGGCCACACCAGTTGGGCAATTCTCCGTCCCAGAGGGCACGGCGGCTGTAGAGCGCTTAACCAAGGTACATAATCTACACTGCGGGGAGTACGGCACGCTCCATACATGATGGGGCGAGGGGATAAATCGCAAACTAAACTCTCTTTTGACCAACGGAGATCTAAATCGCAAGATGCTACCCGCGCGAAAAATGGCGCGTTGCAAGATGGCGACGGCACAGACAATGACGCAGACATAAAATCCATGCTATTAGCGATAGACAAAGGTCTTCAAAATAGTATGTCGGCTTTGGGATCTAAAATTGATGCCCTCACATACAGAATGGACAGGATGGCTGAAAGAATAGACAAGCACGCAGATATGTCTGAGCCGAGACTAACTGAAGTGGAGGAAGCGCACTTGGAGCTGAACACTGGACACCAAAAAATTGAATCACTGATGAAGACACTTCAGGACAAAACCGAGGACTTGGAGGCGAGGTCTCGGCGCTGTAATCTACGGATAACGGGCTTGCCGGAAACAACCCAGACGGGAAATATGGAGAGGTTTGTGGAAAAACTACTCGTCACTTTGCTTGGGGAGGAAACTTTCTCTTCACTGTTTGTGATTGAGCGCGCCCATCGCTCCTTGGGGCCGCGACCGAAACCGGGAGCCCCCCCACGCCGATCATTGCTAAAGTCCTCAACTACAGGGACAGGGATGCGGCACTGAGGCGAGCCAGAGACAAGAAAACGCTACAATATGAGGGGTCGGAGATTTCGCTGTACCCGGACCACACTGCTAGGGTACAGGAGGCCCGCAAACATTTTGCTCCGTATAAGAAACAGCTTTGTGACCTAGGCTTGGACTACGCAATGCTATACCCGGCGAAGCTACGGGTCAATAGGCAAGGACATTCCCATCTGTTTACAGTGCTGGAGGAACGACAAAGGAGCGACTCGGACCCAGCGATATCTGATGAAATTAAAACACTCATCACTGAATACAATGAGGAGGCCGACAGAGAGGTACAACAAATGGGCAAATATGCCACTGCACGAACGTATGGGGAAAGAGACCGACCTAGCTCACTCTTAGCTAGAATACTCAGGGGTACCAGGGGGAAATCCAAGATCTCAGAACTGAAGACGACGGGGGGAGAAGTACTAACGGACGAAAAGGAGATTGCTGAAGAGTTTAGGAGCTATTATGCTGCCTTGTACACCTCCAGGGGAAGGGACCTATCGGATGACATCTCTGACTATCTTGAACATATCTCGCTGCCCATGCTAACTAACGCGCAGCAGGAGTTTCTCATGCATCCCATAGAGAGAGACGAAATTGCAGAAGCCCTGTCGAGTATGCGCTCTGGCAGCGCTCCAGGCATAGATGGGCTCACAGTGGGATTTTACAAAGCATTCCAGGAAAAACTACTCCTGCATCTGTCCGCTCTGTTTGATGACATCTGTGTGGAAGGGAGCATGCCGCGATCAATGAGAGAAGCACTAATTGTCACAATCCTTAAACCAGGTAAGGCTCCCGACGAGTGCGGCTCCTACAGGCCACTCTCTTTATTCAATGTTGATGCAAAGCTGTACGCGAAGGTCTTAGCCACTCGCCTTGCACTTCTGGCCCCAGAGTTGGTCGCTCCGGAACAAGCGGGCTTCATTCCAGAAAGGAATCTGACCTATAATATACGAACAGTGCTGGGCACCATGCAACACACTAGGCAGGACACTAAGGCCATAGTGGTCTTCCTCGACATGGAGAAGGCCTTTAATTCCATCGAGTGGCCATTCTTAAGTAGAGTTCTGAGACGCATGGGCCTAGGTGAGCCGTTTCTCCAAATGCTAGGCGCACTATATCACAAACCAACGGCCAGGATTCGACTGGGAGATCGAGTGACGGACTCCCTTCCTATTGGCAGAGGCACCAGACAGGGCTGTCCACTGTCTCCCTTGTTATACGCACTGGTGGCAGAGCCACTTGCCTGTGCACTCAGGGAATATCATGGGAATGAAGGAATCAATTTCCCAACTTATCAGATAGTAGTGTCGACATATGCAGACGACACCCTGCTATTTGTTCGTGACCCAGAAAATAACTTGTCATCAATGCTGAGAGAAGTAGTTCGATTTGACGCTCTGTCTGGCCTCAGAGTCAATTGGACGAAGTCTGTGGCGTTTTCCCTCACCCCTGTAACATGTAGGTTTGAAATGGAGTATCCACTGCAGTGGACCACTGACCCGGTCCGATACTTAGGAGTCAAGTTACACACGGACACTATTATGGTATCTAGTATGAATTCATGTGTGATATAACTTTGTTTTATAAATGCTGAATTGTAATTCGCATTTCTCTGTCTTTTAGAAATATCTCAAATGATATATGTTTTGTTCTGTAGAAGGTGGTGTGAACCATTTCTTTCCACCGTAACGCCACGTTGACAGAATATTGTGATTGCGTACATATCTTTGATAGATTGTATGTGTATTTATTTAATTATTCATGCATTATTGAAGGACGATGTATTTGAGGAGATCGGAAGGCATTTGATAATGACAGACTATGTATCCACGGATGTTTTTATACATGCAATTGTTATACAAATGCTTTTATAAAAATAAAAGAAAATATAATTTGAGGATTATGTCTGACTGAGAATAATTTCTATATTTTTATATATAAGGGGAAAGTTTTTACTAAAATGTTTGTAGATGTTGAACTAACTGCCGTTTAGTGCATTTCCATTCGCTCTATAAAGAAAACGTTGGACCCAACTGTGAACAGGAGTGCACACAAGGGAATTTTGGCTGTTTTCCCAATTGTAAACTACCCTGTCCCTTTTGGCAATAAAGGGTGACTCCCTCCTTTTTTTAAGAGGCATGTCCTTTGGTGTGAGTAGCTTAGATTGGCAGCAGTACCTGGGCAACCTTAGTGGCCATGGACCACAAACCGAAGGCTATCTTCATGTGCAGGTGTTAGGCCTCCCTTGGGGACCACTGCCCCTATTTCAGATTTGTGGAACCTGAGCAAGGATAGGCATAGGTCCAGGAAGCTTGCCGGGGACTTGAGGCCCGTGCCTATGAAGCTTACGCCGGGTCTGCATCCCCTTGTCAGGACTTGCAGATCTCAGGGGCCACGCTGGTGGTGCAAACTCGCAAAAAACACAGTTGATGGACAGAATGTAGAACAATGTCATACATTCACCCCAGTACAAGGATCTGGGCCTAAATCCATCGTTTATTTGCACTCCACACCACCCTGGGTTAGACACTGGCTATATGTAAATCAGCTCTGACCCTGTGCCTCATGGGAACAGTCCAGTCCGAACTACCAAGCCATGTCTTTCCCAGACCGGAATCAAGCATCCAAGGACCGGTTTCTGTCTATCAGCCTTCATTCAGCGTGGATAGCTTGACTCCAGTGGTGTGGAGAGCCTGGGACTCACGTCTGAGCATACCCAGCCCACTCAGGGTAAAAATTGCAAAAAACACAGTTGATGGACAGAATGTAGAGACATGAAGACATGGCTTGGTAGTTCGGACTGGACTGTTCCCATGAGGCACAGGGTCAGAGCTGATTTGCATATAGCCAGTGTCTAACCCAGGGTGGTGTGGAGTGCAAAAAAACGATGGATTTAGGCCCAGATCCTTGTAAAGGGGTGAATGTATGACATTGTTCTACATTCTGTCCATCAACTGTGTTTTTTGCAATTTTCACCCCGAGTGGGCTGGGTATGCTCAGACGTGAGTCCCAGGCTCTCCACACCACTGGAGTCAAGCTATCCAGGCTGAATAAAGGCTGATAGCCAGAAACCGGTCCTTGGATGCTTGATTCCGGTCTGGGAAAGACAAGGCTTGGTAGTTCGGACTGGACTGTTCCCATGAGGCACAGGGTCAGAGCTGATTTGCAAATAGCCAGTGTCTAACCCAGGGTGGTGTGGGGTGCAAAAAAACGATGGATTTAGCCCCAGATCCTTGTACTGGGGTGAATGTATGACATTGTTCTACATTCTGTCCATCAACTGTGTTTTTTGCAATTTTCACCCCGAGTGGGCTGGGTATGCTCAGACGTGAGTCCCAGGCTCTCCACACCACTGGAGTCAAGCTATCCAGGCTGAATGAAGGCTGATAGCCAGAAACCGGTCCTTGGATGCTTGATTCCGGTCTGGGAAAGACATGGCTTGGTAGTTCGGACTGGACTGTTCCCATGAGGCACAGGGTCAGAGCTGATTTACATATAGCCAGTGTCTAACCCAGGGTGGTGTGGAGTGCAAAAAAACGATGGATTTAGGCCCAGATCCTTGTACTGGGGTGAATGTATGACATTGTTCTACATTCTGTCCATCAACTGTGTTTTTTGCAATTTTCACCCCGAGTGGGCTGGGTATGCTCAGACGTGAGTCCCAGGCTCTCCACACCACTGGAGTCAAGCTATCCAGGCTGAATGAAGGCTGATAGCCAGAAACCGGTCCTTGGATGCTTGATTCCGGTCTGGGAAAGACATGGCTTGGTAGTTCGGACTGGACTGTTCCCATGAGGCACAGGGTCAGAGCTGATTTACATATAGCCAGTGTCTAACCCAGGGTGGGGTGGAGTGCAAAAAAACTATGGATTTAGGCCCAGATCCTTGTACTGGGGTGAATGTATGACATTGTTCTACATTCTGTCCATCAACTGTGTTTTTTGCAATTTTCACCCCGAGTGGGCTGGGTATGCTCAGACGTGAGTCCCAGGCTCTCCACACCACTGGAGTCAAGCTATCCAGGCTGAATGAAGGCTGATAGCCAGAAACCGGTCCTTGGATTCTTGATTCCGGTCTGGGAAAGACATGGCTTGGTAGATCGGACTGGACTGTTCCCATGAGGCACACGGTCAGAGCTGATTTGCATATAGCCAGTGTCTAACCCAGGGTGGTGTGGAGTGCAAAAAACCGATGGATTTAGGCCCAGATCCTTGTACTGGGGTGAATGTATGACATTGTTCTACATTCTGTCCATCAACTGTGTTTTTTGCAATTTTCACCCCGAGTGGGCTGGGTATGCTCAGACGTGAGTCCCAGGCTCTCCACACCACTGGAGTCAAGCTATTCAGGCTGAATGAAGGCTGATAGCCAGAAACCGGTCCTTGGACGCTTGATTCCAGTCTGGGAAAGACATGGCTTGGTAGTTCGGACTGGACTGTTCCCATGAGGCACAGGGTCAGAACTGATTTGCATATAGCCAGTGTCTAACCCAGGGTGGTGTGGAGTGCAAAACAACGATGGATTTAGGCCCAGATCCTTGTACTGGGGTGAATGTATGACATTGTTCTACATTCTGTCCATCAACTGTGTTTTTTGCAATATTCACCCGAGTGGGCTGGGTATGCTCAGACGTGAGTCCCAGGCTCTCCACACCACTGGAGTCAAGCTATCCAGGCTGAATGAAGGCTGATAGCCAGAAACCGGCCCTTGGATGCTTGATTCCGGTCTGGAAAAAGGCATGGCTTGGTAGTTCGGACTGGACTGTTCCCATGAGGCACAGGGTCAGAGTTGATTTACATATAGCCAGTGTCTTACCCAGGATGGTGTGGAGTGCAAAAAAAACGATGGATTTAGGCCCAGATCCTTGTACTGGGGTGAATGTATGACATTGTTCTACATTCTGTCCATCAACTGTGTTTTTTGCAATGTTCACCCCGAGTGGGCTGGGTATGCTCAGACGTGACTCCCAGGCTCTCCACACCACTGGAGTCAAGCTATCCAGGCTGAATGAAGGCTGATAGCCAGAAACCGGTCCTTGATGCTTGATTCCGGTCTGGGAAAGACATGGCTTGGTAGTTCGGACTGGACTGTTCCCATGAGGCACAGGGTCAGAGCTGATTTGCATATAGCCAGTGTCTAAACCAGGCTGGTGTGGAGTGCAAAAAAACGATGGATTTAGGCCCAGATCCTTGTACTGGGGTGAATGTATGACATTGTTCTACATTCTGTCCATCAACTGTGTTTTTTGCAATTTTCACCCCGAATGGGCTGGGTATGCTCAGACGTGAGTCCCAGGCTCTCCACACCACTGGAGTCAAGCTATTCAGGCTGAATGAAGGCTGATAGCCAGAAACCGGTCCTTGGATGCTTGATTTCGGTCTGGGAAAGACATGGCTTGGTAGTTCGGACTGGACTGTTCCCATGAGGCACAGGGTCAGAGCTGATTTGCATATAGCCAGTGTCTAACCCAGGGTGGTGTGGAGTGCAAAAAAACGATGGATGTAGGCCCAGATCCTTGTACTGGGGTGAATGTATGACATTGTTCTACATTCTGTCCAACAACTGTGTTTTTTGCAATTTTCACACCGAGTGGGCTGGGTATGCTCAGACGTGAGTCCCAGGCTCTCCACACCACTGGAGTCAAGCTATCCAGGCTGAATGAAGGCTGATTGCCAGAAACCGGTCCTTGGATGCTTGATTCCGGTCTGGGAAAGACATGGCTTGGTAGTTCGGACTGGACTGTTCCCATGAGGCACAGGGTCAGAGCTGATTTGCATATAGCCAGTGTCTAACCCAGGGTGGTGTGGAGTGCAAAAAAACGATGGATGTAGGCCCAGATCCTTGTACTGGGGTGAATGTATGACATTGTTCTACATTCTGTCCATCAACTGTGTTTTTTGCAATTTTCACCCCGAGTGGGCTGGGTATGCTCAGACGTGAGTCTCAGGCTCTCCACACCACTGGAGTCAAGCTATCCAGGCTGAATGAAGGCTAATAGCCAGAAACCGGTCCTTGGATGCTTGATTCCGGTCTGGGAAAGACATGGCTTGGTAGTTCGGACTGGACTGTTCCCATGAGGCACAGGGTCAGAGCTGATTTGCATATAGCCAGTGTCTAACCCAGGGTGGTGTGGAGTGCAAAAAAACGATGGATTTAGGCCCAGATCCTTGTACTGGGGTGAATGTATGACATTGTTCTACATTCTGTCCATCAACTGTGTTTTTTGCAATTTTCACCCCGAGTGGGCTGGGTATGCTCAGACGTGAGTCCCAGGCTCTCCACACCACTGGAGTCAAGCTATCCAGGCTGAATGAAGGCTGATAGCCAGAAACCGGTCCTTGGATTCTTGATTCCGGTCTGGGAAAGGCATGGCTTGGTAGATCGGACTGGACTGTTCCCATGAGGCACACGGTCAGAGCTGATTTGCATATAGCCAGTGTCTAACCCAGGGTGGTGTGGAGTGCAAAAAAACGATGGATTTAGGCCCAGATCCTTGTACTGGGGTGAATGTATGACATTGTTCTACATTCTGTCCATCAACTGTGTTTTTTGCAATTTTCACCCCGAGTGGGCTGGGTATGCTCAGACGTGAGTCCCAGGCTCTCCACACCACTGGAGTCAAGCTATTCAGGCTGAATGAAGGCTGATAGCCAGAAACCGGTCCTTGGACGCTTGATTCCAGTCTGGGAAAGACATGGCTTGGTAGTTCGGACTGGACTGTTCCCATGAGGCACAGGGTCAGAACTGATTTGCATATAGCCAGTGTCTAACCCAGGGTGGTGTGGAGTGCAAAACAACGATGGATTTAGGCCCAGATCCTTGTACTGGGGTGAATGTATGACATTGTTCTACATTCTGTCCATCAACTGTGTTTTTTGCAATATTCACCCCGAGTGGGCTGGGTATGCTCAGACGTGAGTCCCAGGCTCTCCACACCACTGGAGTCAAGCTATCCAGGCTGAATGAAGGCTGATAGCCAGAAACCGGCCCTTGGATGCTTGATTCCGGTCTGGAAAAAGGCATGGCTTGGTAGTTCGGACTGGACTGTTCCCATGAGGCACAGGGTCAGAGTTGATTTACATATAGCCAGTGTCTTACCCAGGATGGTGTGGAGTGCAAAAAAAACGATGGATTTAGGCCCAGATCCTTGTACTGGGGTGAATGTATGACATTGTTCTACATTCTGTCCATCAACTGTGTTTTTTGCAATGTTCACCCCGAGTGGGCTGGGTATGCTCAGACGTGACTCCCAGGCTCTCCACACCACTGGAGTCAAGCTATCCAGGCTGAATGAAGGCTGATAGCCAGAAACCGGTCCTTGATGCTTGATTCCGGTCTGGGAAAGACATGGCTTGGTAGTTCGGACTGGACTGTTCCCATGAGGCACAGGGTCAGAGCTGATTTGCATATAGCCAGTGTCTAAACCAGGCTGGTGTGGAGTGCAAAAAAAAGATGGATTTAGGCCCAGATCCTTGTACTGGGGTGAATGTATGACATTGTTCTACATTCTGTCCATCAACTGTGTTTTTTGCAATTTTCACCCCGAATGGGCTGGGTATGCTCAGACGTGAGTCCCAGGCTCTCCACACCACTGGAGTCAAGCTATTCAGGCTGAATGAAGGCTGATAGCCAGAAACCGGTCCTTGGATGCTTGATTTCGGTCTGGGAAAGACATGGCTTGGTAGTTCGGACTGGACTGTTCCCATGAGGCACAGGGTCAGAGCTGATTTGCATATAGCCAGTGTCTAACCCAGGGTGGTGTGGAGTGCAAAAAAACGATGGATGTAGGCCCAGATCCTTGTACTGGGGTGAATGTATCACATTGTTCTACATTCTGTCCAACAACTGTGTTTTTTGCAATTTTCACACCGAGTGGGCTGGGTATGCTCAGACGTGAGTCCCAGGCTCTCCACACCACTGGAGTCAAGCTATCCAGGCTGAATGAAGGCTGATTGCCAGAAACCGGTCCTTGGATGCTTGATTCCGGTCTGGGAAAGACATGGCTTGGTAGTTCGGACTGGACTGTTCCCATGAGGCACAGGGTCAGAGCTGATTTGCATATAGCCAGTGTCTAACCCAGGGTGGTGTGGAGTGCAAAAAAACGATGGATGTAGGCCCAGATCCTTGTACTGGGGTGAATGTATGACATTGTTCTACATTCTGTCCATCAACTGTGTTTTTTGCAATTTTCACCCCGAGTGGGCTGGGTATGCTCAGACGTGAGTCTCAGGCTCTCCACACCACTGGAGTCAAGCTATCCAGGCTGAATGAAGGCTAATAGCCAGAAACCGGTCCTTGGATGCTTGATTCCGGTCTGGGAAAGACATGGCTTGGTAGTTCGGACTGGACTGTTCCCATGAGGCACAGGGTCAGAGCTGATTTGCATATAGCCAGTGTCTAACCCAGGGTGGTGTGGAGTGCAAAAAAACGATGGATTTAGGCCCAGATCCTTGTACTGGGGTGAATGTATGACATTGTTCTACATTCTGTCCATCAACTGTGTTTTTTGCAATTTTCACCCGAGTGGGCTGGGTATGCTCAGACGTGAGTCCCAGGCTCTCCACACTACTGGAGTCAAGCTATCCAGGCTGAATGAAGGCTGATAGCCAGAAACCGGTCCTTGGATGCTTGATTCCAGTCTGGGAAAGACATGGCTTGGTAGTTCGGACTGGACTGTTCACATGAGGCACGGGGTCAGAGCTGATTTGCTTATAGCCAGTGTCTAACCCAGGGTGGTGTGGAGTGCAAAAAAACGATGGATTTAGGCCCAGATCCTTGTACTGGGGTGAATGTATGACATTGTTCTACATTCTGTCCATCAACTGTGTTTTTTGCAATTTTCACCCCGAGTGGGCTGGGTATGCTCAGACGTGAGTCCCAGGCTCTCCACACCACTGGAGTCAAGCTATCCAGGCTGAATGAAGGCTGATAGCCAGAAACCGGTCCTTGGATGCTTGATTCCGGTCTGGGAAAGACATGGCTTGGTAGATCGGACTGGACTGTTCCCATGAGGCACAGGGTCAGAGCTGATTTGCATATAGCCAGTGTCCAACCCAGGGTGGTGTGGAGTGCAAAAAAACGATGGATTTAGGCCCAGATCCTTGTACTGGGGTGAATGTATGACATTGTTCTACATTCTGTCCATCAACTGTGTTTTTTGCAATTTTCACCCCGAGTGGGCTGGGTATGCTCAGACATGAGTCCCAGGCTCTCCACACCACTGGAGTCAAGCTATCCAGGCTGAATGAAGACTGATAGCCAGAAACCGGTCCTTGGATGCTTGATTCCGGTCTGGGAAAGACATGGCTTGGTAGTTCGGACTGGACTGTTCCCATGAGGCACAGGGTCAGAGCTGATTTGCATATAGCCAGTGTCTAACCCAGGGTGGTGTGGAGTGCAAAAAAACGATGGATTTAGGCCCAGATCATTGTACTGGGGTGAATGTATGACATTGTTCTACATTCTGTCCATCAACTGTGTTTTTTGCAATTTTCACCCCGAGTGGGCTGGGTATGCTAAGACGTGAGTCCCAGGCTCTCCACACCACTGGAGTCAAGCTATCCAGGCTGAATGAAGGCTGATAGCCAGAAACCGGTCCTTGGATGCTTGATTCCGGTTTGGGAAAGACATGGCTTGGTAGTTCGGACTGGACTGTTCCCATGAGGCACAGGGTCAGAGCTGATTTGCATATAGCCAGTGTCTAACCCAGGGTGGTGTGGAGTGCAAAAAATGATGGATTTAGGCCCAGATCCTTGTACTGGGGTGAATGTATGACATTGTTCTACATTCTGTCCATCAACTGTGTTTTTTGCAATTTTCACCCCGAGTGGGCTGGGTATGCTCAGACGTGAGTCTCAGGCTCTCCACACCACTGGAGTCAAGCTATCCAGGCTGAATGAAGGCTAATAGCCAGAAACTGGTCCTTGGATGCTTGATTCCGGTCTGGGAAAGACATGGCTTGGTAGTTCGGACTGGACTGTTCCCATGAGGCACAGGGTCAGAGCTGATTTGCATATAGCCAGTGTCTAACCCAGGGTGGTGTGGAGTGCAAAAAAACGTTGGATTTAGGCCCAGATCCTTGTACTGGGGTGAATGTATGACATTGTTCTACATTCTGTCCATCAACTGTGTTTTTTGCAATTTTTACCCGAGTGGGCTGGGTATGCTCGGACGTGAGTCCCAGGCTCTCCACACCACTGGAGTCAAGCTATCCAGGCTGAATGAAGGCTGATAGCCAGAAACCGGTCCTTGGATGCCTGATTCCAGTCTGGGAAAGACATGGCTTGGTAGTTCGGACTGGACTGTTCACATGAGGCACCGGGTCAGAGCTGATTTGCTTATAGCCAGTGTCTAACCCAGGGTGGTGTGGAGTGCAAAAAAACGATGGATTTAGGCCCAGATCCTTGTACTGGGGTGAATGTATGACATTGTTCTACATTCTGTCCATCAACTGTGTTTTTTGCAATTTTCACCCCGAGTGGGCTGGGTATGCTCAGACGTGACTCCCAGGCTCTCCACACCACTGGAGTCAAGCTATCCAGGCTGAATGAAGGCTGATAGCCAAAAACCGGTCCTTGGATGCTTGATTCCGGTCTGGGAAAGACATGGCTTGGTAGATCGGACTGGACTGTTCCCATGAGGCACAGGGTCAGAGCTGATTTGCATATAGCCAGTGTCTAACCCAGGGTGGTGTGGAGTGCAAAAAAACGATGGATTTAGGCCCAGATCCTTGTACTGGGGTGAATGTATGACATTGTTCTACATTCTGTCTATCAACTGTGTTTTTTGCAATTTTCACCACGGTGGTGCAAACTCAGCCGAGGCCCACAATGGGTGCAACAAAATCTGCATATTTCCATTACTTATTCACAGGGTGTCCCTTTGGGACCCTTCCACGAGGGCCTGGAGCTCAAGAAATAATCACCTTGGCCTTTTACGTGTGCTTTCTTTTTTTCATGATTCGAGTCTAAGTACTGTTTCTGGTAAAATGGCAGCTGTAAAAAAAAAATCTTGATGTTGTTGTCAGCCAATCAGAGTACTTTGGTTCCACTGAAGTGACTTTGAGTTTGCAGATGATGGGGGAGAAGGCACCCTCTTCTAATAAGATTTGAGCATGTTTAAATTTTGAGTCCAAAGAGGTCTGTGAAACCGTGTTTGTGGACCTCCGTGATCCTGGTATCCCTAACATGTTACCTCTTCATGTCCAGATCAGAAAACCGTTTAAACTCTTTCATCATTTTTTTAAACTACTGAAAAAATTTACATCAATCTGAGAAGACTACCATGAGTAAAATTCTTCTTCCATGCCAAGTTTGGTGTAAGACCTCTCAGTGTTTTTCAGACCCCCCTAATAAAATAAATATTACAAAATTATTGTTATTACACAATTTGAAAGTTCTGTGCGAATTCGCTAACCCTGGGCACTCCCTGGGACTTGGGACCCCTTCTAAAGATTTAGGATTTGCAACTTCATTACAGGATTTTGTAATCCAGAAAAAAATAGAATTCACTGCAATACAGATGCGCTTGGCCAATGCAACATGTGGGAGTTGGCAGCACATGGCATGCTGGGAACATGACCTGGCTGCAGGTCAGGCCCTGCAGGCCCTGACTTCCCATGAAGGATTGTTTGCAAGAGTTGGCCACAGATCAGGCCCTGTGGATTAGCCCAGCTGTGCATGATGAAAGGCCGTATGCCACAGGGCAGGCTGCCTGGTGCAAAGGTTGACCATTCTCATGGAGCTGAGTGCAGAGCTTGTGGCCACCCCCTGCTGAGCATGACCTCAGGCCCCATTCACATCAGGGGTGGCTCTCTGTAGCAGAGTGTCTAGAGGGTTGGGTAAAGTTGCATGTAGTATATGATGAAAACCCTCATACATTCACTAAAAGCCTCAGAAATTCACTGAAAAAAACACAGAACATTGGAGTTATGGATACAAAACAAAGCCTGAAAGTCACCGATATCTGTGATCTACAGTTAGAGAAACGAACTATAGCTAACCCTATCAAGCACTGCTTGTGACCTTACATATGACATCAATCATGACATGTTAAATGATACCACTGGTGACATCTCTTATGACATCTCATATGACAGCACTGATGACATTATCTATGATAAAGCTGTTGACAACGGACTGTCAACCGCAAAGAAAAAAAAGAGGGGGGTCTACGGTTGTATGCAGCAGAGGTTGACTGGCTGCAGCGGAATGGCCAGGCTTTCACGGTAAACCCCTCCTGCGCACATAGCTGCAGACGTCATTTCAGACGTCAACTGTGATGTCATCAATGACAACAGGGGTGTGACTGATGATCAGTTTGCCTAGCCTTAACTGGTAAATTTGACCATAACTTCACTTTAACTGTATTTTTCAGTAAATTCAAACACACACACCCACACATAGGCACGTGGGCATGAATCGTATGCATGCACTCCCACACACACATACACACCCCACACACATTACCTCTTCTAGTGGGGTGTCTGAAATCCCAAAGCTGCTTAGTCCTAGGTCTCCTAGGGTCTCCTCCAGCTCCCTGAAGAGGCTTGCATAGGCCCGGTGCTTGAAGTCTTTGCTGGGAAGAAGGTAGACAAGCTCCTGTCCGATACTTTCAATCAGCTTAGCATCAGGAACATGGTGGTAAACGAGTTCACTGATAGCATTCACATCGCCTGGAAGAGTAAAGAAACAGGGAATCTAATGTTTTACTTTTTATTTGGAAAAGGGTGGAAGATCACAAACTACACATCTACAGGAACTCCCACCATTGGGATTAACTAAAACATGCAGGCAACACTGAAGAGCATTCATTAATTGGATGATCTCATGACCAGACTACAATATCCTTCACCCTCATGTAGTCTCAAGAATAAAAAAAACTTTGCTACTCAAACCTTTACACCATTACAAAACAACTGCAAATATATCGATTAGAGGTAATAGAAGTCAGGACTAAATATTAAAATAACATTTCAATCAAAGTTATATTGATTCAGCAGAAATAAATCTGTGCCAACCTCAAATCCAAAAGCTTTTCAGTGGTCTAGCAAGTGCTTCTAACTCAGAATGGTGAGTAATAATTTAACCCAAAAGCTGTATTGAAACACCTTAGTGATAAGATTGTGCTTGGACCAGATCTTTAGCATTTTATAGCTTTTAACATAAACCTAAAATACAAAGAGGGGGAGGGAGCACACTGTTTCGCATACCAACACACAGCTTGCCCTGATGCATTGTGGTAAATGCAGTGAATGTTAATACTCACTTTAGTTGAAAGCCTTTAATATTCACCATTGTTGGTGCAGCCTGAGCTGTGTATCTCTAGATGCATTTTTCAGGATATTTGTCCTTCAGTGCAGAGTAACAACTGAAATTTGGGGGTACTGGCAGTCCAACTCACAGTCTTCTCAGGTATCGTTGTATGACTCTCAGATCACAGGTGCATCCAAAAGCCTGTCAGCTAAACAACGCAAGAAGGAGCCAATTACATAAATGGGAAAGAAGCACACTGTCTGGCATAATCAATCAATCACTCAGATTTGTAGGGTGTGGATATTCACCCATGAGGGCATCCAGGCACTAGGATCCTTCTGCGATCAGTCGAAAAGCCAGGTTGTGAGCCCTTTTCTGTATTCCATGACAGAGGATGCTGTGCGGAGGTGGAGATTAAAGGATTTTCCAGGGCTTGACGGTGAGGTAGGAGAAGGAACTACCTCCGTAGTACCTTTGGCAGATACTGGGCGTGTGAGCAGGGGCGAAGGAGGTGAAGCGCAGGTGTCTGGAGGGGTTGGTGGTAGTTCAAGCGGTGGTTGATGTATTGTGGTCCTTGGTCGTGGAGGGCCTTGTTGGCATGTATCAGCAGCTTGAATTGGCATCTCTTCTGGACGTGGGGTTAATGGAGGTTCCTGAGGTGGGGGTGATGTGGGTCTGTTTGGGAAGGTTGAGGATGAGTCTGGCAGCTCAGTTCTGTAAGTTCAGGACTCTCCTCAGGGGTTGTTTGGTGATTCCTGAGTAGAGCGCGTTGCTGTAGTCGAGTCGGCTGGTGACTAGGGCTTGGGTGACGGTTTTCCTGGTATCGACGAGAGTCCAGTTGAAAATCTTTCAGAGCATTTAAAGGGTGTGGATGCATGCGGAGGTGATCGTGTTGATTTGGTGTTTAATGGTGAGTTTGCTGTCCAAGATGATGCCGAGGTTGGGGGCGTGGTCTGTGAGTATGGGTCAAAGTTCGGAAGGCCGCCAGGAGTCCTCCCAAAGGGAGGTGTTATTTCCAAAGATCAGCACTTCTGTATGACCAGTGTTTAGCATCAGGCAGTTGATCGTCATCCAGTCGGCAAGGCTCATCATGTAGTCGTGGAAGTTAGTCCTGGTGGTAGAGGGGTCATCTGAGAGCAAGAGGAGGAGGATGGCATACAATTCACCCTGATGCACTGTGTTAATTGTAGTGCATAATAACACTCAATTTAGTTGAAAGTCTTTACTATTCGTCACTGTTGGTGCAGCCAGAAGTGTGTATCTCTAGATGCATGTTTCATGATATCTGTCCTCCTTCAGTAGAGAGTAACAACTCAAATGTGGAAGTGCAGGCAATGTTGCTGTCTTCTCAGGATACTTTACCGCTTCCAGACCACAGGTGCATCTCAGAGACTGTTACCTCAACAACTCAAGGAGCGAATCACAAAGGGGGGTGGGGGGAGGCACACTAGCTGGTACAAAAACACTCCTGCCTTACACAGTTGTCTTTGATTACCCAAAAAATATTATGATTAAATGGCAGACTAATGTCCTACGGTATGCAAGTTACGAAGATGTTTTATGACCAACCAAGTCATGGAACTCAAAGATGACTTGTAATATCATTTTACACATAAAAGATGTATTCTGTTGCTTATAATGCATAGCCACAATTACATTGCTTCATCAACCCTTTTTTTTAAATCATTGGAGACTTTGCTCTATCTAAAGAAAAAAGATAATCTGAATAATAATAATCATAAATCTTTATTCGGATTCAAACAGAGCATTAAAAGATAAAATCATGCTATCAAATACATTCATTACAAATCCATTAGTGATTAAAATAAATAAAAAGGAAGTCCTGGTTACATTTAATTAAAAACTATATGAAGAGGGGGAAAGTCCAATCAATGATCAGTCAGGTCTTGATTGTCTTGACCTAAAAGCGGCCCCGCAAGAAGTTCGTAACTGCAAAAAAAGGTGTGTTCTATGGGAAAAAGTTGCAAATACATTAGCGCCCCTTGGGCTCAAAGATCTTAAAAGGAGCACAAGAAACTGCCTCTTGGGGTGGCTAAAATATTTACAGAAGAGTATAAAATGTAGGGTATCCTGTGGAGACCTGGAGTCGCAACCACAGGGCCCTCTCTCATTTAAATGAATATAACCAGAGATGGTGAAGTTGATTAAACCTAAATCGGATCACCAGCAACCTGTCGCTTGCACTGGTAAGGGTTGAAAGGTAGTTCACCATACCCTGCACTGATTTCAGCAAGGTTTGCCCCCTCACAGATGGCCTCAAGAGCTCAATGTTTTCTTAGTGAGCAACGGCATGCTTGTAGAGCAGGCCCTTTACTATGTTGAGCTCTTGGGGCCTCACTGAGTTGCTTATAAAGTTAACTCCGGGTTCTTCATGTATGGAGAACAAGGAGGTTCTCTGGGGGACCCTCAAAATTCGTCTCAGGAACTTATTATGGGCCAGCTGTAACATGTGCACTGAGGTATAACCCCAAACTTTGCTACTGGATAAAACTTTAGAAATGCATTGGATATAAATTTAAAAGCATGCCTGGCAACCATGATCCCAATCTGTGTGCATAGTTGGCGATGGCCCCTATTGATTTATTCATATCGCCCAACTTTCCGTCCTGCAGCGGTTTACAGTTTAGTTTTGCATCAAATAAAGTTCCCAGATAGGTAAAATCCGGGACCTTAGCTAGGGTGTGATTCCCTGCCTTAAAGGTTTTGGACCTAATCGACTGAGGGCCAACTTTCAAAATGTAAGATTTTGTAAAGTTGACCGTCGGTTGACCATGAAAGAAACAAATCGATCAATTTAAACCTGTAGGCCAATGCTGTGCGTGCCAAGAGCACCGCATTGTCAGCATATAATAAAACTGGAAATACTTTCCTACCCACTCTGGGACAGTCCGAATGTAGTGAAGAGAGGGTGACTTCTAGGTTATTAATATACATGGTGTATAAAAAAGGAGCTAATATGCATCCTTGACGGATACCTCTGGTGCAGTTGAACTGTTCTGAGAAGTCCTACCCCGAGAGTATCTAATTGCTGCGGTGGTGTGGGCATGAAGATTCATTAGTAAGGTTACAATGGCCGGGTCTACACCTAAGGAGTTAAGTAGGTCCCACAGGTTCTTGCAGTTCACCTAATCGATGGTGGATGTGAGGTCCATAAAAGCTGAAAACATAGTGCCAGGTTGAGCCACTGTGTATTTATTAACTAGTAAGTAAAGGTTGAGGCATTGCTCGGTGGTTGATTTGGCACAAGCCAAATTGCAACTCAGACATTATCCGATTTATATCCGCCCTTTGATAATCTTGTCAATAAAACCCATCCGAGGACCTTTACTACTGAGTCAATAAGGGATATAGTGCAGTAGCATTGGAGATTATCCTTATCCCCCTTCTTAAAGATAGGAATTATAGAAGCTGTTGACCAAGAAGGCAGCATCCCTTTCCTTGCTGATGTGTTTAACACCAAGATTAAAACTGGGGCCCAAACATCGATATTATCCTGGTAGAGATCCGGGAGGATCCCATCGGGTCATGGTGCCTTATTTCGGGATAATGCTTCAATGTCCATATAAACTTCCTCCAGGGAAAAAGTAACAATATTGTCACCTGGCTGAATTCCACCTTTTTTGGAGTCTCTTCAGTTTGACCAAAATTGTACACACCCTCAAAGGGATCAACCCACTGTTCAGGGGTAATATGATGGCATAACACTGGCATAAATGGCTCCAAAAGCAAGGCCTATTTATGACCTGACAAAAAAGTGTGCTGTCCCTTAGCTCACTGACTTTGGTCATCCTGTCCCATGCCTGTTTCTGTAACAATTGCCTTCGTTTTTTTAAGGCCCCCTTATAAATGAGAAAACGATTTGCCACCCACACTCTGTCACCGGGAGACTGTTTCAAGGCTTTCTTTAGGTGGCGGAAAGCCCTGGAACACTCGGCATCAAACCATTTAGGGTAATCGGAATGGTGGGTAAACCACAGGGATTGCTAGAAGGCCAGAAATGGTGTGAGCAATTGAGACAAAAGAGCATAACGTTTCTTCGCCCGGCACTAGAGGGTCCAGGCATGTTAACATCTCCTGCTGGCAAGTTTCAAAAAGTGAGCGATTAAAGGCCTTGGCATCTATCTGCGACTGCCTTAGGCACTTTTCCAGATCAGCTAGGGATAATAATTCTGGGGGCATACAAGAGCACTCCAAGAAGGGGACCACCCCTCAAGTGCCAAAAACAGAGGGTTTTGGTCACTCATGAGGCTGTCTAGTATGTTGAAAGTAAAAGCGGTCCATCCCAAGCAAGCTGAGACAAAAATACAATCGATAATCGTGGTGCACCCACCTACCTTTAAAAGTGGAGGGGGTTTGAGGTTTAGAGGGATTAATCATCTTGTCTAAGATAAAAAACAAATTATGAGTGTGTAAACAACGATTTAGTTCTGTACCTCTGGGGTGTGTTCCATGTGCAAGCCCTCAAGGATCGTGCAGGTATGTTTGCTATGTGATAGATTTGAGGAATTCGGGCATAGATCGCAATTTAAATCCCTTGCCAAGATAAGATTCTCTTGAGCAAGGCCCTCCCCAATTAAGGAGTCAATAGCACCACTTAAGGCTAAAAGGTTTGAGGACCCTCAAAGCCCCCTTTTTGAATTGTAAAAATTGATCAACAGCAGGGGAAAAGATCTCCTGATAAGTAATTTGAGGCCCTGTCACACAGGGGAGGCCCACTTCAAGCCCCATACTGAACCACAGAACTCAAGGGCAACAAGTATTATTAATTCACCGCTCGCTCTTCCAGGGCTAGAGCCTACAGGTGGGAAAAAAAGGTCTTGTACCCTTCCAGGAAAAAAATATTCTTTACTTGACACATCTCTTGTAAGCAAGTACTATTGAAGGACTTAATAAACACGATCCACCTCGCGTTCAGGAACTTTGCGGACAGGCCTACCACGTTCCATGAGACACGTTTTAAGTCCTTCCTTGAACCATGTGTGGGCTCTATGCGGGAAGTTGTGGGTCCGGTTGAGGGGTTAAAAACCACAAGGGAATCTGACATGCAAGGGCAGAGCTCTGTACTTAGGGAAGGTGTTGGGTGGTAAGTCAGCGTTGGGGGTACAGGGCCACAAGATCTATCAAGCCCTGTGAAGGCAGCCCTAGTTGAGGGTCCTGAGATGTGGGTTTTATGTCATGCTTAGGGAGTCAACACCTTTCTCTCTGAATAAGATGAATTGGGAATTTAGAGTGAGAAATAGATATAACCATATCAATTTGTAGCTTACAATTTCTTAAAAACATGAAATTGAGCAGTTTCCTTGAATTACTGTTTTTCCTATCGTACTGCGAACTAGAGTTTTGACCACATGCAAGGAGTGGAAATTTCACACGGTGCTTTTGCCTAATTTAATAAATCTCAATGCACCATTGCCAGAATTAATGAAGGCTCAGTTGGTCTAGCTGGGTATGCTCTGCAGTTCCTTTAAAATGTAGGTTGCTGTCAACTTTTGTTTAATTCACTGAGTCATTATGAGTTACTATCATTAAGAAGGACGTCTCAAATGTGGCCCGCAGCCAAAAGGTGTCTCCGGAATGTTTGGGAGCCCACAGACTTGAATATCAAGGGCAAACTCTGGACAACGCTTGGCCAGATGGTAGCTAAGCGGAATATTGTCCGGCTGTGGGAAGCAACAACACCACCGACACTGACCGCCTGGAAGACCGATATGGACTGGTGTATGATACGGGAGAAAACTGTATATGTAGCACGTGGTTGTCCCCGAAAGTGGATAGCGCTCTGGACTAAATGGAATATTTATCGTGGTAATATATGTTAGCCCCCATATGTCTGTCCCTCCCCCGACGAACCACCAACACCTTGATATGTACTGATCACTGCTATCCTCTTTCTTTCCCACTGAGATAATTTACGAAATAACTATTCGATTTGCGAATCTGTGACACAACTGTAATTAATAATCTACTGTATGCACTGACCAATCCACCTGAACTATTTAATAATAAGAATTTTTAAAAAAGAAGGACGTCTTTATAGTTTAGAACAAGTATAACAGCAGGCAGACAAATCTGTGCTCCCTTGTGCTGAACTTCAGGAGTGCAACCAAAACACCAAAAAAGCTGCATCAGCCGATTACTCGGAATTTACAGGGTTAGCTAATCTTTCCTTCAATGGTTTAAGTAACTCATATTGGTCATAGAACTTAGAGGTGACTTAAAATATGTTTTACAAGTATGGCAGAGGGTATTTTGGGCCATATGTAGGTAGGATTTATTTACCGATTCTTAATTACCGAATTTTACCGATTCGGTAATTAAGAATCGGTAAATATGAAGGGGGGACATGTAGGACAATCCAGATGTGTTTTTTACCGCTTTGAAGCCCATAGGAATGAATGGGCATTACCGATTCGGTATTTACCGAATCGGTAAATACCGAATTTCACAAGGGTGCAGGGGGTGTCACTTTGACACCCTCTGGCACCCCCAAAAGAGGCTCGGGTGCCATGTGGCAGGCATACCTGCCCCAAGGGCAGGTCTGCCTGTCATATGGCATAGGTGTGCATGCACACCGGAATCGGTATTTTAACATCAAATTGAATTTGATGGTAAAATACCGAATCTGTAAGGCTTGTGGGACTCAGAAGAGTCCCACCTACATCTCAATTTTACCGAATCTGTACAAATACCGATCGGTAAATTTACCGACCGGTATATTTACAGATTCGGTAAAATTACCGAAAGAGCCTGTTTCTGTCCCCCTACATCTCAAAAGCCAAATACCGGTCGGTAACGGCCGAAATCGGCCGTTACCGACCAGTATTTGGCTACCTATATCTGGCCCTTTATTCCTTATTATACAAGGTCAGATCATTACCTTTCCTAAAAAACTCTGGAATTCTTGATCTCTTGAGAGTATGGTTGCAAAATAACTAAGGAATTTCAGTGGGAAAGCACACCAAATGCAGGTAGTAATTTGTTGAAAAACAATTTATATACAGTTTAGAACAAGTCACTTTAAAATATGCTGTTCTTCTAAAGTAATGCAGCATGCATAGAGATTCTTTTTTAGTGTATTATACTATACCCTTGCAAAAAATGAACATGCAGTATATTTCTTACTTCGCCTAATGACTTTATTTTTGGAAGAAACAGTTGGGGAGAGCTAAAAACAAGTTGTTCTGGTTATCATTGATTGCACAACAGTCATAATTCGACCCAGTGACCTGCATTTCACATTGTGTTCTGGATTCAGCTGGCATTCAACTGTAGAATTTCAGCTGTAGAAAGATATTGTAGTTGAGCAGCTATGACATTTTCTTGAACATGCTGGACAGCTGTTTGATGAGGGGGGGTTTTCCTACTTTAACTGACCTGAATTCGAAGTTAAATTTTACACAAAATAGATTTTTCAATTATTTACAAATAGAAGATTATGCCATTTGGGATATAGCTCATTAGATTCGTTTGACGACCACAGAAATATTAGAATTACTAAACTCTACTAAGGACACAATATCTATCTGGACATTTACAATGTATAGAAATAAAGGTGATATGTCAGTATTGGCCCACCAATGGAGTAGCAAATTAGATTTGTTAATTCGGCCATATGATATAGAGGAAGCCCTAAACATACTAAATCTCTAGTTGTATCAGTCAACCTTAAGCTCCAGGAGTTTAAAACTCTAAACACCGTGTCTTATACGCCATACAAAATAACAAAAAGGTGTACTAGTTAATGTTAATGTTATGAGATTGCTAGAGCGCATGGCTGCCCGTGAGCGTCCCAGCGCTGAACATGTACAGTTGGAGTCAAGAGGGGGAGCTCATGGAAACAGCCAAGTTTTCAGAGATTTTCGAAATGTCAGAAGGTTGGGCTGTGCACGGAGATCCGGGGGGAGGGAGTTCCACAGCTTGGAGGCGTTGTATGAAAAACGCCGACCTCCTGATCGTGATCTCTTGATCTTAGGTGGCAGGGTTAGGTTGGCATTAGAGGATCGGAGGGGTCTGGAGGTGGTCTATGGAGTCACCAGATCTTTGAGGATAGGGGGGGCTTTTCCATTGAGAATTTTATGCGTTAGACAGAGCGCTTTGAAATGCACTCTTTCCCAAACGGGTAGCCAGTGCAGCGCTCTAATGGCCGGTTTGGCCGAGCAACGGCTCTTGGTGTTGGTAAGAATCCTAGCGGCCGCGTTCTGCACTACCTGTAGTTTAGTTGTTACTTTCCGCGGTACGCCTAGGTACAGTGCGTTGCCATAGTCCAACCTTGACAAAATGAGGCCCTGAATCAGGAGTTTCCTTGATTGGAAAGGAAGCAGAGGAAGAATTTTCCGAGCGGAGCGCAGGACTCCAAAACAGACTCCAGCCGTTTTCCTTGCTTGGGTATGCATAGTGAGATTTTGGTCTAACCATAGACCGAGGCTTTTAATCTCGGATTTGGGAGTTGGAGGGTTACCCATGCATGGGGGCCAGAGAGAGTCTGGATGGAAATGGGACTGGTTCCCCATCACCATAATCTCGGTCTTGTCGCTATTAAGCTTCAAGTGAGATCTGTCCATCCAGCTGACAATGTCTCTCAGGCAGGAGTGAAGATTGATAGTGGGATTTTCCTGCTGAGTGAGAGAGACAACCAGCTGCGTATCATCCGCATAAGTCAGGAGTTTGATCCCATGTGAGGTGACTATCTTTTCCAGGGGGGACATATATACGTTGAAGAGCGTAGGGCTCAACGAAGAGCCCTGTGGCACTCCGCAACGTATAGGGGTCTCTTTAGATGTGTAACTACCCTCTATCACCTGGAATGAGCGGTCCTGAAGAAACGATTTCAGCCACGATAGGGCGGTGCCTGTGATCCCAAGATCTCTAAGTCGCTGGGCCAGGATCTGATGGTTGACCGTGTCGAAGGCCGCGCTTAGGTCCAAGAGGATCACTGCCACTGATCCTCCTGCATCCAAGATCTTCCTGGCCTCCTCGACCACCATCACCATCGCTGTTTCAGTACCATGGCCCGGGCGAAATCCTGTCTGTGAGGATTTAAGTAGTTCGTTTACTTCAAGGTACTCAGACAGCTGGCCATTTATAAATTTTTCTGTGATCTTACTAATGGCCGGGAGGAGAGAAATCGGCCTGAAGTTGGATAGGTTAAGGGGGTCTAAGTTAGGTTTTTTAAGTAGGGCCCTAACCTTCGCCTTCTTCCAGCTAGGGGGTACTAGTCCATCTGCTAGAGAGGCGTTGATCACGTTTGCCATTGGTGCAAGAACGGTAGATGCTACCTGCTTTAAGATTTTGACTGGTGCCGGGTCCGACGGTGAGCCACTCTTAAGTGCATGGAGAATGGAGGACAAAGTGTCCGTACTTATGGGAGTGAATGTGTCAAGTCCCATGTTAAAGTTATTAACCTGCATTAAGGTCGTAGATGAAGGGTCCATCGGGGAGAGCGGCGGCAGTTGCTGAAGAATGTTTTGGATCTTTTGATCAAAGAATGTGGCCAACTTATGACAGTGGATGTCCGAGAGATCAGACGAGTCAGTGGGCTCTGGTGTTTTTAAAAGTTGTTTAACAATTTGGAAAGTCTCCCTCGACGAGAAAGATGCAGCACTAATTTTCTCCTGGAAAAAAGCGGTTTGGGCAGTTTTCAGGGCTTTATTATAGTTAAGAATAGACAATCTATACTCCTTTTTGCTATTAGGGTTGAAGTCTTTCCACCACTCTCTTTCAGCCCTTTTACAGAGTTTCTTCAGAAAGCGCGTCTCCTGAGTAAACCATGGGGGTGAGGTCAGCTGCGTTTTTTTGGGCAGGATCGTGTTGAGAGATTTTTCAATCCAAGAGGAAAACTCCCCGTCCGCTGTAACAGGATCGGTTTCATGGATTGGTATGGAGAGTTCCAAGGCCTGCTTCCATTTTCCAGTATCTAGTTTGGCCCAGGGACGAGCCAGTTTGCCATGAGGTTGATTAGGAGGAGGGATAAAAGAAATCTCCCACCTAAAGGGAATAAGCAGGTGATCCGACCAAGGCAGGGGAATCGGAGCATTAGTTTTAAGATCATCAATGTTGCATATGATGGGATCGAGTAAGTGTCCAAGCGTATGCGTAGGTTGATCGTTCTTGAGATGGAGATGGAGAGTGGACAGATCTAAAAGTAATTCTGATGCGGTATTGTCATCGTTGTTTTTGAAATGGATATTAAGATCCCCTAAGATTACCAAGTTGGATAGAGTGCTGGACATGGTCGTGGCGAAGTCCAGGAGGGAGCTACTGAATTGGCCCAAAGGCCCTGGTGGGCGGTAGATAAGGACTCCTGAAAGGGAGTTGCATGGGGACAGTTGGATGCTAAAATGTACATTTTCACAGTCCAATAAGGGGCTGTCATGAAATCTACATGGAAATTGTTCCTTGTGGATAATAGCTATCCCTCCACCCCTTCCCTTCGCTCGGTCTAGGTGTTGCACGAGGTAGCCCAAGGGTAGCGCCTGTACAACATCATAGTCTGAGTCTGGAGTGAGCCATGTCTCAATGAGAAACAAGATCTCAAATTGCTCCTCTTCTAGTAACATATTGATTTCATGCGCATGTTTGGGCAGGGATCTGCAATTTAACAGAGCCATTTTAATAATTGTCAGGGGTGCCTGGTTCTTCAGTACTGGAGCAAGTTTAAATGGGCAGTGAGGACAGTGGGCAAAAGAGCTCTCACCTTTAAAAATATTGGTGCAGGAAGGCTGTAGCGGCTGTTTCAGTTGGAGCAGGGA
Source organism: Lissotriton helveticus (assembly GCF_964261635.1). Taxonomy (NCBI): domain Eukaryota; kingdom Metazoa; phylum Chordata; class Amphibia; order Caudata; family Salamandridae; genus Lissotriton; species Lissotriton helveticus. The sequence continues at coordinate 1,811,496,894 of NC_136057.1, forward strand.
GTCTCTAGAGTACGCTAACCCTACTTGAGTGGCAAGGTCCAGGGTACCTGGCCCTAGGCTCGTCCTGGCGCGGACGGACACAGACGGGCTTGCCTTAGGCGCGCTGCCGGCGCGCTCGCTGCGCTCGTCCTCTGCGCTTCCGCCAGAGGCACATATTTATTAGTAAGGGGAGGTGGAGGGGGGCTAAAGGGGGGGGGGGTGTGGCCTCGAAGGGGCGTGGCCTCGGTGCACGGCAATGGCGTCAGCGAGAGTATGATGGACAGAGTCCGCGACAGCGTTAAGATCCGCTGTGCGGGTTGCCAAAATGAGGGTTACAGTCCAAGGAATAGTCCCAGAATAAGTAAGTTTAAAAACACAGTCAATTACACACAGTGACACTCAAATATTAAAAAATACGAGTCAGCTCCCGGCTTCCGCCTCAGGAGTACAGGAGTACTAGTAATAATGACGTCAACCTAACATATCCAAGATGTGGGTTGCTGTCAGCTGATATTGTCCACATGTTTGCTAGCTGCCCCCAATTGGGTGTTTTTGGTCTGATATCGTTCAATACTTATCGGTGCATTTGCTTTCTATACTGTTAATATCATGCATGGTACTAAATTAGATATCAATAAACATCTGGCCTTGATTGTATCTATTGCTGTTGGTGTTGCCGAATTATGTACAGCACAAGATTTGATTAATAAGGTACCAACCATCAATTGATTGAGGGTAATACATACAATATCGACATTAAGAAGGAATAAAAGCTAGAATAATCACATAATTACAAGATGAATGGGTCAAAGGAGAGCAATACAATAAGCAGGTACATAGCAGACATGTCAAAGAAGAGTAATACAATAAGCAGGTACATAGCGGACTAAAGGGGAGGCACACTATGAAATAAAAAAGAGCAGCATCCAATGATGGTCCAAAGGTTGTAGGATCAATGACCTTGAGCAGGTGAACCTAGCCCAATTATGGTAGGAATTTGTTCATTAAGAATCTTTGGACTTCCAGTTTGAAAGCAATCGTTGAGGAAATTCTGCATATTTCCGGTGGAAAAGAGTTCCAAACCTTTGGGGCGGCGCTGGAGAAGGCTCGCTGGCAAGTTCTCTTTTTCCTAAAGATTTAGGGTTTCAAGAGGATAATTAAAGTTTTTGCACTAGATACCAGGGAGTTTTGAAGTGGAGGGCTTTGTGCGCCAGAAAGGCAGTCTTTAACTGGATTCGAGCTTCATAGGACAACCATTTAAGAGATTTTAGGACTGGGTATATGTGAACAATTAGTTTGGTATCTGTAACCAGTCTGGCTGCAGCGTTCAGTGATGCCCTTAGTGGAGCCATGGTGTATTTAGGAAGGCCACAGAGAGTACCGCTGCATAGTCTAATCTCGGTAAGATAAGCGATTGAACCACCTGCTTGAAATCAGTTTGTGAAAGGAATGGTTTGATATTTCTAAGTGTCCTCATGAAGTGATTTGTTCCTCTACACACGTTGCTGATATGATTATTCATGTTCAGGTGCTTGTCCAGGGTGATTCAGAGAGATTTGGCTGAGTCTATGATGAGGGAGGTGCAATTGAAAGCCGTGAGGTGATTCAACTAAAGGTCTAGCTTGGGGATGTGGTTCGAAGGAGAGATGAGAAGGAATTCAGTTTTGGAGGTGTTGAGCAGGAGAGGGTTCTCAGTTAACAAAGTTTGAGTAAGCGATAGGGTAGAGTTGAGTGAGATGATGTTATCCGGAGAGGAGATTTTCAAATAGATTTGCGTATCGTCCGCTTATATATGGAAGAAAATGTTCGTGGAGGTTAGTGAGTTAGCTAATGGTTCCAGGAAAAGGTTGAAGAGTATATGAGATAGGGAGGACCCTTGGGGCACACCCATGAGAACTGGGGAGGGTTGGGAGAGAGAGAATGGTTTGCCTTAACTCTTTGTGATCTGTGGTGGAGGAAGGACGAGAACCATTGTAATACCCGACCAGAGAAACCCATCCTGTTCTTCAGAATGGATAGGAGTTTGTCGTGATTGACCGTGTAGAATGCGAAGGAAAGGTAAAGGAGGATTTAGAGGCATGATTTGTTTTGCCCCAGCATTTTTAAAATTGTCCTCCATAACGTGAGTGAGAGCCGATTTAGTACTGTGCCCGTTCCGAAAGCCAGATTGATGCTGGTCCCAGAGCTGGAAATTCGTAATGTTAGCACAAAGTGGGGATTGTATGCATTTTTCTAGGAGTTTGGCCATGGTGGGGATGTTGGAGATAGGGTGGAATTTATTGAGGTCAGCTCTATCTGCGTTCGTTTTTTTTGTATCGGTGATACCTGAGCTGCTTCTAGACAATCTGGGATCATGCCTTGTAACAGTGAAGCATTTACATTCTTGTCCAGGTGGGGATGAGGACTTCCATGATTTCTTTGAAGATAACCGGGGGCAGGGGGTCGCTGAAATGGTTAGAAGGGTTGATATTCTGAAGAATCTTGTTGATGTCTTTTTCACTGAAAGGGGTAAAGGTGCCCCATGATGCATTGTTTTTGGTGTTCAGGCTGATAGGTTTACGGTTTTCTAAGAGGTCAAGGGGTGATGCGGACCCGGAGGATTGCAGAAGTGCCTTCTTGGAGGCGAGTTCAATGTTGATGAGTCTTGATTTCTCAGTGAAGAAAGTAGCCAGTTTGTCACATGAGGGTGGGCTGCCTACGGAAGCCGAGTTGTTTGGAGCTACCACTGATTACTGTTTAACCAATTCGAAAAGTTTCTCGGGCGGTCTGCAGCTTGGTCAAGTTGGTATCTGAAGTAGTCTGCCATAGCGCTCTTGATTTGTTTGTTGTAGAAGCTCCTAACATCTCTGAGGAGTTTTAGTTGGTTCGAGGAGGGTTTGGATCTCCAGGAACGTTCATCTGCCCTAAGGTTACGGTGTTCCATGTTTAAATTGTTGCTGTACCACGGTTTGGATATTTTTGTTGAGGGATTTTTTTGTTGGAGTGGTGCAATGTCATCCATGATGTTGGAGATGGTCGAGTTTTAAGAGTCGGTGAGTAACTGAACCTCAACCAGGTCAGCTTGGGAGGAGAGGGCAGATTTACAGTGGGCTGCTAGTTCATCTGAATTTATTGATCTGAGGTCCCTTTTCCAGATCTTCGATTTCTTTGGTTGAGCCTTCCTCCCAGACACCTCCCTGTTAATATAAAAGAGGATGCAGTGGTGGTCGGACCAATCGCAAGGGGTAATGGTGTCTAATGTGATGGTCTGTCCTTTCGAGATGATGAGGTCTAGAATTTCTCCTTTATTATGAGTTGGTTGGTCACAGTGCTGAATCAATTCTTGGTCAATACAGCGTGGTCATTGGGGTTAGACCAGTGAAGGGTTAACTCACCCAGGAAGATTTGGGACACTGATGAGTCGACATTGCCAGAGATGATTTCCATTAGTTGCTCGATGAAGGCGAGATTCCTGCGGGTGATAAAAAGTGTGGAGTTTACACACCGGCCAGTTGTTACTTGAGATAATGAGAGAAAGGTATTCGCAAGAGGAAGGTGTAGAGGACTCCAAGATCGAGATTGAGAGTGTGTTCCTATGAATACAGGCTGGGCCACCAACCAGCTTCCGAGCTCTGTCTAGCATAATAATGTTGTGTGTAGGAGGTTCTAGAAGGTCTAGGATAGGAGTGGAGGTGGGATGTAGCCATGTTTCAGTGAGGATGATAATGTCTAAATCATTGTGTTGGATGAGGTTGAAGATATTGGACATGTGTTTACTGGCTGACCTGCAATTGATTAGCACACATTTAAGTCATATCGGATTAAGTGGGAAGAAGTCTGGATGACGTTCACTCTCGTGAGGTTGTCTTTATTGATGACTCTAAGATTGTGTGGGGGTTCTCTATTTGGGTTAGTGAAGATGGTTTGTATTTGTCCCGGAGGGATCGTGTTGGTGTTGGGCCTAGGAGAGTAAGAGTTGTGAAGGTCATAGAGATCATTGGTCTTAGATCTTCTGGGGCGGGAGGGGGCATTAGAAAGGGGTATGGTTTTCGAGACGGAGGGGGCGAAATGCTGGCCCATGCGATCTCTAACCCTGGGGGAGGCTCTGGGCAAATTCGTGAAGGTGAGGACGGAGCTGAGCAAGGGGAAAAGATCATTTCAAAGGGCTTTCAAGTCATGTAGTTCAGTAGTGAGGAGGTGCAACTGGAGAGATATATCATCCAGGTGCGCCACCAAGTCTGAGTGTTGGGAGAGGGGTAAAGGGTGTGTTGGGAAAGCAGGCGGAGTAGGGGGGCCTCGCTGTAGGTCCGTGGGGTCCAAGGTGTTGATGTGTAGTTCCTGGGGAGGGAATCGATCATTCAGGACTAGTGGAGTTCCATGGTCTTTGGATATCGAAGTTGGCACATTAGCGAGGGTGGTATGAACATTGAGCTGAGGGTCAGGTACGGTCCAGACCGAGTGAATGGGTTTGACCGATCATGGTCCATGGAGGGCATTGGCCTGGACTCCAGCGTGGTAGGTGGCATGGTATCGTAGCGCTCTCAGCCTGACTGCATACCGCTACCCCGCCTTGCTCACTAACGCGCCTCTACATTATTTAATTAATTACTCATTATTCAAATAAGTTCGCAGCGCAAAAGGGCCAGATTGCTGCTTATTTGTATTCTGCTTGGCTGAACATTTCATAGCGCTAGTTTGACAAAGTGCGCTTTTCAGTTGTGCTGTGCAGCCTGCTGGTCTCTTTGGTGTCCGATTATTTCTATTGCTTTGCTTTGATTGATGTGTGTGCCCGCCTTGGCTCGCTGCCATTTTGTGGAGATTGTTGTGCCTACCTGACCGGATATCCGACCCACACCCGCCTCCCAGCTGCCCCTCCCTCCCACTGATACAGTAAGCCCATCGCTCCCACGGCCTCGCTGTGACCGCCCTGATCCTCTCAGACGCGGCCGCTCCACACACTGCTCCCGACCCTGCCTGATTGCACGGTATCGTAGCGCTCTCAGCCTGACTGCATACCGCTACCCCGCCTTGCTCACTAACGCGCCTCTACATTATTTAATTAATTACTCGTTATTCAATTAAGTTCGCAGTGCAAAAGGGCCAGATTGCTGCTTATTTGTATTCTGCTTGGCTGAACATTTCATAGCGCTAGTTTGACAAAGTGCGCTTTTCAGTTGTGCTGCGCTGCCTGCTGGTCTCTTTGGTGTCCGATTATTTCTATTGCTTTGCTTTGATTGATGTGTGTGCCCGCCTTGGCTCGCTGCCATTTTGTGGAGATTGTTGTGCCTACCTGACCGGATATCCGACCCACACCCGCCTCCCAGCTGCCCCTCCCTCCCACTGATACAGTAAGCCCATCGCTCCCACGGCCTCGCTGTGACCGCCCTGATCCTCTCAGACGCGGCCGCTCCACACACTGCTCCCGACCCTGCCTGATTGCACGGTATCATAGCGCTCTCAGCCTGACTGCATACCGCTACCCCGCCTTGCTCACTAACGCGCCTCTACATTATTTAATTAATTACTCGTTATTCAATTAAGTTCGCAGCGCAAAAGGGCCAGATTGCTGCTTATTTGTATTCTGCTTGGCTGAACATTTCATAGCGCTAGTTTGACAAAGTGCGCTTTTCAGTTGTGCTGCGCTGCCTGCTGGTCTCTTTGGTGTCCGATTATTTCTATTGCTTTGCTTTGATTGATGTGTGTGCCCGCCTTGGCTCGCTGCCATTTTGTGGAGATTGTTGTGCCTACCTGACCGGATATCCGACCCACACCCGCCTCCCAGCTGCCCCTCCCTCCCACTGATACAGTAAGCCCATCGCTCCCACGGCCTCGCTGTGACCGCCCTGATCCTCTCAGACGCGGCCGCTCCACACACTGCTCCCGACCCTGCCTGATTGCACGGTATCGTAGCGCTCTCAGCCTGACTGCATACCGCTACCCCGCCTTGCTCACTAACGCGCCTCTACATTATTTAATTAATTACTCGTTATTCAATTAAGTTCGCAGCGCAAAAGGGCCAGATTGCTGCTTATTTGTATTCCGGTACCACCGCAAAACTTCAGAAAAAACTCCAACGCATCCAGAACGCATCAGCCAGACTCATACTAGACATCCCGCGTAAAGATCACATTTCTAATCACCTGAAAGACCTCCATTGGCTCCCTGTCAATAGGAGGATAACATTCCGCCTCCTCACCCACGCACACAAAGCACTTTACGAACTTGGACCCGAATGCCTCAACACGCGAGTTTCCTTCTACACCCCCTCCCGCCAGCTACGCTCTTCCAACCAAGCCCTTGCTGCTGTTCCACGCATCAACAAAACCACCATGGGAGGAAGATCATTCTCCTACTTGGCGGCTAAAACCTGGAATTCACTCCCCATTCACCTCCGCCTCACTCAAAACCACCTAGCATTTAGAAAGCAACTTAAAACCTGGATATTCGACAAGTAATTCCCCTCCCTCCTCAAGCGCCTTGAGACCCTCTGGGTATGTAGCGCGCTATACAAATTACTTACTTGACTTGACTTGACATGGAGAAGGGGTTGAGGAAAGAGGGATCGATCGTTGCAGGCAATGACAGTAGGTCGCAAGGAGATCTCTCCGCTCGAGGAATGGATAGAGTTGGACTAGCGAGCTGTGCACTTAGTGAACCCAAAAAATCTCGCGCTTTCTGAGTTGGGGTCTAGGGGTTTGGAACCCGTCTACAGGACAGAGCCGCTCTGTGATCATCTAAATGCAAATAATGATTTAGATAGAGTGAGGGCCTCCCTGAAGTGGTAGGATGAGGACTGGTAGTGTCCTGAGTAATGGTAGGGTGAGTGTAGGTGTCATTGGATTTTGCCGAAGCTGCATTTTTGAGTAACGGGAAGATAATGGCTATCTTCATTAGGTTGATATTGCAAGCTTGGATTAGGAAGATACCATTGTTATAGAGGGTGATGGTGGTATTGGCGTTGAGTGTGGCTGAAGAAGATGTTGTGAATTTGAGACCATGAGGTGTTTTTCTGTAAGCTGATATTCGGAGCAGAGAGTAAAAGACTTTTCGCCAACATGCTCTTTTCCTGGTGTAGAAAATAGGGTAATTAACTCTAATTCTATTGTTTGCACAAAAGTAGACGTCAGACATTAAAGTTTCAGGTCTAGCCCTGAATATGTGAGGCTTGTGTTTTTTGGCTGCGTTTTTCGATAGGTTGGGTGGGTAGTTGATAATCAATGCTTTGGATCCTGAGGGATCAGTACTTAGCTCCATTTTGAATAGAGTGTCCTGAAGAGGAAGGGACCCCTGATGGGGTTGAGGTAGGTGAGAGCCTGTTTTGCCTTCACAAATTGGAGGTTAGATTAGCCAATGGGGACCTAGAGGGAAGGCAGAGTCAGTTTGAGCTGTATGAGGGCTGTAGAGGGCACCAGCACTCTGCAGGCTAGACTAATAAGAAACTGGTAGAGTAGGGAAAATACCCTAGCTTGGTGTAAAGGAGAAGTGGTTGCCCCGATATCAATATTACAGCATTAACAGACTGTGATATTGCTTATTGAAATGAGGTAAGGTCTGAAACACGGTCGGCATTTTATGGACAGTCATTGGTATCATGAAGCTCTCCGTGGTGAAGACGACAGCCTTACAATGAAGTGCTCCTTCATGTCAATAGGTTGTGCATCAGCAATAATCAGAGACAATCAAGAAGCTGATTTGAGTCTCAACATATCATTCAATAAGGATGCCAGGATCTGAACTGGGCGCCATCTTAGGGTCAGGCTCTGCAGACATGAGCGTCGTCGTATAGGAGTGATCTGTTCTGCAAAAATGCACTTCTAAAAAATATTAGGCACTGCATCAGAAGTCTTTGTGAGGGTTACAGGATTTCAGCGGCGGCCCCGCAGGGGAAGGTGAAACGCTCCCAGTACTTCTCAAGTGGACGCCATCTTAGGGTCAGGCCGCTTAAAAATTAATAAAAGCCTGAACTATAGAACATAATGCAAGGGTGCAGCAGAAATACAGTACCTTAGTGAAGAAAAGTGAGGTCAATTAGCCTTTCAGTAGTGGGTACTCAGAATGATACTCCTTTCATTGGCGCTTTAACTATCTATTTAATTGTACGATGATATATGGAAAATATGTTATGGTACACTATCTTATTTATCACTCTGATAATCGAGTTGATGTAATTATTTTAAGACCACTCAAATAATGAAAAATACAATTTAAAAAATAAATGTTCTTATTACAGATGACTAGTGATGTTGCATCTCAACTACAGTCTAACAAGAAAATGTGAGGGTTTTACACAGGGATTGTAGGTTTCACTGTATAATTACTCCATTTTCTTATTACAGGTCAGTAGTGATGTCACGACTAGACTGTAGTAAGGACATTTGACACTTGGAAGGATTTCATATACTAACAATGAATTCGCTTTCAAACTGAGATACACATCTTCTTTAGAGTATCACACACTGGGGTCCCATGACATAGGTATGCGGAACAAAAAATAAACAAAACAATTGTGCCTGCTTAATGACTGCATGTAACAGTACGAAAAAAGAAAAAACAAAACAAAATCAAAGCTAGGCTACCACAGAGGGCGGCTTGTGAGTCAACTATCCAACGTAAGAATAAGCATGTCATAAAAACTAGACCTAGACAAAAACCCACATTAAAAAGGAAACAAGGTGCAGTATAAAAAAATCTAAATACCAGTGAGAGAAAATGTACTCATGTGACTCAAAGATTCCTCTCTTGTAGTATATGTGAATGGATGCCAAGACAATCCTGACATTGCTATGATAATTTTAAAGACTTTCATGGGAATATTTACAAGCCCCCATCACCACCACAATGTCACTTTTCACAGAGTTGTGGTGGCAAATGGGGCTTTGGCTTATCTGCAAAGTGGCTTAACATTGTCTTGTAAATAAAGAAGGTAATAGGTGTTGCGGTGGGCATTCCACCTCAACCCCCATTGATTTTGACACTTACCCATATTTACAAGGGTTCCGTAAATATGGGGCAGTGCCAAAATTAAGACCAGGGAAAACCTGCACTTACCCTGGCACAGTGAGGAGAAATGTTTAATTTTTCCTTGTTTTTTTAGTTTCCATGTGTACTGCGATGTGCAGCACACATGGAAACAGCAAAACGCCATTGATTGTTCATGTGCAGGAAGGTATCCCACCTGCACTTAAACAATCTTTCAAACAAATGACGTTTTACAACTTCTATGTGTGCTGCATTAAGCGGCACACATAGAAGAAACAAAACGCCATTTAAAGATTGTTTATGTGCAGGAAGGGACTATTCCCCTCAACGCAGGCACCCTTGCACTATGGTGTAAGGGTGCCTGCGTTGGCGCTAGGCAACTAAATATAGTGCAAGTGCAGGGGGAAACGCAGGGCTGCACCATATTGTTGTAAATATGGTGCAGCCCTGTGTTTCAGAAGTGGCGGAGCACGGCATTAAGCCAAAAAGACTAACGCCGCGCTCCGCCACTTCTATTGTAAATATGCCTCTTAGTGACATGTTTAGCCAAATGTGATGAATAACAGCAGACAATCTAGTCACAGACTGGAAGAAATTATGGTGACCGAGAGTGTACATTACTTTTTCCCTACGGTTTCCAATGTGCACTTCAAAAAGAGTTGTGAAGCTATAAAGAAAGGCCAAAAAAGACACTCTGCAGGTACCCCAGAAAGGGTCAGCTATGTAGGCCAAAGAATAGCATAAGGTACACTTTGCTGGAGCAGTGAGAAGTATTTTCTTGGCCATTAACATTTTTTCAAAGACCATGGTCAACCCTTAGGGCCTCATTATGAGAGTCTGGATTTTCGGTTGGTAACCCACCCATGATTGTCAATAAATACTAGTGGTATATGTAACACTGCGGGTGGGAAAAGTCTGTTGGAATATGAGTGGGATCCTGGGAGTCCCCTCAGAAATGAGAGATTAAAAGGGAAATCGTGAATGTCACATCCCATTCCCAGTATTATCTCAGTTTCCCACTCAATATTTCAGGTGCTTACACCGTGCTTGTTGTGTTCCTGTTGACAATTCACGAGAGGGGTGGAAACAACAGTACAGAACCTCTGTAAATTCTGGTGACATCCTAATGGGGTCCTAGTTCAATGATCTTCATCATTGGTGCACTGATGACTAATTTTTTTTATTTCTCGGAACCTAAAGCTTGGAAAAGTACTGTTTATGCCTTTATGTAATTGTTTCCTATAGTGTTGTAAAGACTCTCAGGAGATTGTGGCAGAACACATAATGGAGCTACAAATTAGTTGAGGTAACATATCACAATGTTTCACTAAGGAGGAAAAACAAATGTAACAGATTAATTAATGGTACATAGATAGGCTGGTGGAGCATACCTAAACATATACATAGAAAAGCACCCCCTGACAGCCAAATAGCCTGAAGACCCTGGCCTTTGATAGCCCCACATAGTCCTACTGGACTCTAATACAAGGGCACCTTGTTACTAGTTGGTTGTCTGCATTAGATCAGGACTCACCACATTGGTACAGCATTCATACTCCATCCCCTCTAGGGCATTTATGTAATGGGGCTACACATATCCCCTCTCCTCATCATTTCCCCCACCATACCAGGACCCCTTTCCATTCACTCCCTTTCTACTGCTGCTGAGCCCCCTCCAGTTCTTCCCCTGTACACCTTCTTGTTCTTCGGAATACCATTGCTTTGTGCGTTGAGAGCTATAGTCCTCATGTGTTCTGTTTTGGTTCATTTTGTTCAGCCATGTTTTACTCTGCTCTACATTGTTCAGATGGACAATTATACTGTCAAGTGCACCCATTGGTCTATACCCCAGGGTCCTTATGGAAGTTCTCTTCTGCTCTTACAGATCTTTGCCTCTGGCACCATGGACATCCTATTCTGTCCTTCAGTTTTTCACCACACTAGAGATAGGACTGTCCTTTGCTAATGTTTGTCAATGTATCAAACAATGCTCATATTGTTGCACTGTACTGCTGTTTCATACCACAAAACCCCAATAAAAAATTGTGAAAAAAATACATAGACAAGCATATGTTTAGGAACAAGAACTTGATGTTTTAGGAACAGCAGATTTCACTAAGGTGCTGCTTCACTTTAGTCTTGAGCAAAGTGAAGGAGAGGGCCAAAAGTTGGTAGGAAGTTGCACTGATTGGTAGGGAGTTCCAGATTTGTGTATTGCCTGTAGAAGTGCTTTTCATGATTAAAGTTTGTCTGATAATTGGAGGTCTCTGTGAGAATGCCTTATTGATGATCACGTAGTCTGAAAGGTGCTGCGTAGCACCTTTATAGATGCAAGTCATAATTTGGGTAAACCCACAAATTGGGCATTGTAATAGTCAATTAGTACTAGGATTGTGGCTTGAAACAGATTCATGAGATTGGCCCTATGCAGGAAATGTTTGATGTGTTGTAAGAGTCTTAGATGGTGACCAAGCAGCCTTTGCTATTGCTTTAATGTGTGTATCAATGCTGTCAAATCAAGGATGACCTACAGAGATATTAATGAGGAGGTTGATTTGGGCATAAACCTACTCTCTATACATTCAGTACATTCAGTTGGTAGATTGTGCAGTGTCTTATAAATAAAGAACGCTAGTATTCTTTTGGTTCCCATAGTACACCGTAGGCCTGTGATTCAATCACTGGAGGGATGAGTTGAAAGCAGGCTTAGAATGTTGTGTTCTGACTTACACGCAATGGAATAAAGATGTGTTAATATACCCTCCGTGTATGGCATAGTTTTTCGCGAGTACGTGGGCTGGTAGGATGCTACAACTGGTGACTTGATGGGGATACAAAGCCCACACACTGAAAGCTATCTTCCAGAGTGTTTGTCATGGTCCAGCAAACTGCTTATGTGTGCCATACATGCCGCAGCTAAAGTGCAGAATCGATACTGGCACCAGTGGCGTCTCAGCGCAACACCAGCCTGTGTAAATAACTTTGATGGAGCAAGGACAAGTGAAAAAAGAGACTTGCTTGAAAGCAATCTTCTCATGTAACCACTAACCCAATATTAAACCTGTATTGTGGAAATAATATGCACTACACAACATTTATGAGAAAAGACGAAGCTTGCATATGTGTTTTACTAATAAGTTACTCAAGTGTAATTCTAAAATCTCCGCTAACCGAAAATCTTTAGTGTGCATGCGTCTACTGCATCTACGTAGTATGCCGTATCTTTGCTTGGAGGGAACTTTCTGCAATTGCGCAGGAGTTAACAAAATGGCCGCTTGAAACTCACATGCTTGCCACCTGCTTGCTGAAATACTAAACCCAGCTATTGTACTATGAAAGGAAATGTTAATGTTAATGTTAATGTTAATTGGGAATTTATTGAGCGCTCGTACGCCCGGAGGCTTCATGGCGCTATAGAAAATAAACCAGGCAGGCAGATAATAGAAAGAGCAGTGCTATCAGTAGTGAGCTTGAGTGAAGAAATGAAATGATTACGCACTTGTATAGCGCACGACTACCCGTAGGCATCTCGGCGCTTGTACGAATACCACCGAGGAACCCTTCCTGGCCTTTCCCTGTGAGGAGCCCACTCCTGGGAACCCCCAAGGTGAAGTCAGGCATCCTCAGCGTTGTTGGGGCCATTGTAGAGATTAAGCAAGCTATTGCCCAGAAGTGCAGAGTGGGACTCATGATTAGAATAGGCACCGGGGCGAGAATTATCAGGTCTGAGGAAATTGAGCACGAGACCCGCCGAGGCGGGAATTGAACCCTGGTCCCGGCCAGACTACTGCAACAGGGTCTGCCGCTTTAACCATTGAGCCACACTTCTCTACCAACTTCTCTACTAATGCTAATGCGGAGAGAGTAATTAAACGTAAATGGGATTAAAGTAGAGATAGGTGGTATACAGTGAAACCGTTTATTTTTAATTTTAACATTTGTCTTTTGACTCTTTTAATAGTGCTTATTATGGGCCTAGAAACGTGAACCGCAGTCTATTCCCTCTCGTTCTACCGCACATGCGTAGTGCAACCAAGCTGGAAGACGCAATGTCAACATGAACATCGTCCAAGGTTGCTGATGGATACTTTCCTGAGAATCGGAACGACAGTCCACTGAAATGGATGGGAACCTGCACACTTTTTATAATTTGTGAAAATTACATTGTGAATGCGGGTGGGAAATAAAGTTTGAATAAAGAATTAAGGGGATGGGTTATTAACAAAGGGCTAACTGAAAAGAGTAATATGTAAGCATGGTGTAATGATCACCTCCCCTTGCCTGTCCAATCAGAGTTAGTATTTTCATAAGTTTGAAACATTATTGGGTGGTACTAGCATACAGAAAGTAATTGAGGTCGTTTAGTTAGTAAGTTGGGAAGCTGCAGACGGAGATGCTGAAGCATGAGACAAGGATGCTGCCAGAGTGATGTGTAATGCTGAAGAAGAATCGAATTGCTGAACAAATTATATTAATTAAACAAATTTTAGAAGAAGATCGCAGAAGAATCCCGAGAAGGAAGAGAGTGCCAGAGAAGTCATCTGATCTGTCCTAATTCCTATCCTGAAGTCTTTCTTTGCCAGATCTTTCCTGGGAGACCCTTACCAATTCCTAGGCCTGGAGTTGATTTTCACACCATTCTAGGTATTTATAAATATATCTGTGTATGCGCTTATGTGCTTTTTTCCCTATCCTCTCCCTTTAATGCAGTGGATTGCAAAGTATAAATGAATGCATGTTGATTGATTATTTGACTATTCCTTCCTGTGAGAAATGGAGTTTGTTCTGCACTGTGTATGTGGTTCACATGAATTAATCTGAGATAAAACTTTAAATTCATCCAGACTCTGTGATAATTTCCACTGTGTAAGTATATTGAAATCTTAAGTCATTTCTCCATCAACTAGTTCAACTAATGGTCCATAGACCAGCGGAAAGAACTTTTTGACCAGTGAAAGATTAGTTAGGGACTAGAGATAACTAATCTAGAGAATTACAAAACATGACCCCAGCAGTTATTGCTAGTGTGTTGTGATTGAATTTATGGACCCAGGTGAGTATGGTGAGTATGTGGTGTTAGATTACCTGTTGCTGGTAACCTGTTGGATCAATTTTCTGGTAGCAGAGCTATGGTTATTATTGACTAGTATGGTGATAATTATTTATTATTGTTGTGAGATGTTTTGTTTTATGTTGTGCAGAATTTCTCGGGGGAAAAGTGAATAGCGGGTGGCGATAGAAAGCACACTGCAGTGAGGTACTGGTCTGTTGAAAAAACACTGAGACGCTAGGTAGAGCTGGCAGTGTTGAACTAGGGATTATTTAATGTAAAAGTGAGAGTGATTGAAGGGTAAACGGAAGGGTTTACTCATAGTGTATGAAAAGTAAACAGAAGGTCTTACTCAAAGAAGAGTGAGCGGAAGGTTTTGCTTGCAGTGAAAAGAAGTAAACTATCCTTTGATTTAGTGGAACAGACAGAGTAGTTTTTGTTAATAGATTTTATTTTGAAAGAAAAATAAAGAAAAGAAGTTAATGTATTACCTTGTAAATTCGTAAGGGTCAGTTGCCGGAGTTGCACTGACGTCACAGTGAGCCGTGCTGGGATTGGTGGAAACAGCGGGTGTGTGATAAACGCAGATTGTAAAGGAGAAGTCAGTAGTAAGGAGCAGAACTCATTCGAAAGGCCGCGCTAGCATTGGTCAGATTACAAGCGTGACCTGAAGACTGATTGGAAGCCTAATTAAGAACTAAAATTTGATTAGTTAGTGAAAATTTGTATGCTCGATTCCCTTTTGTTTTTTGGTGCGAGACGCCCTGACAGGAAAATGTATTGTTTTATTCATCGAGTATCTAAAATGTTGGAGAAAGGAGAAAAGTATCATTTATAAAGAAAATCTCTTCAAGAAAGATAAACCCATTTTGAGTAGAGAGGGAATTCCTATTCCGCCACCTAAAATGCCTGCTTCATTTATGATGATGGAGAGAGGTTATCATACATGTGTATGGATGGAGAATAGGATGGAATACACAAAAGATGATGGTGTTCTAGCTTTTCCAGAGCATGGTACCTTTAATGGAAGAATTTTACAGAACTTGAGGATGCGGATGTATGAATTAGAACCAAGACCTAGATTAACCCAGTATGAGGCATTAAAAGAATTGGAGACTGAGTCATTTGAGAGAGAAAAGGGTCGAAGAGGAAAATGTTTAGGAATTTATACCAGAGGTATGAATGGGACGCGTGAAATACAGATGAAACAGTGAAGAAGAGTAATGGTATCAGAAGGGTTGTATCCCTGATTAATGGCTGATGAACAAACAGGGAGTAAGTGCAAAGAAAAATCGAAACACTTGAATGCGTCAGGGTATGGAGAATCAGATGATGAATTATTAGAGGACATTTTGAATAAAAACATACCACCAAGAAGGACCAAGTAAAGTTATCCCCAGTGCTCCAATATTAGGACCACCATTGATTCCACAATTTATACATGAGCAAACAGTTAATAGAGTACTTCATGGAAAAAAAGCCTTGAATAAAAATAGAGAATACGGAAAATAACCCAACTAAATGCAAATCCTGAAGCATTGACAATACCTGTAACTATAGGTCCTGTTGTTCCTTTATATGGAGATAGTTAATTGTCCGAAATCACCAGTTACAGTAATGCCTTTGAATAATCCCAGAAAAGAAATCCTAATAACTGATGACCAAGCCAGTGAGTGTGATTCAGAAATTTCATTAATGGATCTACCGATAGGAGATAATGTGAGTGAAACCCCAAAGAGAGTTATACTTAGCAGTTCAAAGGAAGGAAGGACAGTAACATCCTCGGGGGACAGGAGTGCCACATCAGTAACATCAGAAGATTTAGAGAGATGGGCACAAGGGATTGAAAACCAGAGTTCAACTCCTAAAATATTAGATCTTTACAAACTGAAAGCAGAATTGGAAGAACTGATTGCTAGAAATGTGGGAATAGATAGATTGAACACCAATGATGAAGAAGATTTGTTGTTTGTATGCAGGAGTATAACCAGAAATGCGAGTTTGTTTCATGAGAAATTGACAGAACTATCCTCTGAGATGGGAATAGACCTTGGTAGATCAAAGGTATTACAGAAGCCTTACCGACTTCACTGACAAGGATCTGGAAAATATGAATGTATCCGGAAGAAAATTGCAAGTGAAAGAGTTGTTGTGTATCTTGCAGAAATGGGGAAACCTTGATCAATGGAGAGTGAGGTGGCAAATGAAAAAGGAAGAAGCACAGGTTAAGGAAGGGTCTAATGCATATTTGATGAAAGAAACAGCGAAAGTAGAAAGATTGTGTCCCATGTGGGAGGTACCTGGTGGTGTATTCGTGCATGCTCCATGGAGCCAACAGGATATTTTGACATTTACAAACGAGTTCTCAAAATTGAGAGAAAAGCCAGTTGAATGGTATAAACAAGTTGAAAGGTTTATGAAATTTTTGATAGTTTTATTGAAATATTTAGATGGTCTGTTTGATATAGTGGTGCCTGCAGTCTTATGGACAGAATGTAAAGTCACAGTGGATTGGCCTAGTGAAGATTTGAGAGGTTCAAAAACAGGAGGCCCCTCAGAGGACGTGATGAAGAAATATCACCAAGTAATTACTCCAAAAGAAACAGATTGGGTAAAATAGGTCAAACTACCCAAGAGCCAAATGAATCTGTTTATGTCTATTATGGAAGGTTACTGCAAGTATTCCAGCAGTATAGTGGATTTGAAAGCATTGGAGATGAGGATATGGGACATTTTGTCTATAGATTTCTTACTGGATTAAAACCTGAGATTAGTCAAATGATTCAACAACATAAGATTTGTTGGCAAAGTAAGACCATAGATGAGATATTAGAGTATGCTAAATATTGTGGAGACGATCTTGAGGATAGGCATAAGAAACTAAAAGAAAAGATGATGTGGGCACAAGTGAAGTTGGCCGACCAACAGGGAAAACATTAGATGGTCAAACAGATGGACAGACAAAAGAGCAGAGTCAGAGTGATAATGTAGCAAGTAGTGGTAAACAAAAGGGACGAATGAGCAGAGAGGATGCGAAGAAAAGGTTTCCTTGTCATGGATGCGGAAAGCTTGGACATTGGAAAAACGAGTGTAAAAATATTCAGAATAGTAATGGTACAAATCAAAACTTAAATCCATAGACGCAGAAGGAGGGATTTGTGAATCAACCGCAGCAGGTAGTTAATCAGAAGTATCAGTTGCCACCTGCCCCTATGCCAAATTTTGTGTATCAGGCACAGTACAGTGCGGACGCCGGATTTTCAGGAAACGGTAAGAAAAATTCTATGGTTTGCAGTGAGCAGTCCTTGTAATTCACCTATAATTGGTCTCAAAAAGCCTAGTGGGAAGTACAGGATAGTGCAAGATTGAAGGAAAATCAATAAAATTATAGTTCCATGTTGTCCGGTGGTGCGAAATCCAACAGTGATTTTGTATCAGATACCCTGGAATGCTAGATGGTTTACTGTAATTGATTTGTGTTAAGCCTTTCTCAATTCCTTTACACCCTGGCAGACAGTATCTTTTTTCTTTTAAATTTGAGTATCGTATTTTGGCATGGAATCGAGTTCCTCAAGGGTATACGGAGAGTCCATCTATTTTTAATCAGATTTTAGAAAAGTATCTAGAAAAGTTAGTTATTCCCCGAAAATCAGTCTTAGTGCAATATATTGATGACCTGCTTGTGGCATCAAAGTGCAGAGATGATTGTGTCACTGATTCAATTGCACTATTAAATCATTTGGCTGAAGGAGGACGCAAGGTTTCTCCAGAAAAATTACAATTTTGCAAAACAGGAGTGAGATATTTGGGTCACCAAATAGAAAGAGGAGTGAGGAAAGTAACCACAGAAAGAATTAGAATAATAAGACAAATGCAATTGCCCCAAACGCAGAGAGAAATCAGAATGTTTCTTGGAGGTGTGGGATACTGCAGACAGTGGATTATTGGATTCTCCTTACTGGCGAAACCTTTAATCCAGATGACACGACAAAGAGCAAAAGATCCAATAGTTTGGGATGATGAAAGTGTAGATGTCTTTGTGAAATTACAAAGCTGTTTATGTGAGGCCCCAGCCCTAGGAATGTCTGACTATACAATAGAATTAATAATAATAATAATATTAATACTGCTTATAAAGCGCCTGGTTACACTAGCCAGTGTGTCCCCGCGCTGTGCCACTGAGGAACCCATCCTGGCCTGTTCCTGTGAGGTGCCCACTCCTGGGCACCCCAAGGTGAAGCCAGGCATCCTAGCGGTAGGACCGGTGTGGAGATGAAGCAAGCTATTGCCCAGAGTTGCAGAGTGGGACCCATGATTAGAGTAGGCACCGAGGCGAGAGAATTATCGGGTCCGAGGACATTGAGCCCAAGACCCTGCCACGACGGGAATTGAACCCTGGTCCGGGCCAGACCTCTGCATCAGAGTCTGCCGCTCTAACCAGTGAGCCACACTTCTCCACTAGCACTGTTCTGTTGTGAGAGAGAAAGTTGTGCACTCTCAGTCTTAACCCAGAGACATGGATTAAGCCGACGTCCAGTAGCGTATTTTTCAGCTACTTTGGATCCTGTGGTTTCAGCATTACCAGGCTACTTAAAAGAAGTTTCTGCTACTTGTATAGAAAAAAGTGAGTCAATTGTGATGGGACATTCGGTGACGGTATATGTTCCACGTTCAGTCTAGATTTTATTAACAAGAACTCGGACACAACATCTTACCCCTAGTCGGACGACTTAGTATGAAAGAATAATTTTGGGAGCAGAAAATGTGACTGTAATCGGATGTACTATGGTCAATCCTGCCACACTATTACCAGATCCCAAATGTGAAGAAATGAAAGATGAGGCAGAACATGACTGTTTAGATGTTACCGAGATGTGCACCAAACCACGTCCTGACATACAAGAAGAACCACTGAAAGAGCCAGAACATGAGTTATTTGTTACAGGAAGGGGTGGGAGCATACTGCTAACCTCCCAACACAGTTTGCCCCTTAGCATTATGGTAAACGCAGTTTGTAGTGCATGCTTACTTGGTATTTTGCTGGAGTGTTCCACCAAAGTTGGTGCCGGTTAGTGCTGTACATCTCTAAAGAGTTATTGGTTGATGGTTCTTGTTTAAGACTTGAGGAAGGTGGACTGAGTGCAGCCTATGCTGTATGCAAATTGACTGGGGTTGTTGAAGCATCCTATTTACCTGGAGTGAAATCTGCACAAGTAGCTGAATTGATAGCTTTAATTAAAGCATGCAAAATTAAGGAAAATTGGAGAGTGACCATATTTACTGATAGCCAATATGGTTAGGGGTTGTGCATGATTTTGGCCAGTTGTGGTCACAAAGGGGATACATGACCTCTTCAGGATCCCCTATCAGAAATGCAAAATGTGTGAAAGTACTATTAGAAGCAATACAATTGCCAAAAGAAATAGCAGTGGTCAAGTGTGCTGCTCAACAGTCAGGAAATGGCAAAGTGACAGCTGGTAACTGTTACGCTGACCAAGTTGCTCAGTATTGTGCTAGAAATAAAATGTCAATAAACAGAAAAATGGAAACAAGTGGAATCAGCTGCCAACTAATGTAATTTTCAGGTTTTGAGACATGGGAAGAGGTGAGGCAGTTGCAGGAGGAAGTGGAAGAAAGTGAAAAGGAAAATTGGATAAAGCAGGGTTGTGAATGAAGGGAAGCAGATGGTGTGTGGGTGTACCATGATGGCAGACCAACTATGCCAGATTGCTCTCACAAATGGCGAGAATGTACCGTGGAGATACTGATGTAGGCAGGGATGCCAGGATAAGACAATTCAAACAGGATTGGTACAATCCAAGATCCAAAAAGTTCAAAGAATGGCAAATACTCATACTCCACTACTAACTACAATGTCACAGATGGAAAGGCTATTTCTATCTTACTTTGACTCTCTATACTGATCGTGTACTGATCACAGATGATCAATATTCCAATGAAGGATTGAAAACAAGGTACACAAAAGCATGATCAAGGCAGTAACAGAGAGTCTTTGCCAGAGATGTTTAACTTATCAGCAAATAAATCCAGGAAGAAAGACAGTGGTCAGTTGGGGAAGAATTGGGAAAGAAGGACCTTTTGTGAGGCTACAGCTAGATTTCATGGCACTACCACCATGCAAGGGGTTGAGGTACGACCTTGTGATTGTTTGTTTTTTACGGTGGGTGGAGGCATACTCCGCTAGCAGATATGGCAGTATAGTATAACTGTTGACAGATTATTGTTGAGGGAACTCATTCCACAATTTGGTTTTCCACTAACTTTGGAATCAGATAGAGGAGCTCACTTTAACAAAGAAATAATTTGAAGAATCTGTGAAGCATTCAAGATTGAACAGAAACTGCCCTGTGCATACCGCCCAGAGGCTTCTGGAGTGGTAGAACAATTGAATGGCACAATAAAGTCAAGATTGGCAAAGGTGCGTGCATCCACTTCAATTATTTGGCCAGATGGTTTGCCTCTTGTTCTGTTGGGACCCAGAAGTATTCCTGACAGGAACACAGGACTGAGTTCCCATGAGATTATCAGGGGAAGAGCAATGAGACAGGCATTTATACCAGGACATAGATTGCTGAATATAACTGCTGATTTTGTATTGGATTATTGCAAAGGATTGGCTGACCTAGTGCATTCTATCTCTCACCAGGTTGGAGAAGACGCAGTGACCAGGCAGCCGGATCAATCTCATGATTTGAGTCCTGGAGATTGGGTGGTAGTAAAAAACCAGAGAGTCGTGCCTAGCACCAAGGTAGGATGAGCCACGGCAAGTCATATTGGTCACTACCACAGCAGTGAAGTGTACAGGCCTGCCAAACTGGGTACATGCCAGTCATACAAAAAGGGTGCCAGCCCCTGATGAAGAAAGACCACAACTGACACAAACAGTTGAAGCTGCTGAAGGTTGTACAGTTGAAAATTCTGGAGTAAGGGACTCTAGAGAGATTGACAACTAACAACCGAGCACAAGTCAGGAGGACTGGATACCAATAGTTGACATACCTGAGGTCTTTATCAAAACACGGAGTAGAACAAGATTAGAGAAACAGGAGAATAGTGAGGATCAGACAGGTATATAAGAACATGCTCAGGAAGAACTGAACAAAGAAACTGGAGATTCTGAGCAGGACCAGATAGGGACAGGAGAACATACTCAGGAAAATAGATCAATTGTAAGACCTGAGCAGGGACAGATGGGTATAGAAGAACACGTTCAGGCGGCGAAGACAAAATTGTAGTAAGACCTGAACAGGACCAGTTAGGAAAAGAAGAACAAGTTCGGGAAGAAATAGAAAAAGAGCTATCTAAAAGAGCACCCAAACAGGAACAGCTAGAAACAGAAGAATGAGTTCAGGCAGAAAAAGCCTCATAGACAAGTCCTGAACAAGGAAAGGTAGAGAGGAACTAGGAAGACGAAGAAAATCAAGTTGTTCAACAAAATAATGAAAACAAAAGGGCTCTTGAAAGAGACCAAGAAGGTGAAAGTGCAGTGTAAGTCAAAAGGGTCAGAAAAGGTGACAATTGGCCAGGTGGGGTCAAAAGGTTAAAAATCATTTAAAAACAATAAATGAAGATCCAGAACAAGTAAACGAAGTTACAAGTTAAACTCAGACTGAACAGTCAATCGTTAAAAACATTCATAGAAGTTCAAGATTAAAGGTATTAAACAATAGGTTCAAAGGACCGGAGTGGACCTATGTGATCCTTGAAGAGTTTGAAAATCTAGATTTAGATGAAGAATCTGAAGAAGAAGTAAACGTAGAACAGTTTCGACAATGGGGATGTGAGTCCTCCTTGAAGTACTCTAATGATTCTGATTTCAAATTAAAAGAAAGAAGAGAAATCTTCTTGAATCAAAATGGCTGAGACCAGAGTTACAGAAAGACTAAAACGAAATTGTATAAAAAGATGTAGGGTTTGTATGTGTAGTTTGTTATTAGTGATACTAGTTTGGCTATTTTTAACGTTAGCAGTTCCTTATCTTATGATAACAGATAAAAAGAATGACACTGACATTATTGAAAAGCCAGCTAACATGAAAGGAGATAGAGTAGAATTAGAAGTATCAGATGAGATAGATTCACATTACACAGTAACTGACAATGATACCTCTTTAAACGTAATACACTTTAACGCACAAGGGTTGAGGCAAAGAAACCTGCACCTGTTAACATCTGTGGCTCAAAGTATGGGGATGGTGCTCAAGAAACCAAGGAACACAACCATGTCTGTTCCTTCAAGGGCAAAGCCCAGAATTCAAAGCACAAGATATGGAATCAGCACCCATCGAAAAGTATCTTCAGCAGTCTATAATGTCTTTCAGCTAAAAAAGAAAAAAATCTTTTGTAAAATTGGATCTTTTAATCTGCTTTGGAATACCACAATAAAGAATTGAAAGCGAACAGCATTCAAGTCCGGACCTGTTTATTATGGAAAAAAAAAAATTTGTTGATTGACTGAAAGACATTATAGACTGCTGAAGATACTTTTCGATGGGTGCTGATTCCATATCTTGTACCTCTTTAAACGTATTCACAAATGTATTATTTCAGTATGTAGACACCATGGAGACTAGTGATTGTTATGTTTGTATGAAATTACCTACTTCAGTAGCTGAGGGAGTGACGTTTCGCTATTTACCTTTAACATATTTTATTTCTTGTAGAGTACTGTCAAGTTTATTTTATAGAACAGGGAAATTACAATATTATTATTCTAATATAGATGTAGTATTTACAGAAATTCCTATTCTAAAGAATATGAATCCAGTACGTAGTTTAGATGCACAGTTTATGGGCGAATCCTTCCTAACAAAGAAATCACTAGAAATAGAAAAGGCACATAAAAATAATCTAACATGTTCATTACATGAAGAAGAGAAAGTGTTTTTGAATTTAGTTGAGGAAAGGAGACAGGATTTCCAAAAGAAAGCTGCTGAACAGTAACAACATGTTCCATCATGGGCAGAGAAAAAAGGAATGTATACAGCTGGCAAAGAACATGCTGCGATGGCCCTAGATTTTGTAAAGACAGGGAAAATATGCCTCCATAGATTAAAGACAGATTATAATACCACATTTATTGGTTCCAGTGAATGTGAACATAACTTCCTAATTTTGGGAGGTTGGGGACTAAAAGAGGGAACCGATCCAGTATTTCCTGGAGTTTACTAAGTGTGTGGGAATAAAGCTTATTGTAAGCTGCCTGCCAGGTGGTATGGGAGTTGCTATTTAGGAATAGTTTTTCAGAAAATCTACCACGTCAAAAGAATCCCTGGAAGCAATGAAAATGCTAATGAACTAACATATAGAAAGAGTGCTAGTTTTTCAGAAATAATAGGCGACATATTCAGTGGATTGATGCCTTCAGTGGGAGTCGTACTAAATTCACATCGAATCTGTCAATAGTCAACAGTAGTTGATCGTCTTTGGGCTGATACTGCTGGAGGCTTCTTGATGATTTATACAGAAATGGTTGCAATTAGGCCTATGGTTTTGCAAAATTGACTTGCGCTTGATATACAATTAGCTCAAGAGGGTGGAGTCTGTAAAATGTTGAAGGCACAACATTGTTGCTTTTATATACCAGACAAAAGCACAGAAATTAAGGGAAATATAAAGAATATTACAAAAATGCAAGAAGAAATGAAACCACTGGAAGTTGCTAATGTATGGGAAAGACCTACAACAAGTATTTCTTAAGTAGGGAATTGGTTTTCCAATATAGGGAAACGTTTCCTAGGACAAGTAGTTTTTCCTATAGTAGGTATAGCAATAATAGTGTTATCAATAATAATATGGTGTACGTTTTGTACTAATAAACTGAGAAGGAGAAAGTATGAGGTAAATGGAAAAGGAAACAAAAGAAATTATGAAGAGATTCAGTTGGAAGAAATGAAATGCAAGTTATATGAGCAAATGAAAGGATTAAAGAAAAAAGATGAGAACAAGAACAGAAAAGGGAAAGAAAGTGAAAAATGAGGGATGGGTAACTTTGTGATGGCTTTAAAATGCCATCATAGAGGAGATTGCTGGAGCAAGGACTCGTGTAAAAATAGACTTGAAATCAATCTTATCATGTAACCACTAACCCCGTATTAAACCTGTATTGTGGAAATAATATGCAATACACAACATTTATGAGAAAAGATAAAGCTTGCATATGTGTTTTACTAATAAGTAACTCGAGTGTAATTCTAAAATGGCCGCTAACCGAAAATCTTTAGTGCGCATGCGTCTACTGCATCTACGTAGTATGACGTATCTTTGCTTGGAGGGAACTTTCTGCACTTGCGCAGTAGTTAACAAAATGGCCGCTTGAAACTCACATGCTTGCCACCGGCTTGCTGAAGAACTAAACCCAGCTATTTTACTAATGCTAATGCGGAGAGAGTAATTGGAGGTAAATGGGATTAGAGTAGAGATAAGTGGTATACAGTGAAAATGTTTATTTTTGATTTTAACATTTGTCTTTTCATTCTTTTAATAGTGCTTATTATGGGCCTAGAAACGTGAACCACAGTCTATTCCCTCTCGTTCTACCGCACATGCGTAGTGCAACCAAGCTAGAAGATGCAATGTCAACTTGAACATCGTCCAAGGTTGCTGATGGGTACTTTCATGAGAACCGGAATGACAGTCCACTGAAATGGATGGGAACCTGCAAACTTTTTATAATTTGTGACAATTACATTGTGAATGTGGGTGGGAAATAAAGTTTGAATAAAGAATTAAGGGGTGGGTTTATTAACAAAGGGCTAACTGAAAAGAGTAATATGTAAGCATGGTGTGATGATCACCTCCCCTTGCCTGTCCAATCAGAGTTAGTATTTTCATAAGTTTGAAACATTAATGGGTGGTACTAGCATACAGAAAGGTATAATTTAGGTAGTTTAATTAGTAAGTTAGGAAGTTGCAGACGGAGATGCTGAAGCATGAGACCGAAATGCTGTCGGAGTGATGTGTAATGCTGAAGAAGAATCGAATTGCTGAACCAATTATATTAAGCAAACAAATTTTAGAAGAAGATTGCGGAAGAATCTCGAGGAGGAAGAGAGTGCCAGAGAGGGGTGCTATGCATGCATCGGTGATAGAGAGGTCTTCTGTCCTGTCCTGATTCCTGTCCTAATTCCTGTCCTGATTTCTTTCTTCACCAGATCTTTCCTGGGGGACCCTCAACAATTCCTAGGCCTGGGAGTTGGTTTTCACACCATTCTAGGTAATTATAAATATATATTTGTGTATGTGCTTATGTGCTTTTCTCTCTATCCTCTCCCTTTCATGCAGTTTCATTGCAAAGTATAAATGAATGCATTTTAATTGATTATTTGAATCTTCCTTCCTATGAGAAACAGAGTTTGTTCTGTATTGAGTAAGTGTTTCACATGAATTAATCTGAGATAAAACTTTAATTTCATCCTGACTCTTTGATCATTTCCAATGTGTAAGTATATTGAAATCATACGTTATTTCACCATCAACTAGTTCAACTAATGGTCCGTTGACCAGAGGAAATAACATTTTGATCAGTGAAAGATTAGTTAGGGACTAGAGATAACTAATCAAGAGAATTACAAAACATTACCCCAGCGGTTATTGCCAGTGTGTTGTGATGGAATTTATGGGCGTTTGAGAAGAAACATTTAAGCACAAAGATGACCAAATATCATAACATTATCTACTTTCATGGCCTAGTAGTATACAAGGTTTATCTACTTACTGAAACCATGAACGAATCAATGTGGCACAACGTGCTGTGAAGCGGCATCAAAATGAAGGTCACTGTGCTTTGTTTGCGGAGCTGTCCCCTAACTAAGTGGCCCACCACCAAAGCTGCCACATACTGACTCAGAACAACTCCCTAGACTGCCATCAAATAAAGAGCTCCAATGGATAGCCAGGGTGAGGTCCAAGCTCCAAAAGTTATTAAGGTTGACCCTGAGGCCCGCTTGTTACAAGGCGATAGAAAAGCTTTGCGTGAACAAGTTGCTGCAAGAAGTGCCTGAGAGACCATTACTGACCACCAATGCGTATATGGCTGCTGCATTCTTAAAACCGCCATCAGCATTTGATACTGCCAAAAGAACACAATATTGGCAATAGATGTACTGACTGCATTGGTATAGAGGTTTGAAGATTTCATAGATGCAATAGATGAAAAGGACGATGAAAAGGGTATAAAGTATCTGAGAAACATGGCTGGTGAAGGAGTGAAAAAAGCCATAAAAAAGATACCACAAGAAGGTGATGTGATGTACGATCAAATCAAAAAGTGTGGAATGCCAGATTTAATCAAGTGCTAAATGTAGATTACGAAATATACATGTTCAGTCAAGAATGCCAGACCAGGTGAAACCATCGATGATTTTGTTGAGAGACTGTATGTTCTGGTGAAGAACTGTAAATTCAATTAATTTAATGATGAAGAAGCTACCTGCCTCAGAGTTATCGATGGTTGTCTGTCAGATTTCTTTTGAGGACGAATACTGAAAGAAACACTGAGTTTAGAACAAGATCTTAAGGCTGCTCCCACTGAACAGCGTGCTGATCGCCAAGCAACTGACATGGAGACCGGAGGCCCCAAAGTGCGTCAGTCATGAGCATGAAAAGTAAAGCAAAGACAATGGGACAAAAAGTGATGTCTCCACAGAATAAGAAAACGTGTTACAGATGTGGACTGTCATTTACACACGAAGGTAAATGTCCCGCCATTGGACAGATATGCATTGGCTGTTGTAAAGCAAACTACTCTACACATGGGGTGCCTCAGCACCCTCTAAAAAATTATGGTGCATTTGTAGCCACGATGAAACATAAGAAAACAGTGGTACAAGCACCCATTCATGTACTTCAAGGAACAGTTTTGTTGGAAATGGCCCTTTTTACAGGGTTTTCCCCAAACATTTTGCTTCTTCCTCCTATTTTTCCTGACCTATTTTTGTTTGCTTTAGGATTCTGGGTAATTTACCACTGCTAATCAGTGCATATGCTCTCTATGTTAATTATGATTTTAATTGGTTATCAATGATTGGCATATTTAATTAACTAGTCCCTAGTAAAGTGCACTGAGTGCACCAGGGCCTGTAAATCAAATGCTACTAGTAGGCTTGCAGCACTGATTGTGCCACCCACAGGAGTAGGCTTATAATGTGTCTCAGTCCTGCCACTGCAGTGTCTGCACGCACAGTTGGTAACTGCAATATTGACCTGGTAAGTGCACCCACTTGCTAGGCCCCAACCTTCCCCTTTCTTACATTTAAGGCACCCCTCAGGTAGGCTCATGGTACCCCCATGGGCAGGGTGCAATGCATGTCAAAGGCAGGACATGTGATGGTGTGTTTTGCATGTCCTGATAGTGAAGTACTGCCAATTTCGTTTTTCACTATTGAAAGGCTATCTGTCCCATAGGCTTACATGGGAGTTGCTTTGTAACATTTTACAAGTTAAAGATAGAGAAGTAGAGTTTAGACTTTCTGAACTTAGACTTTACTAACACATCCTTTTAAGGAGATGGTTTATAAATTGTGTATTTGAAAATGCCATTTAGGAAGTATGAAAAGCTAAGGAGTTAGGCCCTTAGGAACATGGACAAGGCAGGGCCATATATCAATCAGTAAACAAACCGAGATGCCTATACCACAAATATGATTTAAACTATCATTATTTTGACTCTTGTTTGACCAAGAGATAAAATAATGATAGTTTAAATCATAATTGTGGTATAGGCAACTCTGTTTGTTTACTGACTTTTAGGAAGTAGGCATTTTCTTATTTAACCATTCTGTGTGCCTCTGCTATTTTGTGTATTGACTGTCTAGTTTTGGAGTGACAGAGGCTGGGGATGTGCATTCACTGTAGACAGCCACAAGGGGGTAGAGGAGGGTCCTGCCTTTCCTGGGTGACTCATAGCTAAGTTGAATAGACTTTGGGTGCATTTAGAGTGCTGGAAGGAGTTTCACCTGCACCTGAATAGGATGTGTCTCCTTTACACAATGCTGTCTCCACCTCCTATGGTCATGGTGCACCAGAGAGGACAGAACTTGTTTGGACTGGGCTCAGAGACCCTTGCTGCAAAGAGAACAAAGACAAAATGGGGTAAAAGTATTGGACCTTAAGCCCCAGAGAATTAGATCACTTCTGGACTCAAGAGGAAGCTTTGCCAACGAGAAGAGCTGGAGAGTTGTAAGGAGGACTGCTGCTCCTTTACTGTCTGAGATTTGCTGGGTTGGCCAGCAGTGGCTGCTTCTGCCAAGAAAAGGACAAAGACTGGAACGTTGCTGTGAACCCACTTGAAGAAGAATCTCTGAGTGCTTGTGTGTGCTGGCCACCTGTTCTGAAGTCTAAGGGACACAAAGACTTCACCACCAGCTCCCCTGACCTTCACTACTGGGAGTTCTGACCTGCCAGGAGGCGGCTGTTCCAGTTCTGGGCCTCTGGAGGTAATTGCTGCTGTTGGGAGCTGGAAGAAACTTAAAGAAAGCAAGAAAAATAACTCCGACACCATCAGCAATGCCACTAGTGATGCCACGACCTGCACAGACACCATGGTTAACGCTCAAGAAGTACCCGATGCCCCGCCTGCACTGCAGCTCCGACACCCTTCGATGCCTGCAGCTAGCAGCCTGCCCAATGCCAGTGCTCACACCAATGCTGTCACCCCCAGCGCCAGCCTCCCGTTATCGCAGAGCCGATAACCGATGAGGTTGACTTCACAAACTCTTCGACTTTGCATTGCCTCACCCGAACCGACGACTCACCGCTAACTTTACCAGTCCAGGACTTGACAAGTCTCTTCCTTGCAGACATGACATCTCGCCCCTCCCGTGGCAACCAGGGAACTGGCCTCGATCTCGCCACCAACGCCTCACCTCCACGACAACGTGCACTGTTCATAGACTTTTTTACCAAGGTACTGTTATATGGGGGGCCGTGTGACTCCGTACCCGACACCGGGCACCTTGCCATACTTTGGATTTCTGCCTGTCACAATGTCATAATAGCCCCGGTGGAACTATTTGTTTCCTACAAGCTTTCTTTTGGAAATAACTGTTTTAAAGTGCTTTTTTGATCTATTTATGTTGGATTTTTGTCATTTTGGTTTTGTTTGGTTTAGATGAAGATACATTACTTTTCTAAACTGATGTGGTGTCCATTTGTGGTGTTTTCACTGTGTCACTGTGTGTTTGAGTACAAATACTTCACACATTGCCATTGGGATAAGCCTGCCTGATCGTGGCAAGCTACCAGGGGAGTGAGCAGGGGTTGTCTAAAGTGTGTATCCACCTTACTCTGATAGAAGCAATGGTACCTACCTGGACAAAGGTACCTACTTCTGCTAACTAGAGACCCCCATTTCTTACAGGTTTCAAGTGCCTGTTTGCTCAATTTCATCACTGCTGCTGATATGCGACTGATATCAGTGAAATACAATATAACTGCTCATCATGAAATTGTAAGTCAATTTCCTTAATTGTTTCATGGGTTAGGAAAACTCAAAACAATGAAGGAAAGTTATATATCAATGTGAATATTCATCCAGTTGCTCAAAGACAAAGACAAATTGCATTGCTCTTGCAAGTAGCTGCTGAGAATGAACTTAATTTGTTGCTTATACATAACAGAACACTCTACTGGTCCAACACCATGGGTTTCTCCCATTGTAGTAGTGCCTAAAAGAGACAGTGAATGAGTTGACATGTGTCAGGCCAACAAGGCGATTGAGCGAGAGAGATAGCTAAATCCGCACATTGCTGATATGATAACTCAATTGAATTTCTGCGAAGTTCTTTTCTCGACTTGACTTAAATAAAGGATATCACCAATTAGAACTTGAAGAAAAATCCAGGTACATTGCATTGCACAACATGGCTTAACAAAAATTACACCTTAAATCTGCTGTTGATTGAATCCTACTAAAGTTCAAAGGATGTCTATTCTTCACCGCACTTCCCAAATGTCAGGATCTTTCTATTCAGACCACCTAATATAAATCAACAGTGGATTTATCACGACCTGCTGTCGCTGGTCCGGGATATTCGATGGAATATAATACACTTGGCAAGAATTTGGAGTTTTTGATGGAGATTTTGTTTGGGTGCTGAAAGATAGTTTGTAATAGGATGTTTTTATGTTAGGTGGTCTGAATAGAAAGATCCCGACATTTGGGAAGTGCGGTGAAGAATAGACATCCTTTGAACTTTAGTAGAATTCAGTCAACAGCAGATTTAATCTGTAAATTTTGTTGAGCCCTGATGATGTCCTAAATAAACGAAATCTGTAGGCTGTTTTAAGTTGTGATTATTCATGGACAAGGAAGCATTGACTTGGATGCAATTTATCTTGTAAATTACATTGGATTGGACATTTTTTCTGTTGGAAATTCTTAAGATTTAGAATAATAAAAATCATGGACTACAGTACTGGACTGAGGATTTTATTGTGAATTTTACGCTCCTTCTACTCATCTTCTTATTCACGGAACGTTGTGGCCTTGACGGTAGACCATTGGAAGAAGAGCGACGGAATTATTACGTCTTAAGTTGAATTGTGTTGACTTTCTCCCGGTGCATACCTTGCATAACCCTTACCGTTGATTTTTGATTTATAGGAAGTAATTTAGTTTTAATGTAATTTTTATTATTTTTTATATTATATTTATTCAAAGTAATTTCATTGTGTTAATTGTGTGAATTTTATGGTTTAATTTTATTGTTAATTGTCGTTAATTAATTAATTAATTGTTAATTAATTATGTTAATTTATTAATTTTTTACAATATTGTAGGTGATGTTTATAGGGGAAAATGGTGGGAGGTAAATTAATTTTGGGAAAAAATTACTTGTTAATTATATTGCAGGAGTGGGTATACTAAATTATTTCCCAACGCTATCCAACACTTTCCCTACTGTTACACTTGGTGGAGTGGAAATATTAAATTACTCCCACCTGCTATCCAACACTTTCCCTAGTGTTGCATTCGCTGGAGTGGGAATAGTAATTTTTACCCTCCCGCTATCCAACACTTTCCCTACTGTTGCACTCACTGGAGTGGGAATAGTAATTTTTATCCACCCGCTATCCAACACTTTCCCTACTGTTGCACTCACTGGAGTGGGAATAGTAATTGTTACCCTCCCGCTATCCAACACTTTCCCTACTGTTGCACTCACTGGAGTGAAATAGTAATTTGTGGCCACCCGCTATCCAACACTTTCCCTACTGTTGCACTCGCTGGAGTGGGAATAGTAATATTTACCCACCCGCTATCCAGCACTTTCCCTACTGTTGCACTCGCTGGAGTGGGAATAGTAATATTTACCCACCCGCTATCCAACACTTTCCCTACCGTTGCACTCACTGGAGTGGAAATAGTAATTTTATCCTTTGCGCTATGCAACCTATATAGTATTGTTATATTTAATGTAGTGTAAAGATTATTATAATTTTTTTAAATATGTATTTTAATGTTTTAACCTTATCATATTTTTCACATTATTACTATTACTATAGGTAGGTATATAAAAAAAAAAATATATATATATATATATATTCATATTACCTACTGGCGGTCGCCAGTAGGTATATATAGTTAGGATTTTTTCTCCATGGGATTTTTGAAAATTCTATGTCTAATAACTTTGGCGTTTGTGGACGGAATTGTCTGAAATTTTCAGGAAAATGGAACATTTTGTTTCTGAGCAGCCCCTGAAAATGTGGGGGGGTTTCGTCAAGGGGGGGCCGAGAAAAAAGGGGGGTCCCAAAACGTGTTTTTAACATTGAGTTTCCCATAGGGCGGTTGGCCTCACTTTTAGCCCGAACGGCTGAATGGATTTGCACGAAACTTGGCAAAATTGTAGGGACTGGTAGCCCGATGTGCCTTTGCTAGGTCTCAATATATGTGCTTCAGTGGATTTTGAGAAATTAACGTTCAAAAAAAGATATATATCTGTAACAGCGGACCGGGCAGCGCTCCGGTTCGCGGACTTTTCGCGGTACGGAGCTTTGTGAAGCGAAGCTGATTGGTTCTCCGGCGTCTGTGAACATTCCAAACAGTCCGTAGCGGCCGCCATCTTGTCTCTCGGTAGGATCGAGAGACAAGAGGAGGCCAAAGCGAAGGGGCAAATGACCATAAGGGGGCATAGTAGATCCTCGCTGACCCCCTAGGTTTGATGTGGAGGTTTTAAAAGGGCCCCGCGGGGCAAAAAAAAAAAATAATAATAATAATCGAACGGCTGAATGGATTTGCACGAAACTTGGCAAAATATTAGGGACTGGTAGCCCGATGTGCCTTTGCTAGGTCTCAATATATGTGCTCCAGTGGATTTTGAGAAATTAACGTTCAAAAAAAGATATATATCTGTAACAGCGCTCCGCTTCGCGTACTTTTCGCGTTACGGAGCTTTGCGAAGCTGATTGGTTCTCCGGCGTCTGTAAACATTCCAAACAGTCCGTAGCGGCCGCCATCTTGTCTCTCGGTAGGATCGAGAGACAAGAGGAGGCCAAAGCGAAGGGGCAAATGACCATAAGGGGGCATAGTAGATCCTTCCTGACCTCTTAGGTTTGATGTACCATTTTGCCAAGTTTGGTGTAATTCCGTTCAGCCATTCAGGCTGTAGACGTATGTAAATGTCCTATGGAAAATTGCATGGGGAAAACACATTTGAAAGTGTTGAAATTTAGAACCAATTAAAATGTTACTTTGGTTTTGTATTTGTGTGTGATGAAAGTTAATTGGTTATGTATATATCTCAAATGAGAGGAAACCACAGCCATTTTGTGATACTACTGTCTGAGGTACATTTGTGAGGAATTTTTGGTGGTGAATTTCTGGTGTTTGATTTACACAGTACTAACACTTCTCCTACTTTTAAAAAGGTGAGTTTTTAATTTGTAAGGGGAACTATGTTGTACACTTGAAGATAATTTGAAAAATGTTTTCTGTTATTTATTTGCAGTCCTTCTGTTATACTAAATACTTGATAAAGTTAGTTTTATATTATGTATTACTAAAAACGATAAATGAAAGTGATTATTTTTTTCTGCAATTTACAGCAAGCAATTTCAAAATAAAATGGCTCACAATGAAGAGACCGTGGCAATTTCTTTTGAATTGTCCACTACATTGATTGAAATTGACAGCAGCAATAATGAAATATTGTCACAAGGAGGAGATGACTTGAATGATTCCACTACATTGATTGAAATTGACAGCACCAATAATGAAATATTGTCACAAGGAGGAGATGACTTGAATGATTTTTTTGATCAATCTGTTGATGGCGAATTTATCGAATGTTTGGAGACCATAGAGTTACAAGAATCATCATTGCAGACTTTTAATGAGGAGATTCCAGATGAGATGATTGAAGAGGAAATTCCTGATGAGGACATGTTACTAGTTCTTTCAAATTTAGAAAATTCAGAAGAATAAATTTATATTTAGAAATCAAAAATTGTTTGAGACATTATTCATTTTTATTTTTAATTTATGAGGTTGTAGCGAAGTGATTGTAGTATAAAATGAGACTTATAGTATAGAGTGCAACATTTTTATGTTACATGGTAAGTTTACTCATATTTACTTCCCTTCTCCCACTATATTATCTCCAATGTGTATTTGACATCTCTTCTTCATCTCCGGCCTCCTTTCTCTCACTGTGTGTCTCTGATGCATCTTATCGCTGCTATTTTGTGTAATTACAGAAGAGAGTAAAATAAAATAGTTCGGAACGTGAAAAGGGGGCAAAGTAGAGTACCCCTCACCCCCTAGGCCTTCTCAGGCGGTCCCAAAAGGATCAGTTTCTGCTTTCCTGAGAGATTATGGTATGAGTTCCATATATCACAATAATTTGCATTACAACATGCAAGATATATATCTCCTATTACCAACTTTTGGAGATATTCGCGCTAAGCGCGAATATCTCCAAAAACTAACACCTGCCCTGAGCAATTCTTAGCCATGTTATCCAATGGGAGGTGGATAACATGGCTAAGAGCATTAGCTCGCTAATGCATGAATATCGCTGAGTTTTCAGCGATATTAATGCATTGCGGTCGTTTTTTATCGCATTTGCGATAAACCTTGATAATAGCAAGGTTTATCTTCGATAATTTCTGACGATGCTTAGCGGTAAAAAATTCGTTGGTAAGCATCGTTAGCGATAAATATCGCTTAACTTTGGTAATATGCACCAACGTCTGTTAACGTTCGATTCGAAGGAAATGAGGAAGTGTTGAAAAACATTGTTTGCGCCATCTTGCCTTTTTTGAAATGCCACACTTTTGTCGTGCACGGCAGCCATTTTAGATGCCTTGACCAGACCCACTCTCTGCACGCTGTCGATTCGTAGCATGGCTCCCCCTCGCAAGCATCTTCCCCAGGCATTGCTCACCCCCGCTCTCTGTGTTATGCATGGGCAATAAACCTCTCCCCATCTGCGCTGCTCTTCCCTGAGAATCACACCCTGTGCCCGCCCGACACCTCCCTTTCGCCCTATTCACTACCGCACCCTCTGACACTCCTCTTCCTCTGTGTCCGATTGTCCAGGCTATCAGCTAGCCCTGCAGATGTAGTTTATGGCCCCAGCTGTAAAGAATCACCCCTCTTCAAAGGAGTTATAGTAGATCAAGGCCCACACCCGATGAGATCCGTCACACCACACGTGTTCCTACTATCTGAAAACCATCCTGTATTGTGATTGGGGAGGGGACCGAGCCTGAAGCGGAAGATTCCAGGGATGACTCTTTGTACATCAAAGTTTTTACATTTATGTGTCACATTAAAAATATATAGCACTCCAACAAAGTAGTAGGATTATAAAACTTTAATAACTTATAAATATATACAACAAAACAAAAACAGTAAAAACATTTAAACAACGAAGAGACCGTGGCAATTTCTTTTGAATTATCCAATAAATTTATTGAAATTGACAGCACCAATAACGAAATATTCTCACAAGGAGATGATTTGAATTATTTTTTTGATCAATCTCTTGATGGCGAATTTATCGAATGTTTGGAGACCATAGAGTTACAAGAATCATCATTGCAGACTTTTCATGAGGAAATTCCTGATGAGGACATGTTACTAGTTCTTTCAAATTATGAAAATTCAGAAGATGTTGCCTGGGGGTGGGTCGTCAGTAGCAGTCTGTTGTGCGA
The DNA here is from genome assembly GCF_964261635.1 of Lissotriton helveticus. Taxonomy (NCBI): domain Eukaryota; kingdom Metazoa; phylum Chordata; class Amphibia; order Caudata; family Salamandridae; genus Lissotriton; species Lissotriton helveticus. Next base: position 1,811,532,060 of record NC_136057.1, read on the forward strand.
ATAGTTCGAAGGCAGCAGAACGCGCTGAAATCTAGATGTCACGAAGGTGATGTCTAGTAAGTTGCCTCCCAGCAAATAACGGCGTGGGGCGCCGCGGGGGTGAGTGAGTCCAGTAGGCACCACAGCTATTCTTACCGGCATTGCAGAATTACTGCTGGGGACAATGCCTGTGCTGTAGCAGGGTCACAGCAGAAACAAAAAGGATTCTGTTGAAGATGTTGTTGGTTTTCAATTTGAAAACAGTTCTGGTGTCAACTGCTATGCTAATGTAGTGGTTAATGTTTTGTTTTCTCTAGAAAATGTAAAAGAGGGGGAGGCAGTCCAAAGTTCTGGTAAAAGGGCAAAGGAAAGGATCGGTGGTTTGAACTATCAGTCAAAAAGGGGAGGGGGTGCAACAATTTTTCCTACCGGGTCACAGTGTGCTTTCACCGGAACTGAGGTTTGCAGGATTCTAGTAATTCAAAGTGAGGCTGGCGCCAGCATGGGAGCGCCGACGTCCCGCGGATACAGTTTCGTCACTACACGGGCGATCATGGCAGTCATTCCCCATCGGGGGTGTCTGCGGGGGTCGGAGACTCCCGCGGCTCCTCTAGAATCTTCAAGGTCGTGGAGGACTACGGTGGTGGAGTCAACCAGTGACCGGGCCATTTCTTTATGCTGGGCCCGCTCTTGCCAGGTCGATCGCCATTTTGAGAGTTCGGTAGCTACTGGCGATCGCGGGGTCAAATGAGCGGACGGGCTCCACCCTGCCGGGCGAGACGTTGCAGCATCGCTACAGTGGAAGAACCCTTTTCCGGGCGCCTGGAGCGCTGAGGGTGCAGGTGGGAAGCCTCCACTGGGGAGGCGGGAGAGGCCTGTTCGCACCGTCTCTCCCTCCCAGTGCACCCCACGGCGTCTCGCTTGAGATTTGTTATGGCCGGACCAGGCGATGTGGACGAGGGGGGGGGGGGTCGGAGGCATGTGCAAGACATCCCCCCCAGTGTTGTCAAAGCCATTATTGAAGAAAGAAGAAATGTCCCGTCCGTCTTCGGGCCGGGCTTCCGGTGGATGTCGGCCGGACGCCCCTTGCTCTGGCCCCATGAACGGGTTCCTTGGTTTATCGGCTGCAGCCGGATCCCATCGGCCCCGGCCGTTGGTGGCCGGACCGGTAGAGAATGTGGCGGGACTACCTGCAACTGTCAAGGGCCACCGCGGCCGGACTGGGAGAGAGAGGGGAGGGTCGAGGACACGGACATTCCCCCCCCTGCAACTCTCCAGCGTTGTCAATCCCCCTGGCCGGGTCCCGCTGGCCTCGGCCTCTCCTCCGGCTACACCCTACGTGATGATCTCCTGGCCGAGGCGTGGCAGCAGGACCCGCCTTATATGTGTTGCTTCCGGCTGGGCATAGCCGAAAACCTGTTGCCCTTTGGAAGTTTCTAGAATGGGGCGGATGTCTGCTGACTTCTATCTTTCCCAGTTTGCCGTTATTTGGCCGTGGCAGGCGGTGGGACAGACACGTTTTGGGGCAGTGAGGGGCGATGTTTTCAGGTTTCTTATTACGGGCTTACTTCTAACGTTTCTTGTTTCTAGGACAATAATAGGTTTTATCATTACGTATTGTTATCGTTTCTTTGTTTGTTATTTAATAAAAAGTTCATCAGTGGCCTACTGATTTTCGTTTTCCTATTCTTTTCTTTCCAGGTTGTTTCATGCTAAAGTTTCTGTTAACAGGATACAGTGATCACTTCGTTATTATTGCATATGTCCTTTTCACTAGGGGTGCTCTCTTGTTGGGCCAGATGACCTATCTCTAGTAAATGGTCCGGGTGAAACAGGTGCATCAATCAGTGGGGAGTAGATAGGCATGACAGATTACAACGGGGGAGAAAGGTCCGCATTACCTACACTTTCACTACTTGCAAAGATTTTCCTACGTTTATTTGCAAACAGGGAATACCTCCAAAAACAACTAATTCCCAAACAGTCAATGTTCGGACAATCAATCAATCAATGAGGAATGAAATAGGTACGACGTGTTAAAGGCTTGCGTTACCTACCCTTCACTATCTGCAAAGGGAGAGAGAATATTCCTATTCTTCCTCGTTTGCAGGCAGAGAAGATCCTTAAGAGAACCAACTTCGAACAATTCAATGCTCGATTCAAACAATCAACAAGGGGTACTGTGAACACAAATGAACGCCGCTTATGTACATACACATTGCTATTTTCAACAGGTTGTTCCTAATGTTTCTATTTTAGCGAGGTCAAAAAGAGATCCCATTAGTGGCCTACTGATTTTGCTCGATTCCTTTTGTTTTTTTACACGATTTTTCGCTATCTGCAAAGACTAAACAGAGTATTGCGACTCTGTGCTTGTTTGTAAATAGAGAATGAACCAAAGAGAACAATCAATCAAATGGAGAGAGAAGCATGCACGACGGATTACAACGGGGGCAAAGGCCTGCGTTAACTACCCTTCACTATCTGCAAAGAGAGAGTACTCCTAATAGAAATGAGGGGTGGGGGGCAGCATTCAAAGCAGATCAGTGTGCATAAACACGAAAATGTTTTTACTTACCACGTACTTGACATTCGACAGCTTATGATATTTGCTATTAAAAAACCATTGAAATTCACTGAAAAAACCATAGGTTATAGACCATATATAGTTAGGAATTAGCATTTACAAAACCTTGAAAATTCACTGAAAAAACCATAGGTTATAGACCATATATAGTTAGGAATTCGCATTTACAAAACCTTGAAAATTCACTGAAAAAACCATAGGTTAGAGACCATATATAGTTAGCTGGACATTTTATTGACATAAAACCAATGAAATTCCATATATAGTTAGTTGCACTAACTATATATCGCGCACCCGCAATCCACTGCTGATGATGTCACATATTACATCATTCATGACATGGTCAGTGACATCACTGATGACATCACTGATGACATCTCAAATGACATCACTGATGACATCACTGATGCCATCTCATTTGACATCAATGACCACATCACTGATGATATCATTCATGTGACAATACAATGCATCTCCTCACATTTTAATATAACCTCTGTTTCACCCAGTGTTAAATACAGAGTATAATTTTTGAAACCATTGACACACCAATACTAGTTACTACATACGCACTCACTGATTCCTACGTCTACACACACCTTCACTCATTCACCCATACAATCATTCATACATACAATCACTCATCTTTACAACACTATCATATGCACTCATACACCTATACAGACACTCACAGTCTGCCAGTCATCCATGGAGTTACTCACACACCTAGTCAGTCCTGTAAAGAATCAATGACACTTCCATTTTCTTGTCTATACAGTTAAACATAGAGCACCTTACATTTTCAAACATATACTAACACATACTTACCTTCTTATACAATCATTGATACAAGTACACATTGATCTGCACAGAGTCACACACCTCCCAGCCAGCCACACACACACTCAGTCTCTCATACAAATACTTGGGCAATCAATCAATAACCCATATAGTTACTCATATAGCTACTGATCAACACATGCAGCAGTTTACAGAACAACAGACATAATGATGCACAAATTAAGACAGTTTAGTCACTAACCCATGCACTCAGTGAGACACATTTAATCACTCAGTCATACAGTCAGTCATGCACCTACTAAATCCTTCGTCCAGACACTTACACATCCACTCATTCTTCAATATGTAAGCCATATTTAAACTTTACAGAAACAAAAAATCACTGGATGTTGTTATCAGTCATGTCATCAGTGATGTCATTTGAGATGTCATCAGTGATGTCATCAGTGATGTCACTGACCATGTCATGAATGATGTAATATGTGACATCATCAGCAGTGGATTGCGGGTGCGCGATATATAGTTAGTGCAACTAACTATATATGGAATTTCATTGGTTTTATGTCAATAAAATGTCCAGCTAACTATATATGGTCTCTAACCTATGTTTTTTTCAGTGAATTTTCAAGGTTTTGTAAATGCTAATTCCTAACTATATATGGTCTATAACCTATGTTTTTTTCAGTGAATATATATATATATATATATATGAATCACCAAAGTGCCCGTCAGCTTTAAGGAAGCACTCGACATCACCCCAGCCATCCGGCCTAAAATGCAGCTCGCCTGGGTTTCTCCGAATTTTAATTAGTTGAGCCGACGCGTTTCAAGGCACAGAGGCCCCTTCTTCATGGGCAGCTAACGAACAACACCGACATTCACACAGGTAAGTTTCCGGTTTTTATTTACCCACATGCCCCTGCAGTAGCATTTACATCCTGTGCCACATGCAATGAATGATGGGACATGTAGTTGCCGCTGTATGAATAAAGTTATTTCCTTTGAGTAAGTTCGGCAATTGTTCATGATTAGAAGCATTATAAAACCTTCAGTAGGAATCAGATCATCCTGGCGGGCTCAATTACTGCAATTGGAGCGATGTGCTGCGGGGAGTTTAGAACAGTTCATCTCCCCAGCCTCACAGATTGTGTCGTGATGGTGCCTCCTCCACGGCACGGACCGCCGTGCAAAACATGAATCACCAAAGTGCCCGTCAGCTTTAAGGAAGCACTCGACATCACCCCAGCCATCCGGCCTAAAATGCAGCTCGCCTGGGTTTCTCCGAATTTTAATTAGTTGAGCCGACGCGTTTCAAGGCACAGAGGCCCCTTCTTCATGGGCAGCTAACGAACAACACCGACATTCACACAGGTAAGTTTCCGGTTTTTATTTGCCCACATGTCCCTGCAGTAGCATTTACATCCTGTGCCACATGCAATGAATGATTATTATTATTAAAAAATGTTATAAAGCGCGTAGTCACCCGTAGGTATCCCAGCGCTAAGATCCATGCACCTGTGGGTCAGAGGGGGCAAAGAGGGGGGGGGGAGGTCAGAATTAAGGGAGGTCAGAATTAAGGGAAGAGATGGGTTTTCAACCGCTTCCTGAATCGTAAATAATTTGATTCTGTTCTCAGGTCGCGGGGAAGTGCGTTCCAAAGACATGCAGTGTGGACCGAGAAGCGCCTTCCACCCGAGCGTGCCTTCTTGACTCTGGGGATGATAATAAGAAACTCCTGATCAGATCGGAGGGATCTTGGGGCTTTATATGGTCTGATGAATTTTCTTAAAATAGGGGGGCCTTTGTTTTGAAGCAGTTTATGGGCCAGGCAAAGGGCTTTGAACTTCACTCGCTCTCTCACTGGGAGCCAATGGAGAAGCTTCAAGGCTGGTTTGGCCGAAGCTCTGGCAGGAGTATTGGTGAGGATCCGGCCAGCGGCGTTTTGGATCCTTTGTAGCTTGTTCAAAGTTGCCTCAGGAGCGCCAGGTAGATGGAGTTACTGTAATTTAGCCTAGATAGTATCAGGCCTTGGATTAACAGTTTTTGAGACGTGGGAGGAAGTAGGGGCAAAATCTTTCTCATTGACTTGAGGAGCCCAAAGCATGTCCCGGCTACTTTTTTTGCTTGTGTGGTGAATGACAAATCGGTTTCGAGCCACACACCCAGGCTTTTTACCTCGGGTTTCGGGTCTGGGGGGGAGCCCAGGCAGGGTGGCCAGATGTTCTGTGGGAGGGAGAGCCCTTTCTGACCAAGGAGGAGAATGTCACTCTTTGAGCCGTTCAGTTTTAAAGCTGAGCTATTCATCCAACCTTGTATCTGCGTCAGACAGTTGTATAAGTCCGCAGGTTGTTGACTTGGGTGAGATAAGGACACCACTAATTGTGTGTCATCAGCATTGCTGACGATACTCACTCCGAACGGGTTGACAACCTCCTCCAATGGGGACATGTAGATATTGAATAATGTAGGGCTCAGAGAGGAGCCCTGAGGCACGCCACATTGGAGGGGTGTTTCGGAGGAGCGGGTGTTATTCTCCCAGATCTGAAAGGAGCGTTGGCCCAGAAAAGACGAGAGCCAAGACAGTGCGGTACCTTCCACACCGACCCTCCTAAGCTGATGGATAAGGAGCTGGTGGTTGACGGTGTCGAAGGCCGCACTAAGGTCGAGGAGGATCACTGCCACTGATCCTCCCGCGTCTAAAAGTGCTCTGGCCTCCTCCACCGCCGCAAGGAGGGCGATGTCAGTGCCCTGCCCTGGGCGGAAACCTGTCTGCAAGCTTTTTAGCCGATTATTGGTTTCCAGAAATTGTGATAGTTTCCTATTCACAAGTTTTTCGGCAATCTTGCTAGTCCCAGGGAGAAGGGAAATTGGTCTGTAGTTGGCCAGGTCCACAGGGTCCAAAGATGGTTTCTTTAATAGCGCCTTGACGACTGCCGCCTTCCAACTAGAGGGAACGACTCCCTGTTGCAATGAAGCGTTGATAAGATGGGTAAGGGGGGGCACGATAATGGGTGCTACTTTCTTGAGGATACGTAGCGGGGCGGGGTCCCTGGGAGATCCGCTTTTGATGATATTTAGCGTGCTTTCAACCTCTTCGGCGGTCACATGTCCCCAAGAAGATAAACAGGGGGAGGTAGGGGTGTTGAAGAACTGTTTTTCCTCGCTCGAATTTGTGGTTGAAATCGAGTCGAGGATTTTCTGGATCTTCTCTTTGAAAAAGCTAGCTAACTGATGGCATTTTTCCTCATCTGCCTTGGGGTCTGGTGGATTTCTCGGTCCGGGGTCTGGAACCTTAAGGAGTTCTTTTAAGATAATAAAAGATTCTTTGCTGGAGCAAGCAGAATTTTCTATTCTTTCTTGAAAGAATATACTTTTTGTCTTGCATAGGGCAGTCTTATAAGTTTGTAAAGAGGTGAGGGAGGCGTCCTTCTTTACATTAGACTTAGACTTATCCCTCCTCCAGGAACGTTCTGTTCTCTTACATTCTTGTCGCAGAGACTTAAGCTCTGGGGTGTACCAAGGAGCGGGGGTCACTCGTTTGGTATGTTTGAGAGTGGCGGTTTTAGGGAGGAGTTTGTCTAAAGAAGATGTGACCCAAGAGTTGAACTGTTCATCGGCAGTGACAGGATCGGTGGAGAGGGCAGGGATAGAGTCTGAAAGAATGGTGGCCCATTCAGCTGGTACAAGCTTGTGCCAACGTCTGTCGGTAACCTTAATTTTAGCGGTTTGAGGGGGTACTATGGGTAAATCCCAGGAAATAGGGATTAGAAAGTGATCTGTCCATGGAAGAGGAAGGGGGGACAGGTGGTAATACCCGCGATGTTAGTAAGGACGGGGTCCAGGAGGTGTCCCTTGTCGTGGGTGGGTTCGTTATTGACCAGCCGGATGTTAAATGACATAAGGTCCAGAAGGAGGTTGGATGCTGTCATATCTGTGGGGTCTGTGAAGTGAAGATTGAGATCGCCCACGATGAGGAAATTAGGGGCGGAGGAAGCTAATTGTGACACCATGTCAGTGAAAGCATTAAGGAATTTCCCTGGTGTACCCGGAGGACGGTAAATCAACAGTCCTGAAAGGGAATGTACCGGGGAGGTTTAAATGGCAAAATGGCAGCTTTCGCAATCTTCAATGTTGGCGTTGCTGATTCTACAGACAAGATGTTCTCTGTAGATTATTGCCAACCCCCCTCCTCTCCCTCTGGGTCTGTGCAGAGCTTGAATAAGATAGCCTGGGGGTAGGGCGATGACAATGTCAGAATCTGAGCTAGCAGAGAGCCAGGTTTCTGAGAGGAACAGTACGTCCAGACCATGATCCTGTATCAGCAGGTTGGTTTCATGCGCATGCCTGGGGAGGGAGCGGCAGTTAAGAAGGCCTATCTGTAGTCCAGGCTTACCCGGGGTCTGAATAACTGGGTTACAGCGTGTACAGTTGAAAAAGGGTTTACCTTCACCGTGGATATAGCGACACTCCTGATTTTTTTCCGGGTGAAGAGCCCGGAGCATGTCACTCGTGTACACCAAACGGTCGTGAGATGAATCCAGCAGAGTCCCTGGGCCTGGGTCCGGCTGGGCCCGGACGGGCTTGCCTTAGGCGCGCCCGCTGCGCCCGTCCGCTGCGCGTACGTGAAATGCACATGTTTAAGAAGGTGAAGGGGGCGTGGCCTCGAGCGAGTGGCCGTGGCCACAGGACCGGCTGACTCGCTGATGGTGGCGATTGACTGGGCGTTCCCGCTGCAGCGTTAGCTCTGCTGCGTGACGGTGGGAAGGAGCGAATTAAGCCCACAGTAGTGCTTCAGTCAGGTAGGAAGGGGGGAATCACAATGACAAATTATTTACACACAAAGTTTTAAAATCAGCGTAATTTTCAGTTAAAAGTGCTCCCGGCTGTGCCTCAGGAGTAGGAATCTGACCAGAGCTCGTATTCAGCTTGGTTTAAGAAGGCGAAGGGGGCGTGGCCTCGAGCGAGTGGGCGTGGCCACAGGACCGGCTCACTCGCTGATGGTGGCGATTGACTGGGCGTTCCCGCTGCAGCGTTAGCTCTGCTGCGTGACGGTGGGAAGGAGCGAATTAAGCCCACAGTAGTGCTTCAGTCAGGTAGGAAGGGGGGAATCACAATGACAAATTATTTACACACAACGTTTTAAAATCAGCGTAATTTTCAGTTAAAAGTGCTCCCGGCTGTGCCTCAGGAGTAGGAATCTGACCAGAGCTCGTATTCAGCTCGGTTTAAGAAGGCGAAGGGGGCGTGGCCTCGAGCGAGTGGGCGTGGCCACAGGACCGCCTGACTCGCTGATGGTGGCGATTGACTGGGCGTTCCCGCTGCAGCGTTAGCTCTGCTGCGTGACGGTGGGAAGGAGCGAATTAAGCCCACAGTAGTGCTTCAGTCAGGTAGGAAGGGGGGAATCACAATGACAAATTATTTACGCACAAAGTTTTAAAATCAGCGTAATGATGGGACATGTAGTTGCCGCTGTATGAATAAAGTTATTTCCTTTGAGTAAGTTCGGCAATTGTTCATGATTAGAAGCATTATAAAACCTTCAGTAGGAATCAGATCATCCTGGCGGGCTCAATTACTGCAATTGGAGCGATGTGCTGCGGGGAGTTTAGAACAGTTCATCTCCCCAGCCTCACAGATTGTGTCATGATGGTGCCTCCTCCACGGCACGGACCGCCGTGCAAAACATGAATCACCAAAGTGCCCGTCAGCTTTAAGGAAGCACTCGACATCACCCCAGCCATCCGGCCTAAAATGCAGCTAGCCTGGGTTTCTCCGAATTTTAATTAGTTGAGCCGACGCGTTTCAAGGCACAGAGGCCCCTTCTTCATGAGCAGCTAACGAACAACACCGACATTCGCACAGGTAAGTTTCTGGTTTTTATTTACCCACATGCCCCTGCAGTAGCATTTACATCCTGTGCCACGTGCAATGAATGATGGGACATGTAGTTACCGCTGTATGAATAAAGTTATTTCCTTTGAGTAAGTTCGGCAATTGTTCATGATTAGAAGCATTATAAAACCTTCAGTAGGAATCAGATCATCCTTGCGGGCTCAATTACTGCAATTGGAGTGATGTGCTGCTGGGAGTTTAGAACAGTTCATCTCCCCAGCCTCACAGATTGTGTCGTGATGGTGCCTCCTTCACGGCACGGACCGCCGTGCAAAACATGAATCACCAAAGTGCCCGTCAGCTTTAAGGAAGCACTCGACATCACCCCAGCCATCCGGCCTAAAATGCAGCCCGCCAGGATGATCTGATTCCTACTGAAGGTTTTATAATGCTTCTAATCATGAACAATTGACGAACTTACTCAAAGGAAATAACTTTATTCATACAGCGGCAACTACATGTCCCATCATTCATTGCATGTGGCACAGGATGTAAATGCTACTGCAGGGGCATGTGGGTAAATAAAAACCGGAAACTTACCTGTGTGAATGTCGGTGTTGTTCGTTAGCTGCCCATGAAGAAGGGGCCTCTGTGCCTTGAAACGCGTCGGCTCAACTAATTAAAATTTGGAGAAACCCAGGGAGCTGCATTTTAGGCCGGATGGCTGGGGTGATGTCAAGTGCTTCCTTAAAGCTGACGGGCACTTTGGTGATTCATGTTTTGCACGGCGGTCCGTGCCGTGGAGGAGGCACCATCACGACACAATCTGTGAGGCTGGGGAGATGAACTGTTCTAAACTCCCCGCAGCACATCGCTCCAATTGCAGTAATTGAGCCCGCCAGGATGATCTGATTCCCACTGAAGGTTTTATAATGCTTCTAATCATGAACAATTGCCGAACTTACTCAAAGGAAATAACTTTATTCATACAGCGGCAACTACATGTCCCATCATTCATTGCATGTGGCACAGGATGTAAATGCTACTGCAGGGGCATGTGGGTAAATAAAAACCGGAAACTTACCTGTGTGAATGTCGGTGTTGTTCGTTAGCTGCCCATGAAGAAGGGGCCTCTGTGCCTTGAAACGCGTCGGCTCAACTAATTAAAATTCGGAGAAACCCAGGCGAGCTGCATTTTAGGCCGGATGGCTGGGGTGATGTTGAGTGCTTCCTTAAAGCTGACGGGCACTTTGGTGATTCATGTTTTGCACGGCGGTCCGTGCCGTGGAGGAGGCACCATCACGACACAATCTGTGAGGCTGGGGAGATTAACTGTTCTAAACTCCCCGCAGCACATCGCTCCAATTGCAGTAATTGAGCCCGCCAGGATGATCTGATTCCTACTGAAGGTTTTATAATGCTTCTAATCATGAACAATTGCCGAACTTACTCAAAGGAAATAACTTTATTCATACAGCGGCAACTACATGTCCCATCATTCATTGCATGTGGCACAGGATGTAAATGCTACTGCAGGGGCATGTGGGCAAATAAAAACCGGAAACTTACCTGTGTGAATGTCGGTGTTGTTCGTTAGCTGCCCATGAAGAAGGGGCCTCTGTGCCTTGAAACGCGTCGGCTCAACTAATTAAAATTCGGAGAAACCCAGGCGAGCTGCATTTTAGGCCGGATGGCTGGGGTGATGTCGAGTGCTTCCTTAAAGCTGACGGGCACTTTGGTGATTCATGTTTTGCACGGCGGTCCGTGCCGTGGAGGAGGCACCATCACGACACAATCTGTGAGGCTGGGGAGATGAACTGTTCTAAACTCCCCGCAGCACATCGCTCCAATTGCAGTAATTGAGCCCGCCAGGATGATCTGATTCCTACTGAAGGTTTTATAATGCTTCTAATCATGAACAATTGCCGAACTTACTCAAAGGAAATAACTTTATTCATACAGCGGCAACTACATGTCCCATCATTCATTGCATGTGGCACAGGATGTAAATGCTACTGCAGGGGCATGTGGGTAAATAAAAACCGGAAACTTACCTGTGTGAATGTCGGTGTTGTTCGTTAGCTGCCCATGAAGAAGGGGCCTCTGTGCCTTGAAACGCGTCGGCTCAACTAATTAAAATTCGGAGAAACCCAGGCGAGCTGCATTTTAGGCCGGATGGCTGGGGTGATGTTGAGTGCTTCCTTAAAGCTGACGGGCACTTTGGTGATTCATATATATATATATATTCACTGAAAAAACCATAGGTTATAGATTATATATAGTTAGGAATTAGCATTTACAAAACCTTGAAAATTCACTGAAAAAACCATAGGTTATAGACCATATATAGTTAGGAATTAGCATTTAAAAAACCTTATTTTACTCACACAAAACCATTGAAATTCCATATATAGTTAGTTGCACTAACTATATATCACGCACCCGCAATCCACTGCTGATGATGTCACATATTACATCATTCATGACATGGTCAGTGACATCACTGATGACATCACTGATGACATCTCAAATGACATCACTGATGACATCACTGATGACATCTCATTTGACATCATTCTTGTGCTAATACGATAAACCTCTTCAGACTCTAATATAACCTTAGATACACTCAGTGTATACAGAAACTCACACACTGTCACTCATCCATGGAGTTACTCACACACCTAGTCAGTCATGCAAAGAAACAATCTCACCTCCATTTCCTCAACTATACAGTTATACACACCTTACTTATTCAAGCATATAGTAACACATATTTACTCTCTTATACAATCCCTGATACAAATTCACAATGATCCATACAGCTACTCACACATTCAGTGGCTCTCATGCACAGTTATTTATATATGCCAACTCTCACATGTACTGTGTTTTACATATGTACTTACTTTGACATGTAGCACTGAGATATCCATTCACTCACCAATGCACTCATGCACACAGTCAACCACCCATACAGCTGTTTCCACATGCACTTTTGAACCCATACATCTAGTGAATCAACTGCTCACACATCTGTGCACAGAGTCATACACCTCCCAGGCACCCACACACACACTCAGTCTCCCATACAAATACTTGAGCAACCAATCAATAACCCATATACTTACTCATATAGCTACTGATCAACACATGCAGCAGTTTACAGAACAACAAACATAATGATGCACAAATTAAGACAGTTTAGTCACTAACCCGTGCACTCAGTGAGACACATTTAATCACTCACTCATACAGTCAGTCATGCACCTACTAAATCCTTCGTCCAGACACTTATACATCCACTCATTCTTCAATATGTAAGACATATTTAAACTTTACAGAAACAAAAAATCACTGGATGTTGTTATCAGTGATGTCATCAGTGATGTCATTTGAGATGTCATCAGTGATGTCATCAGTGATGTCACTGACCATGTCATGAATGATGTAATATGTGACATCATCAGCAGTGGATTGCGGGTGCGTGATATATAGTTAGTGCAACTAACTATATATGGAATTTCAATGGTTTTGTGTGAGTAAAATAAGGTTTTTTAAATGCTAATTCCTAACTATATATGGTCGATAACCTATGGTTTTTTCAGTGAATTTTCAAGGTTTTGTAAATGCTAATTCCTAACTATATATAATCTATAACCTATGGTTTTTTCAGTGAATTTCAATGGTTTTTTAATAGCAAATATCTGTAGCTGTAAAATGTATTCTTCTTTAAATCCCAAAATATATTTTATATGTTTATTAATAACTTTTTTTTTTTTTTTTTTTTTTTTCTTCGTTCCCACTTCGCGAATCGGGAAGCTTCCCGTTAGCTGACCTTGATGCCGCGAAATAGACCGCGAGCCGGTAAACGTTTCTTTACCGCAACTGCCGCGTTAGAAAACAACATCGTGACGCCTCCCGTCCGCATGACGTTTCGCGTTGTCGCGTGATACGTCATATGACGTACTACGTTAGCGAACTGGTACGCTTACCGAGTCGCAAAGCACAGGTTTCTGGAAGAAAACCGAGAGGCCCTGCAAAGCGTGTAACGTAAACACAGCAGGTCATGTGACTTGGTAATAACACTTTTCATTGGTTCATTTCACTTTTGGTTCCCTAATGATGTAAGACTAGGTCATATAATCTAAAATGAACACTTTTCATTGGTTGAGAACTATTGTTTTTCCCAAATGATGAAAATCCCTCTTTCTTTCCTCACTCTGACTTTCATCATTGTGAGAGAAAGACCCTTTGTTACCAGTGAGCAATGGCTTCTTTAGTAGCTTCAGCTGGTGCTTCCCCACCACCTCCACCACATCCAAGGAAGAGTGGACCGATGTGTGAATGTGTTCACTGTATGCAACAACTTTGACACTTACAGAAGCCTCACCTTCTCCATGCCTCCTACACAGTTCTACATGTACATCATAAATGCAAACAGAACAGAATTAATTATACATGTTAAATGGTTTATTTTTGCTGTTCTCAGAATGTATCAAATTTCACTAAAAACAGTGACTTGAAGGTATTCATCATATAACAGCGGGGAAAAAAAAACACAATCAAAATGATTGTGTTTCAAAAACCCATACAACATAACAAATCAGAATTCAGAACTCCTTAAAGTTAACTTACTTTCCATGACGGCCAAGGATGTCCTATGAACAGCTTACACTCTGTTGTGCTGTTATTACTTTCAACCCGCCACTTTCTGAAAGAAAACCTCCATCGTTTTCAAAAACATGTTACATACAATAAATGACTTCTTGCTCTCTACCACAAGTTTCCACAAGGCCAAATCTTGTCAGACCCATTTATAACTCTTGGATTTCTTGTAAGCCAATCCCGTCTTTTCGCATTTCCGCAACTTTCAGAATTAAAATGTTGAAGATCATTTACACAATCCTGGACTAGTAATATCTTCCCCTTCTTGCTCAATCATGTTCTACATTTCCTATCACACTGATACTGCTTACTATGAAGCAGACTTACACTACCTTTATGACTAGTACAATTATTTAATTCTCTACATCACTTTTAATCACAAAGCAATGTAAAACAGTAGACAGCATTGCAGACTTACATTCCCTCTACTCCATGTTTTGATTGGCTGCTTCAATTAGCTTATAAAAAGAAATAGTTTTTCTGAACTCATTCAAAGTGCACGTATTTCTCCATGACGTCCAGTGTTATGGTAAGAAGTTATGTCTCTGTACTACACTTATCCTCAAGGCCAAATAGTGTAGGAGCCATGAGAACTTCTTGAAATTCCTCAGAGCACATCCCGAGATTCTTTCCCTAAAATTTTGGTTTTAAAAACACCAGGTAAGAGTTTTTAAGGTCATATGGCAATTTTTTTTTGAAAATTAAAACAGAATTATTGCAGAATGACCAGCCATTTCTACACTTTAAATAAGCTGTATAATGTCCTGATGTTATTGAAGGACCATCATGATATATAATTGCTACAGTTACAAAAGTCCTTCCTGATATTGACAACTGTGAAGCCACAAAATTTTTAATTAAAGTTGTCAATTTTGTTCCATCAGGCCTACATCGTTGGAACATTAAAATGACATACTGGCCATATGTTCGTATAAATAATGTGGACATCATTTCAGATTTACATTGGCTACACTCCATGTTGTGATCAGCTGCTTTTACTTACTTATTAAAAGAGACTGATTTACTGTCTGGCAAAGTTAAATATATAAATCTTTCTGAGTCTACACTAGTAGTACTTGATACCCTACAGTTCTCGCAGTCATGCTGCCATTGATAAGAAAGCCCAAACAGGTGATCTACATCTACACCTTCATCATGCAATACATCAAGCATATACATTAAAAACTCCTGACAATCTTGCTGACTATTTTGAGGGAATTGTGTTTGGCCTGAACATCTGTCTAACAGATTTCGAATTTCAGACACACTTTCTATGTTTGTTCTATCAGTGCTACATTTCTCTAACACAGAATTTAACAAACTGCAAAATCTTTGATCAGAATTGACCACAATCTCTTCTTTTACATTTTCTAGAGAAAACAAAACATTAACCACTACATTAGCATAGCAGTTGACACCAGAACTGTTTTCAAATTGAAAACCAACAACATCTTCAACAGAATCCTTTTTGTTTCTGCTTATAATTTCAGGTTCATCGACTTTTCGTCTTTTTGCTACAACCTCCCCAGTATTGGTCACATTTCTTCGTTTCCGGCCTACCACACGTTTCTCAAACAAAGGATACTGAGGCAAATGTGGTGCATACTCTCTTCTCAACCTATTGTATTCCTTAACACAATCTAGATCCGCACAAATGTTTGTGACATCACACTCAATCAAGTACAATCCCGATAAAGTCCTAACTCGTGACAATGCCACATATGCCATACCCTCCTTGAACACAGAACTGCCAATATTCACCAATGCACAGTCTACACTTAAACCTTGCGATTTATGGATTGTCACCGCATATGCCAAGCAAACAGGAAACTGCTTACGACGAACATATAAGTCTTTTACAAGCAAAAATCTAGCAGAACAACGAGCAATTACCTGTACTTCCTCAATGCCATCAAATTTAATTTTTAAAAATTCAATTCCATCTCTATTTCTGTATTTCACAAAATCAACAACATTACCCATTGATCCATTTACCAGACCTCTTTCAACATGTAAATTCCTTCTTAAAATTATACGGCAGTTCAAGCACACATTCAGAGTCTTTTCAAAACCCGCAGTTTTAGATATACTCTTCTCTAATGAATCCAATTTTGTTTTCAGATTCTCAGACAAAATAATTGTTGATCCCATATGCTCTACTCTGTCAATAGCTTCCAGTTTCACAATCTCTTGCTTTTCTAAATGCAACATTTTGTTGTTGAATTTGGCACATTCTGCAAGAGTTGGCATCAAACATATTCCAGATTTTTTCTCAGTAACTTTCTGAAAAATATTCTCAGGCACAACATCTTTGTCTGGATATAAATTTGTCAGTAATCGTGCATGTAAAGCTTCTTTCCCATGCTCGGTCACTTTTCCAATTCTAACATCTTGTAGAATAGTCTTGTAAACTTCATCCTTTGCCTGACGCATATTTTCATGCAGTTCAGCATAATTGAAGTTTAACCATATATTGACGTTGCCAATGCTCCCTAAGCACTTCCTGGTATCTTCATGCGTGAGCATTTTGAACACAGGTTGCCCTTTCACTGGTGTCAGCTGCAGAAGATCTCCGAAAACAATGATGTGTTTGCCACCAAATAACACATCATACTCTGTTTTGAGAACTTCTTGCATTCTCAAATGCACAAAGGCAAGCATGACATTGGAAACCATGCTTACTTCGTCAATGATAAGAAGTTTCATTTTCCTCAAGACTCTTGAAACTTCAAAACAAGCATCTCCAGATAGCTTGTGATATTCTAATTTGTTGTCATGCTCCACTGGCAGCATCAGTAAACGATGTAAAGTAATCCCTTTAATGTTATGTGCTGCCAGTCCAGTTGGAGCGGTGACAACACAAGACAGCGATGACTCTGTCCTTTCCTGCAAATAACATGAAATTGCTTTAATAAGGAAACTTTTTCCAGTTCCCGCTTCTCCACTCACGTACAGTCGGACAGGCTTCAACAACGTACATGAGCACTCTTTCTTGTCATGACTTAATCCATGATCAATTTGCATGGTAAGTTCGTCATATATTTTCCTCTGCTCAACGTTGAGTTGTCTTTCCAACTCTTCTAAGTTAACCGCATCCTCCTGAGCATGTGCCATGGCTCTTTCCACTTCATTCATAGCAGTGGCAGCTTCATTTTCGATAAGAGGTCCTCCTAGTGGATCCTGACTCAATGAAGCAGAACTCTGACTGTCCTGAGAACTGTCTCTGGCAATCTCGGCTGCAATCGTTGCTTCCTGCTCAATTTCCACATTCAACATTTCTACATATTTGGGAAAAGCAGGACATTCTATGGTCTCCTTGGCAGCATTGAATGAGTCTTCGTAACAAAGGAAATCTCCAAGCAGTTCCTATTCTGCACGCCAAGGCTTAAAAAGTTGCAAAAGTGCTAAATAGAAAAACTCCTTTTTTTCAGGAGATTCGCCACTCAATTTTCGATGGTTTATCAAGTGGCATTTTCTTTGCTTGACCAGACATCCCTCACTTCCTATTACAGCATACACTCCTTTCTCAGTATCTTCTTTGATGTTCCTCTTGAATATGTAATTTTGCAGAACCTCATACAGACAAACATTCTCGAGGTGACTGCTTCGATTTGGATAATATGTATCCAACATGTTGCTCTTCAAAATGTCGGTACTGTTTGGCTCCTTTTCCGCCAAATACTCAATTTCCCGCACAGGTTTCAGAACTCGATTACGCGTTGCAGCAAGACCAACACTCGCCCAAACGATACTCCTGGACTTGGCATAGAGACTTGCTGAAGACAACCGGTCAGAACATTCGTAAGCTCCGATTTCTCGATGCGACAACATCTTCAGACTGAAACTGTACAACTTCTTGCTGAGGCTCTTTTCATGGGAAATGTCCTCCCACATATCCTTCAATTCTGTCTTCTCTTTTTTGGTGATGTAAGATGTCACATACCGAGCCACAGCCATACAGTTATCAGCCACAAACTGTATATCCATGTTAGCATTCCACATGGACAAAATCACCGGGTTGTAGTCGTTGATGTACTTAGACTCTTCGTTCCTCTTCAAATTGTATGTGTTTTTAGGTGATTTCTTCATCACATTATGTCGCAGCGAAGACATCAAACTGTTCACTCTTCCTTTAGAAATCACCGGTCGTGGAAAGCCGAAACGACATTTGGTGTAGAACTTGTCTTTGTTCCGGAATTTACGACGACAGTACTTTCCACATCGATGGCTTTGGAAACGTAGAACTTTTTCTCTTAGGCTTTTTTTCTCCTTTGCGTTTGGAACAGCACACGTAGAATACTGTTCTATGAAACTCATCACTGAGTCTTCTGCATCCGTTCCAAATTTAGGTGCATCCTTGATCCACAGCAACATATGTATATGAGGAGCACCTCTTGCTTGGTACTCCTTCCTCCAGAAGAAATCCAACACCTCTCCAAGAGGTGGATTCTTCTTATTCATGATGAAAGACATCATACCTTCAAATCTATGATTGAAGTACCTACATACATTGACTGGATCCAAAGAGCACAGTTCTCCGGGTGTCTTGAATTCGATGTTTTCTACGTTAGCATTTGCCTCTCGTAGAAATTCAAGTAAGTCTTCCCAGCCATACTCAGCACAGCTCAAAGTGAGGAACCATGTGGGAGTTCCTAAGTTCCTCAGCATACATTTTAAATCACCATGACGACGGTACCAGTACTCATTAGTACCACGCTGACACGCCATGAGATTAATCAGGTGAGAATCCAAAATACTGTCTTGGACATTGACTTTATCCATAAAGTCAATTGCCGAGATGTTTTGCATGTGTATACCACTTTTCAAGATGTGGTTCACTGCATATGACAGTCCAGACAGATCGCTTTCAAACAGGAGATGAAACAAATAAGGAATGCATTGTCGAAACCTAGGATCTCCTGCATACAATCGCAAAGTCCGGTATTCAGAAGCAGGAATTTGATGAGGTCGCTCATCATATCTTCCTCCCTGACCTGTTGGAAAAAGCTGTGGGAAACACCGAGCTTCCAAACTTTCCTCCCAAACACTAATGGGACTCCCTTTCGCTTGTTTCATTTGAAACAACTCAATAGCATTCCCCATGACTTCCTTGGAATGCAAAGGATGAACACTATAATGTTCATATATTTCTTCACTAGTACAGGGTTCTACTTTCTCAATTTGACCAGCACACAAATCGCTATCCTCTTCCTCACTTACTTCCTCTTCTGCAACATATACATTTTTATAGTATTTATTATATTTTTTCAAATACAATGTTGCCCTTTTGACTTTCCTAACATCTACTAAATCTTGCCATATTTTCTTATTCTTTGTCGGAACCCCATTAACTAAGATAACAAGAGGTTCCTCTTCCACTTTTTCTACTCCAATTGTGTTAATGTTTTTCTTCAAATCTAGAGGCAAATAAACAACTCTTCCCTTTAATCCTCTCTGTAAATCTGATGGAGGCAATTTCCCTGTCTTTGGCTCCATTCTTACAATAGCCTGAAAGGGATGGATACTTTGAATCAAAATAGATTCATAAGTATTTAAATCCTTTAATTCAGAAGGAATCTCAACCAATTCCAGATTATTATGAACTGCTCTAGCAGGCATCTGGTTTTGATTTAATTTGTTACAACAATAAGTACACACACGTTGATCCAATCCCAAATCAAAACAATTTTCTACCATCAAGTATGTTGTAAAATCCTTCCATTCACTATTATTTTCCCTTTCACTTTTTCCATATAAATCCACTAACTTAGTCTGATTCTTATAATAAGTGCGTCGACAACACACACAAGTGAAATTTGGCCTCTCACTTGATTTCACCTCAAACGTCGCAATTTCCCTCTGGAAATTATCTGTACTGGAAACCTGTACACTATCTTCCACATTACTCTCTTCTTCTTGGTCAATTTCAACACTCTCCTCTTTACTTCCAAAGTAACAAAACTCAATTTCTTCACATATATTCTTCACATCTATTTCAGAACCATGCAAAAGAGCAGCGCATAATTGTTTAAGCATAATTGCTGGACTCTTAGCATAATACAACATTCTAACTAATTTCCTCACTTTATTATGATGCACTGCTAGCATCCTGAAATGATGAAAAACACTCTGGCATACTCTCCTGGAAAGACAAGCCAGTGAATGACCATGCAAACCTATCACTTCTCTCACTCTGCAAGGATCTAATTCTTGCAACAACTTCATTTTCTGCTTCAAACTTTTCTTATTAAATGACCGTATAAAATCACAAAGCAAATTGATGGAATCCTGTCGTACACTGCAAATACTACTACACTTCCAGGTGTACACAGGACCCTTAGGACGTCTCCCTAAAACCTCATTACCTAACACCTCTTCTATCTCTGTTCTCACAACTTTTTCTTTTTCAACTGGACAACCATCTTTCACTTCATAAGCTCGACCACTGGTGTCAACTGCATGCACCAAATCATTATCCTGGAAATAACTCTCCTCATTAAAAAATGCCTCAGAGCTTGAACTATGCATCCATTCTCCAGAAAAAACTTCACAAAAATTACTACGATTAACTATTCTCTTCCATCTACTATTTCTTTTGAAATCATAAATTACCTTGTTTAGCTTCCTAATTCTATTGATTGTCAAAATAAATAACTTACGTTTAATTTCAAATGCCTGATCAATAACTTTCTCAACTATTTTTTTTCTCTTATAAAAAACCACTTTCTGTTGACCTTTCTTAATATTTTTTAACAAATTCCCAATTATCCTGTTGCGGAACATTCGTTTACGAATGTCCCTAAACTGTTGTTTCCTTCTACTTTCATGCATAGAGTTATCTCTTACTCTAGCAGTAACATTTCTCATTGGCCTTTCCTTACCATTTGAATTGTTTCTCCTTTTCTGGACTGAAACATTTTCTGTAGTAATATTTTTTTTACTACACATATTTCTTATGACTGTTTTTGGACTCTTACCCGGTGCTTTCTTGGTGACTTGACAAATCTTTTTGTTAGAGGACTGCTGCATTATTCCATGGTCCTGCTGTCTTTGACGTTTTGCAGCCTTTCTCACTCTTTCTTTGCTAGGCATCCTAAAATCTTGAAATAATCTGCAGTTGAATCTGTGGTAAAATATAATAAAAAATGTTATTAACCACTATTACCCAACAGTAAATTAATAACAGTCATCAAAAACTTAACACACTACTTAAGTATATAATATACTGAAGCCTATCTCCAATTTTTCACTGAACAGGACTCATCTCTTCTTAACCTTGGATAAACCTCACCTACTCTGTGTCCCCTGCACATAATTAAATGTAAAGGGGCAGATTTATATTAACTAGCACATCCCCAGGGATGCACCAGTTAACGTGCACCGCTGCTCTGCCACCCACGGTGTGCCGCATTTACAATCAGATAGGACAAAGCTACATCAAAACCCTGCGCCTGCTTGAAGCAGGCATAGATCTTGACGCAGGTAGGCTGAAAGCTAAAGCAACAACTAAGTGTCGTGTGCAGAAGTTACAAAAAAGGAAAAATGGCGTTTAAACCAGTAATGAGACCATGCTAACGTAACACAGAGTAAAAATATCCAGGATCTACATCAGTTTGGGGTTCACGAACCTGGCAGGTACAAGGCACTGAGGCTTTCCACCGTGCATGTCTCATCCCAAATCATATGTTGTTTGTGAATGAAACAATTTCCCAGACCAAATGCTTTGGATTGGCTACTTCTAAAAAATTAAACACCCCTACTATCCCGGAGTTAGAGGAATATGATGGTTGGAGTAATTTTACTCGTTGTCCATTAAAGATTTACAGGCCCTACTCCGTAATTCTTCCTTTAACATTTCCAGTATAAATCCAAAAGGTTGACTGCTTTGGCAACGTGCCTTATCCACGGTTTAATAACGCTGCCTTTTGCTTTATATAAGTTTTCAAATTGTATGAAATATATACCAATAGGTCGTTATTAACCTTTAGGTGTTGTTTTTCTTTATGAGGTCTGGTCGCTTCCATACACATACAGATTTTCAAAGATGATCAAGAACTTTATCTGAATGGAGAGGAATGCACTGAGACGCCAGATCATTCACTAATGTGTAGGCACATACAGTTACACGGTTCATGCAACAAACACCGACCAAATATGGCTTGCGTGTTGCAAGGCACACCAGTTCCTGCTATCATCCCCACGTTCAAGTTCTTGGAAAATGGTAGTTATTTGATGCTCAATAATGAAGATTGTTCTGGGTTAATTAAAAGTATTCATTTTATCGTAACAGTAAATGAACGGGTTATTTGCTGCAGAAATGTTCTATTTCCTCCCACACAAGAACATAGGGAGTTTTCAATCTGGCCACAAATACCAACCTTGGGAGCACATTTCAACGGCATGACAAGAATAAGAGCTCCTTTGTCTCAAAGAGAGGTGGCCTTGACTTCGGCCCGTGAAACTTTCGTGCTTCACATAGCGAACACCCGTACAGAGGTGCAGACCCTTTTAAATACAGATTCGCCTTTCCATTTCAGCAAGATGGTTCGGACTATCTCTAACGCGTCCTCCACAAAGGGCCTGGCGCACTTTTTTAAAGTTGTTACCAGTGGTCTCGTGACTTCATTTGAGAAAATCTTTGGAGTCATCCCTGCTTTCTTTCATTCTATTTTTTCCACTCTGCTTCGTGGATTCCCATTTTTACTTGCATTACCAGCGGACGCTCTTGTGCTTTTTTACATTTTTAAATATGGATGTCCCTCCTGTGCAAGCTCCCGCCCTGCAGCTGCTGACACTGTTCCGCAATCGCATGCTAGAATATTATGGCACAATGCCGTTGGCGATATTAAGCACGGCATATGGATTATCTTTTCGATTCTCCTACTTCACCTGTGTCCAGCCTGTATTTCACTGCCTGACCTGTGATTTCGATTGGGCCATTGATTTGTGTCTCTGCGGACCGGTTTCTCCTGACGTCGACTTTAATCAGCTGATGACTCCTATCATTACTCACGAGTTGGTTTGTCCTGGCGAAAGGATTATGGCTGTGGCATTGATGCATGGACTAATTGGTCCCTGGAATTTACTGGCGGCAACACAGTCTTTCTTGGAACAGAGCTTTCTTGAAAACCCACCGAGCTGTCCTCTGATGTTGATAGAGGATCCGGTGCTGGGAGAGCACGTATGTTCTTTTCCGCTTTTAAATTGGATGGCTGAACTCTTTTCGGATGAAGACGGTGACTTCCTATTGGAGGCTGTTGCAGCTTATTTTGCATACACAGTTATGTCATAGACCTTTTTCATGTTTGATATGCTGAGTACTAGCATTTCATTGACAATTCATTGACTTATTTGTCAAGTTTTTATTATTTAGCTTGCCTATTGGCTTAAGACTCGATAAAGTACTTGGCTGTTTTATTTTTCTTTAGCATTAAATTTTCCTAGTTTTTAATGTTTTACCTTGCGGACCGTCCACATATAAACTTGCAATCTGCTCTCATGAGATGGCACTTCTATTATCTTATTCAGTTCGTTTCCGGATCATGGGGAGGTGTCATCTAGGTCCTGGATATCTTTACACCGTGTTAAGTTAGCATGGACTCATTACCGGTTTAAACGCCATTTTTTCCTTTTTTGCAACTTCTGCACACGACACTTAGTTGTTGCTTTAGCTTTCAACCTAATAGTTCATCGTGATTTACATGAGAATAATATGTTATTGCTCTACTATCTGCTTTACTTCTTAAACTATATCTGTACAGCGAGTGCTGAAGTTTCAAGAACAACACGATACAGAATTGTTATGAGGTCTGATCTCCACGACTTCATACTCATAACATAAGTGCAGCTTCTCCCAATTCTGGGCATGAGGCGGGTTTTATATTGCTTTGCCGACCACACATACACAACACTTGATGCGGTTCACATGAAGAGAGAGCTGGTGTATGCTGATGTGATTCCTTCAAATCTAAGACACTAAAGTATCGGCACGCCCTAAACCAACACAAAGAGACCTTCTTAGCAAATAATATATTATGTGTATTAGGGAGGGTGAGATATAAGCAGCCGCGGGCCGTGGAGGGAGTTACGGTGGGGCAGGGAGG
Organism: Lissotriton helveticus; assembly: GCF_964261635.1. Classification (NCBI taxonomy): domain Eukaryota; kingdom Metazoa; phylum Chordata; class Amphibia; order Caudata; family Salamandridae; genus Lissotriton; species Lissotriton helveticus. The sequence continues at coordinate 1,811,556,030 of NC_136057.1, forward strand.
CGGGGAGGGGGAGGGGCAGGGTGGAGCCCTCTCCACCCTGCCCCTCCCCCTCCCCGCCTCCCTGCCCCACCGTAACTCCCTCCACGGCCCGCGGCTGCTTATAAGTGTTGCTAACTCTTATTCATTTACAGCATGTTAACATACTGTCACCATTCGCTTTTTATGTACTACTGACTATGCTGGTAATTTTGCTACTGATAATATGTGTACTTGTATAATCTAAGATACTACGCCTGAGAAGACGGCATTAGTAAATAAACATTTCAAATACACATGTGTTCTTCTTAACTCCATGTTCTGGTTTCTAAGAAATATATAACGACCGACTGTTCATGAGTTCCACGTATCCTGAGGTACTATAAGTTCATATTCTGGATTGTCTAAACATTGAGCGTTTGTTATATCCAATGTGACACTGTACCTAGCTTGCTAAGGGGTTTTGATTACTAAGGTGAGTTTTGGGACACCCTAATTCGCCGAGGTTCCAATCCTCTGTCCACAGTTCTGTGTGAGAACAGAAACCCTGCGACAGGGGCACCCCTCAGCCTTGCTGGAGCTTCATCACACTTGCGATACAACTCCAGCAATGCGCCAACTTTACGGCACAAATACGTCACGCATCTGTGCTGTTTTTGCCCCATGATGCGCCGCATTGTAAATGCAGCACACCATAGGTGACGGAACAGCGGCACAGAATGACTAACACATCCCTGGTGATGCGCCAGTCATCATAAATCTATCCCTATGCTTCTTATCTTGTTAGAGATGAACCGCCATATGTATCATCAAAGTTTTTTCCATTTCCTAAATAGCGAACTTTAAGGAATAAATAGCGATTCTTTACCATTCCTAGTTTGCGATGACCTATTTGCTAATTACAAATTACCCATTCATTTCCATGCAGCAGGAGGCCCATAGGAATGAAGGTGCAATTTGCGATTAGCAATTACCTCATCGCAAATTACGAATTTTTCCGAGGGTGCAGGGGTGTCTCAAGAACACCCTGCTGCACCCCTGAAAAAGAAATTTGGGGTCATATGGCGCACATAAATTTTGAAAACATTCCTTTACCTCAAAAACGATTTTCAACTCATAATTTGAAAACACTGCACATGGGGAAATGACTTAAAATGTCCTTAAGACACATAAAAGCATTTTTTGATTGCCTTTGCAGCATGTTTCAGTCACCTTTAACATGCCTATGTAACGGAAACATTCAAAATCTAAATTTGCCATGCACAGGTGGGAGCATATTTACAAGCAATTTGCTCCACAGACAAACTTCTTACATTGAAATGGGAAAAATAACATCAGAGACTCTCAATTACCTTATAAAGAAGCAGACACCATTATGTCCTTCTCATCAATATTAAAACCATTGCTTTTTCTCAAAAACGATTTACAAGTCATAATTTGAAAACACTCCACAGCTCCTATGCACATAAAAGCCCTGTCAGTACTAATACTTCACATTTTCTCCAATTACAATTTCTCAAAGAAACAAAATCTATTTGTGAAACACTTGAGACAAAGCAACATTTGAAAAACACAACTTTCTTCATAATTTTCTCCTTAAAGCACACTATTTTCTATCTAAATTAAAGAAATCTTTTCTCACCTTAGCAAATACTTTGAGTTTCAAAACAGTCTCAGAAACACACCAATTTGTCTTCAGCAGAGCAAAAGGTATGCACTCCAGAGTCTGCAGCTATCAAAAGCACAGAAATGCTGTAATTCCTCACACATATCTCTCATGTCACCCAATCAAAACTCTTCCCTCACTTTTTTTCAAAGCAAGACCCTTCCCCCCTCTGCCCCCTCTCTGCTTTTTCTGCATAGCAACCACCTCTTGCAAGACCTCTCACACAACAATGTTGCAATTGAACTCTGAACTCTCAGTGCACCTGCATATCCAGAGCATTCTTTCATTTAATGATTTTTTTCTTCGCCACTCAAAATACATCTTTCAACGAACTCATCCATGCACACTAACTTTCTGTTTTCAGCAATCAAAATCCACCAATCACTCTTACTGCTTCATTAACACAGAAACACCTCAGTTTTTTTCATTTTACACTCTCATTTTTTCAACTGCCATTTCATTGCCACACTTCATCTGACTGCAGGAGAACCTTCTCTCGCCATGTTTTCTGTCTGGATTGTTGGACATAGTTATATCTATTGGGCTCAAAGGTACGCTGAAAACAGGAATTTACCTAACCTCAATTTACAAGATGTGGAAATTAAGTGGTTTGGCCACAGAGGATTAAAATGTCACCAATTGATACCATTGGTGAAAACCTTTATGCATTTGCCAAAACCTGACCTGTTAATTGTGCACTGTGGAGGTAATGATTTGGGCACTTTGACTGGGGTAGGTCTGGAAATGCTTTTAAAGGACACCTTTGAGCAATTGATGGCACTTTTTCCTCAGACTGCCTTGGTATATTCAAATATATGCCAAAGACAGAAATGGAGGTGGTCGAACCAATTTTGTCCACAAATTGAGAAATCGAGGAAGCATGTAAACAAATCTGTTTCAGCTTACATGAGAGACCATGGAATGGGCTCCCTGTACAACAATAACTTGCGTTACTACATGCAAGATATCTACAGAGGAGATGGAGTTCACTTCTCAGATGAGGGCAACAGAGTTTTCACTCTGAATTTAAGACTGTGCATTGGTACCTACTTATAAGTACCTAAATGTACCATAAACCCAAAAGCTCTTCTCAGAGCTACCCTACATCTGATCACTCACAATTATTATTTTACTCTAACTTTTTTCACTAATTTTCAAGAAAGTACGATCCCCAGAACGCTTCCCGGTTCGCGAACCGGGCGCACTCCACGCAAAAAAACTAAAAAAACTGTATTTTTTTTTTTTGCCCTGCGAGACCCTTTCAAAGCCTCCACATCAAACCTAGGGGGTCAGGGACGATCTACTATGCCCCCTTATGGTCATTTGCCCCTTCGCTTTGGCCTCCTCTTGTCTCTCGATCCTACCGAGAGACAAGATGGCGGCCGCTACGGACTGTTTGGAATGTTTACAGACGCCGAAAAACCAATCAGCTTCGCAAACCTCCGTAACGCGAAAAGTACGCGAAGCGGAGCGCTGTTACAGATATATATCTTTTTTTGAACGTTAATTTCTCAAAATCCACTGGAGCACATATATTGAGACCTAGCAAAGGCACATCGGGCTACCAGTCCCTACAATTTTGCCAAGTTTCATGCAAATCCATTCAGCCGTTCGATTATTATTATTTTTTTTTTTTTTGCCCCGCGGGGCCCTTTTAAAACCTCCACATCAAACCTAGGGAGTCAGCGACAATCTACTATGCCCCCTTATGGTCATTTGCCCCTTCGCTTTGGCCTCCTCTTGTCTCTCGATCCTACCGAGAGACAAGATGGCGGCCGCTACGGACTGTTTGGAATGTTGACAGACGCCGGAGAACCAATCACCTTCGCTTCACAAAGCTCCGTTGCGCGAAAAGTACACGTCCTGGAGCGCTGCCCAGTCCGCTGTTACAGATATATATCTTTTTTTAAACGTTAATTTCTCAAAATCCACTGGAGCACATATATTGAGACCTACAAAAGGCACATCGGGCTACCAGTCCCTACAATTTTGCCAAGTTTCGTGCAAATCCATTCAGCCGTTCGGGCTAAAAGTGAGGCCAACCGCCCTATGGAAATTAACATGGGAAAAACGCGTTTTGGGACCCCCCTTTTTTCTCGGCCCCCCCTTGACGAACCCCCCCAAAATTATCAGGGGCTGCTCAGAAACAAAATGTGCCATTTTCCTGAAAATTTCAGCCAATTCCGTCCACAAACGCCAAAGTTATTAGACATAGAATTTTCAAAAATCCCATAGAGAAAAAATCCTAACTATATATACCTACTGGCGACCGCCAGTAGGTAATATATATATATATATATATATATATATATATATATATATATATATATATATATATATATATACATATACATATATATATGTACTTGTATGTTAAATTATATTTTTTACATTTTATAATTAAAAACATTAATTATTTTTTAATATTATTCAGTTAATATATATATAATAAAAAATAAAAATGCAGGTTTAATGTTTTTACATTACATTTAGTATTTATTAATTTTTTGCGCTTTTTAAATTATTTTTAAGTATGTTTTACTTCATTATATTTATTATTTAATTAAGTTTATATTACTTTTAAGACATTTAAAAAAGTCGATATTTTAGCAGCAATATTTAGGATTCGGTATTTTTCTACTTACCTGTTTGTAGATAGGAATTCGATATTTTGTCACTCGATATTTTCTCATCGATATTCTGGCAGCTAGATATTATGCTCCTCGATATTCTGTCAGTGATCCGTCAAATACTGAGCACAGGTAAAAGTAATACTAGAAGAAAATGTTTTCCTTCTTTGAGAGGATAGCGTATTTCATCTACAGTCTTAAGAATACTTGTTTATGTACTGGAACCAGCTGTGAAGCCTGATTCGAAGGAAACAAGGAGTTGTTATGTGCCTGTTTATCTGGTGAACCATACATTTCTTTAGTTTCCTTGGTATGGTATGGTAAGATCGTTATGGGTCTAAATGTTTCCAGTTTAGTTGAAGTCAGTGTCAGTTTTTCTTTTTAAATAAAAGTCATCCCTGGGCCATTTGTAGTGGGTAAGGAAGCACGCCATGTAAAGATGGATCTTTCACGGGGGCAGGGTAATCTGAATGATCCTAAAGGTTTTCCTACATTTTCTCTCTGTAATTGCTTTTTCAAAGTTCAGTGGAGTGATAGACAATTTGTAGATACATTTCGTTGTGTGTAGGTTCTTTTTTTTTTTGAAGTAGTGGTTGGGGTGTCGATCATTTTTCTGAGAACAGTGATTAAGTTGGAGATGTGGCTAAAGTCTCCATCCCACCTGAGATCATCTGATTGCTAAGGAGGGTTGAGGACTATTATTTGATGATGTTCATGAGCTATTCATGCCAGGATTTCACTAACAGTCTGTTGAAAGTGCACTTTGCTTTTTGAAGAGTTTTAAAACATTTTGCAAGATTATCATCTAATGGGTAGTTCCTATACCTTCTTTCGATTCTTCTCAGTCACTTGCCAAGAGGGCCGGTTAGATGTGAATCTCTCTCTGTTTTAGTTTGGTGCAAAGAGCATAAATAGTTGGCAGTAAACTAGTAATTTCATTTGTATCCATAGACAAGCAAAGCATGGTCAGCACTTGAAATTAAAGAGCCCGTAAGGAAGCTACCACATCATGAGAATTGTAAGGTCCATTTTTCAGTGTTTCTTATGGTTCTTCTCAATCGAGTGTCTTGTGTGGGTGAAACACAGTCAAGGAGTCCAGGTGTGTTCAGACCAGTCTACTGGAAGGGGGTCCAGGGTGCGTATGAGCCCTTGTCTTGTGATGGTTTAAAGAATGCCCTTGGCCTAAGAGACCGGAATCCAGCAATAAGACAGCGGTCTGCCGGAGGTGGGAGGGCTTCTCGCGGGTACTCTTTAGCAAGGCCCTGGTGCAGGAGGGCCCGCTTGGGAGTAGCGATGTTGAAACGGCATTGTAAGAACTTGGAGAGACGTATCACGGAGGCTCTGGACTGTACGGCCCCATGGGCTAAGAGGAAATAGCAGAGAACTCAGAAATCTGCCCAGTGGTACTCAGAGGCCCTGAGAGCAGCGAAAGCGGAGTGTAAACGCCAGGAAAGGCTCTGGAGGGTAGACTTCTCAGTGCAGGGGAAAGGGCATTATAAAGAGGCACTAAGGAACTATCAAAGCTAATTAGAAGGGCCAAAGCGGCTCACTATTTGGAGAGAATTGACTCAGCCAGCAGCTCCACTCGGGAGCTATTTAAGGTTTATAACGAGATATCCTCCACCACTAGCCTAGCTGCTCCGGCTGTGGGTTCAGAGGAGCTCTGTAATCGGATAGCCGAGTTCTTCTCCGATAAAGTGGAAAAAATATATTCCACCTTCCCTGAATCGGCCAGAGCTGAAGAGGAAGGGTGGGAAGAGAAATAACTTGTGGTGGAGGGAGAGGGATTGAAGGAATTCTCGATGCCCCTCCTGGAACAACTGATTAACATCTGCAGTAGCATAAAATCCGGATCTCCCAGGAACCCTGCTCCTCTGAAAAGGTTAAAAGAGAGTCTGGAATGTCTGGAGCCCTTTATAAGACATCTGGTGGCGACATCTTTCAGAACGTGCCGTGTACCAGGATGCTGGAAGAAAGCTGTGGTTCTGCCGCTCCCTAAGAAACCGCACGTTGGGTCAGACCAACTAGATAACCTCTGCCCAATCTCACTTTTGCCGTACTTTGCGAAGGTGGCAGAAAAAGTGGTGAATGAACAACTGACGGCCTATGTTGAGGAACATGATCTTCTCCACCCCGCCCAGTCCTGTTTTCGAGCTAGGTACTCGACAGAATCAGCTCTGCTTTTTGCCACTGAATCCATTAGACAATTTGTGGACGCAGGTCAAACGGCGGCCTTGATCCTGTTGGATCTAAGTGCCGCCTTTGACACTGTAGCTCATTACACGCTGGTGCAATGTCTGAGGAATGGAGGGGTGTCTGGCAATGCCCTGAGTTGGCTCAAATCTTTTTTGTTGGAACGCTGCTTCCAGGTGAGACAGGGCGAACACTATTCTAGAGTCATCAAGCTGAGCCAGGGAGTGCCATAGGGCTTGACCCTGAGCCCGACCCTGTTTAATTTCTATGTAGCTCCCGTTGCGGAGATTGCGGTGGGGTTTGGGATCAGCGTTGTATCCTATGCCGATGACACGCAGTTGGTGGTCTCCCTGACCCAGGCACCAGAGTCGGCTGCCCCCAACTTCATGACATGCATGCAAGAACTGGCTGCATGGATGGCTAAGAACTGCCTGAAGTTGAATGGCAACAAGACGGAGGTGCTTGTGGTGGGAAGGGCCCCGACTGTGTGGTCATCGGCATGGTGGCCCCAGAACTTGGGGGCTACACCTACGCCCGGTGTGCAGGCAAAAAATCTGGGAGTATGGTTAGATCCCAGTCTTTCCTTCGATTATCAAACCAGGCGGGTGGCAGGCGCCTGTTTTGGGATCCTGAAGGTCCTGCGTAAAACCTTGGACCTTCTGCCTGTGGCGGCTAGGAAGATCCTGGTCCATGCCTTGGTGACGTCGCGCCTGGATTATGGCAACATCCTCTATCTAGGCGCGACGACCAAGTGTATGCTCCGTCTGCAGAGAGTGCAGAATGCGGCAGCCCGCCTAATCCTGATGCGCCCGAGAAGGTCATCTGCGAGGGCAGCTCGGGCTGCGCTTCACTGGCTCCCGATAAAATATAGAGTCATTTTCAAGGCACTCTGTGTCTGTCATCGGATCCTACAGGGGAATGCCCCTTCGTATTTGTCAGATCTCCTGACCCCCTATGTCCCCACACGTCAGCTGAGGTCAGGTGGGGTAGGTTTGGTGTGTGTACCTGCTATCAAGAAAGCTAGGATGGGAGGCCGGTCTTTCCGCCTACTGGCTGCCAAGCAATAAAATGCCCTCCTGATGGATCTCCGGATGGAGGCCAAGGAGAGCTGCTTCAGGAAAAAATTTAAAACGCTCCTCTTTTCCCAAGGATAGTAGGGTGAGGGTAGTGGGTATCTGATTCCTGTCTAACTCTACCGCAGCGCGGGGACACACTGGTATAAGTGTAACCATTGCGCTTTATAAATGGGCCTATTATTTATTATTTATTATTATTATTATGTTTACTGGGCATGCAATTTAAGTACTGTACTACGATTACAAAGCAAGTTACTTATTTTAACAGTCCAGCTGGAGGCCACTCCACATCTCATACTTGTGAACTTGTAAGCCCAAGGGTTGAGAAAGTAATAGAAAATAAGTATGCAAACAACAATGAAAAGTACAACAAATTAAGTAACCTAAAAAAAATCCACAATATAAAAGAGCATTGTTGGTGCAATACATAAGATAATAGTTCACTTTTGTGAGAGATATGATAAGATAAAAAATATTTGTAAAGAAAGAAGTGAAACTAACTAAGGTAGCAAACGTAGCACTATGAGTGCAAACTAGTGCCCTACTATTCTGCTTTTGACAGCTATGGCTACAGTTGAAACTCTAGGAAGCTGGCGTTGAAAGGACTGCTTTAAGTGCTGATTGGTCGAAGGGGTGTTCAACATACACAAGTTTGAAATCCACCCACTGGAAGTGGTACACTGTTTTCATATAGACACAAAAATGATTTGCAGAGAAGTAATAATGATGCTGAGTACAGTGCCAAACTCAGAAATATTGGAATGTTTCATGAGTTTCTCTTAAGAACTCCCTGGAAATCCTATTCTTTTTTCTTGCCTTCCGTATCCTCTTCTAAATCCTATCCAAGAGGATCATACTTGTTTAAAAGGCAGAGTTAAACAATAACAGGCTAGGATTAAAATATTTTCCAATGATGGTTTTATCTTGCAGTCCAGCCTAGAGAAGAATGATCAGATTCCAGTGATGCCTGTGGGACAATTTGAATACTGATAGGGTGTGTGGACAAACTGATGGGCACCACTGGAAACAAATGGTGGGATGATCCGTTAATAAGTATGAACTAGGGATCTGCACTCGCAGACGTAAGGTACACATAGAAAAAGTTTAATTGGGTGGGCATTAATAAGAATTTCTTTGTAGAAAAGAGGTGTCAAGATCTGGGGTGCAAAAAGTTCTGGGTCTTGCCAAACCTAGGTTTGGATAAGGAGTACATGATTAGGTGATATACGGTTGCTGTTCTTATACGTATTCTTTAGTTGACATTATACACAGTCTTTAAAAATGAATAAACTTGGCTTCCCACAAATAACACAGGTGTAGTTTTAATAAGAACTCTGATTTCCAGGTCTTACCGTCTAATTCTTGCTCCAAGGATATGTCCGTGTTCTTAGGTGAACAACTGGGACAGAGGCAGGAGCAATCAGATTTACACGAGCCCTAAATTTGGAGAGAAGGGAGAAAGACTGTGTTCAAAATAGGTGAGGAAATAGACCAAACATCAGATTAAACTGAACATTAAACAACAGCACCATTGATTTTACTACCATACATCTTCTGACCATCACTGATGGAGCAGTCATGTGGTTTCAAGTAGACTGCAGTATCAGATATTTTGCACTATACACTCTCAAAACCACAGTACCGGAAGCTTTACATTGATATGCACCACAATACTGCAGTACAAGGAGCTTGACCATAATATACTCTACAATGCTGAGGTACATGAAGCTTGACCATGCCACGCATGATAATCCTACACTGTAGGAGGCTTGCCCACAATTCAGCACAAAATGCTGCACTCTAAAAAGCTTGACCATAATCTGTGAAGCCGCAGTACACAGAGGCTAAACCATAATACACTTCAATGATGCAGCGTAGAAATCTTTCCCATAACACATTCTACAATGTTGCAATATAAGAAAGAGACTTGGCCAAAATATAGTCTACAATGCTGTAGTCTAGGAAGCTTAACCAGAACATATACTGGGCTACAGTAACAAGAGGCTGTAGGGTAAGATTGTTAGCCACATAGGAAGCACAAGGAGCTTACACCTAATGCACTCTACATTGCTCTAGTACAGCAAAGTTGACTATGGCACGCCATACAATGTGAAAGAAGCTTGAACATAATACAGTCTATAATCCTGCAGTAAGGGAAGGCTGACTGTAATAAACGCTAAAATACTGCAATCATGGAAGCTTGAAAATGTTACAGTCTATAATAACGAAATTTTTCGAGCTTGAGCATAATACACTCTACAATGTTATAATTTAGGGCTCTGAATCACGACACACTTAAAACACAAAAGGAAACTTGAAAATAATGTAAACTGCAATGCTGCAGTGAAGGGAAATTCCCCACTATACTCTATACAATGCTGCAGTAAGGGACACCACCTCGAAACACTCGACAGTAATGCAGTAAGGGATACTTCACCATGATGAACCCTGAAATGCTACAGTAAGGGGCACTTCACCGCGATACACTCTGCAGTACTGCAGTAAAGGACACTTCACTACGATACACTGTGCAGTACATTCTGCAGTACTACAGTAAGGGATACTTCACCATGATACACCCTTTAATGCTGCAGTTTTCAAAGCTTTTCAGTAACAGACTACAATGTTGCATTGTATGAGTCTTGACCGGTATGTAACCGTTACAACGCAACTTTTACAACGGACTACTTTTACAACGCAACTTTTACAACACAGGATCCATTACAACGAATACCATTACAACGCATTTTTTTACAACGCAAATACCTTTAGAAACGCATACCATTACAACGTAAGTATAGGTAAGTATATAATTATAGTAAAAATGTTATAGGATTGGGTTTTTGGGTAAAGGGGTATTTTTAGGGTTCAGGGCTAGGTATGGGTTTTTGGGTAAAGGTGTATTTTTAGGGTTCAGGGCTAGGTATGGGTTTTTGGGTAAAGGGGTATTTTTAGGGTTCAGGGCTAGGTATGGGCTTTTGGGTAAAGGGGTATTTTTAGGGTTCAGGGCTAGGTTTGGGTTTTTGGGTAAAGGGGTATTTTTAGGGTTCAAGGCTAGTTTTGGGTTTTTGGGTAAAGGGGTATTTTTTAGGGTTCAGGGCTAGGTATGGGTTTTTGGGTAAAAGGGTATGTTTAGGGTTCAGGGCTAGGTATGGGTTTTTGGGTAAAGGGGTATTTTTAGGGTGCAGGGCTAGGTTTGGGTTTTTGGGTAAAGGGGTATTTTTAGGGTTCAGGGCTAGGTATGGGTTTTTGGGTAAAGGGGTATTTTTAGGGTTCAGGGCTAGGTTTGGGTTTTTGGGTAAAGGGGTATTTTTAAGGTTCAGGGCTAGGTTTGGGTTTTTGGGTAAAGGGGTATTTTTAGGGTTCAGGGCTAGGTATGGGTTTTTGAGTAAAAGGGTATTTTTAGGGTTCAGGGCTAGGTATGGGTTTTTGTGTAAAGGGGTATTTTTAGGGTTCAGGGTTAGGTTTGGGTTTTTGGGTAAAGGGGTATTTTTAGGGTTCAGGGCTAGGTTTGGGTTTTTGGGTAAAGGGGTATTTTTAGGGTTCAGGGCTAGGTATGGGTTTTTGGGTAAAGGGGTATTTTTAGGGTTCAGGGCTAGGTTTGGGTTTTTGGGTAAAGGGGTATTTTTAGGGTTCAGGGCTAGGTTTGGGTTTTAGGGTAAAGCGGTATTTTTAGGGTTCAGGGCTAGGTTTGGGTTTTAAAAATAATTAAATTAAATTAAATTATATTAAATTTAATAACTTACATTTTTAAAAATATTATATTCTTACCTATACTTACGTTGTAATGGTATGCGTTGTAAAGGTATTTGCGTTGTAAAAAAATGCGTTGTAATAGTATTCGTTGTAATGGATCCTGCATTGTAAAAGTTGCGTTGTAAAGGTATGCGTGCTAAAAGTATGCGTGGTAACGTCATACATCTGTCTTGACCATTAAATGCTATACAATGCTGTCCATGAAGCTTGAACACTATGCACTCTGCAATATTGCACTGCTGCTTGACCAAAATATATTCTACAATGCTGCAGTGTAAGGAAGAGTAAACATAATATACTCAGCAATGATGCAGTGTAAGGAAGAGCAAAACATAATGCACTCTGCAATGCCGCAGTGTAAGGAAGAGTAAACATAATGCACTCTGCAATGCTAGAGTGTAAGGCAGAGTAAACATAATATACTCGGCAATGCTGCAGACTAGGAAGAGTAAATATAATGCACTCTACAATGCTGCAGTGTAAGGAAGTTAACCCCAATACACTATAACAATGCTCTAAACGTAGTTCAACCATTATATACTATACAATGTTTCAGTATAGGGAGTTGGGCAATAGTGGCGGCGTGTGCATAAAGCAACAGGTGCTACATCATGCCACCCATGGATTGGATTACCAGGCTGGTCTTCCTCTTGGGGCCACAGTTGAGCTTGGCCTCTAATGGGTCCCCTAGGGCGTGTGACGGATGATGCTCTCACATCCCCATGGTCCAAGTTCAATGCGGAGGGCTGTAATCAATTAGTAGTAGTCGCTCTCACATTTGCAACACTCCAGGAGTGTGGTTGCCTCCTACTGGGCACAGGCTTCATAGATCCAGCAGAGTAAAGTGATGTCACAATTTTGTGTGCACTCGGCCCTCGGCACACTCTGTCGGAACAAGTTGTCTGAGATGCTACTGGTACCTGGGCTCGGCGAGTTAGTTCCCCGCCAGCATCGGCATTCACTGTCCCATGGGCTTGGGTTCTGATGATCGCAGTATCTCAGATTTATGGCATGCAGCCAGAAGAGCTTCCAGTTCATTCATGTGGCCATCTTCAAGCCAGGCAAGCTCTACCCCCCTATTACCTTCTTTTTTAAGAGCAGAAGGTAATCAGTGATTTTTTAAAAAAAAATTAATTGTTTTTTTTAAACATCATATCCAAAGATAGGCACGGTTACATTGCAAGTAGATGTAGCCCAATATTGTTAAGCACTACACCCATATGAATAAATGTAAACAGGGCAAAATCAACTCAAATTTCATCATATATTGTAGTATCAATGGCAGGCCCAATCAGATTCAAAGTTCTGCGTCCCGTCTCTCTAAAGAGTAACAAATATTGTATTGCATCTAAACCAAAACTAACTCTATAGAAACTGCTGGTTGGGGGTGTCTTGAGGGGGTGGGTAACGGGGAATTGGTGGTGTAGGAGAACTGTGATGGTATTAGCATTATTTGGCCATCAGAGTATGTGGGAGCAGTGGGAGAGAAGGAAATGACTGCAGGGCTACGCATTAGTGCGTAAGGGCAATGATAATAGTGCACAGTCATGTCGGGCTCTTCCAGCGTCCATCAGCAGCACCAGCGTCTATGTTTCATCATCCAGTGAGGCGGTTTCAGGAGAGGGTGTATGTAGTTTGTCAAAGAGTTTCAGTACATAAGTGTCCCAAAGTGTGACCGCTACCTCAACTCCATGCCGCCGCTGGTCGGATGTGAAGGTGTCCACCTCGTCCACTGTCCTTTTATGTGTTGCCTGAAGGCAATTATTAATCGTGGGTAGCTGCACTGCGATCCATGTCATGGTTATCAGACGTTTGAATAAGGCCAACGTGAGATCCGCCATTCTTAAATAGTATTTGGAGAGTCTAGTAAGTTTTGTAATCCCCAAAAGGCACAGAAGAGGGTCCAGGAGCTGCCAGACATTGATCCAAGCATATATATGGGTCAACAGATTTGCCCAAACATGTGCTAAAGGGGGACAGTCCCATACCATGTGGAGGAGCGTGGCATCTTCATGTTCACACGTAGGGGAGGTCGGTGATACTGTTGGGAGCATCAAGTGGAGCCAGTGTGGAGTGAGGTTAATTTGATGGATATAATCAAACGGCGTGAACTTTAAGCAAGTATTTCGTGACACTCGCTTAATTCCTTTCTTTGAAATAGGTACATATAAAAGTGGGACCCAAACTTTCACACTTAGATCCAAATTCACGGTTCTTCACTAACCAAGGATGGAGGAATTCTGAAGAGTACTCTCAGAGCTGCTAAGATCCAGTACTGTTATTGCTGATAGACATTCTCAAAGAGGTGAGGGGACATCCCCTCAAGTCTGGGCACTGTATTGAAGAGCTGTGAGACGGCCTGCCTCCAGAGGGAAATGGAATGACTTGCCTAAAAGAAGTTATCTGCCCATAGAGGAGAATCCATTGACTCCAAAGGAGGAGACAGCCTCCAAAACAGAGCTCATGATCCTTGGGAACTCCATTTATAAGACCATCGATCCACTCTGGCCCCACTGTCTGGGACCACCCCCTGCACCCAAAGATTCGATCAAAAGCTTGGGCATCTGGCTAGACAAGTCACTCGACTTTAACCACGAGGCGACCAAACTATCAGCCACTTGCTTTGGCCTTCTTAGACTCCTGCGCAAAATCCTTCCTCTCCTACCTTTTCACTCCAGACGGACAATGGTCCAAGGTCTAATTCTGTCCCGCTTAGACTTTGGGAATGCCCTATACCTTGGGGCTCCCCAGGCCACCCTAAACAAGCTACAGATAATCCAGAGCTGTGCCGCTAGAACCCTCCTTCAAATCCCACGGCGAGTCTCGGTCAAATCCAGACTGAAGGACCATCACTGGCTCCCAGTAAGGGAAAGGATAGATTTCAAGGCAATGTGCATTGCACATCGATCCTACTGGGGAACAGGCCCCATTATCAATCGTCCCCTGATAACCGCCTACCATCCCACCAGACAGCTCAGGTCAGGGTCCTCCTTCCTTTCCGTAATACCCAGGTTCAAGAGAGCTAGGTGTGGAGGCCGCTCATTCTCCCATAATCTCGCTAAACTCTGGAATGTCCTCCCTCTCTCTCTTAGGTCAGAGCCCAAACTGCGCGCCTTTCGCAAACTCCTAAAAATCCTACTCTTTAACAAACCAGAGTAGCTCTTATTGGCTCTGTCACAGGCGTGACCTCTGCAGCGCTGGGACGCCTAAGGGTAGCCACCGCGCTTTACAAATGGTCTTTTCAGGAGTGTTCTCATGGTTGACCGAAGTATGCCTGGGGGCTCCTGGCCTCCCTACTTACCCAAAATAAGACAAAATTAACCTGGAACTTTGCAGTTTGCCTGCTCGAGAGACCTGCAAAGAGGAAAACCAGAGAACTGTACTGACTCTCCCTTTTTTAGTCCATGAGGACTGCAAACCTGCACCATGAATGGGAGAAAGGAATCGCCAGCTGCGAGTACCCGACCACCCTGATCAGACGGCCTTCACTCATGCCCCGGCAGCTTTCATCGGCCTGATGCAGAACATCCACAGTGAGCCCCTGCTACTGCAAGCACAGTTGCCTGCCGCATGTGGTTGAAGCCTGAATACATGCACTAACAGTACCAAGTGCACTTCACCTCAGGTAATGCTAATGCCTGAACTGAACATTCACTGAGAACTTGACTTAACCTTTAGTGGAGTCCCCAGCCCAGGTGAGTGTATTGGTGGTTGTTAGGGGAACGGTTTGTGAAGCCCACTGGGTCTGTGTTAAAGTATTATCAACAGAGTTCATGCAGCAAGCCTTAATATTGGGGGCACTGGCATACCTGTGAGCACAGCATCAAAAACGTATATCTTGATAATACTTCCTGTGTCCAGGACCAACAGAAACACTCCAGTGATGGCAGGTTCCAAGCACCAGAGCATCACTATTTCGACATGATAATGCCCTGGTCAGGATGATCAGTTTTTGTGTGCACCAAATAGTCAGCCATTCTCCTAAAGCCTGAACATCTCTGTGCCCATTTCCCTGGCGGTTGTGTTGCCAATCGAGGCACATAGAGATTCTTAAGACCTTTATTAATGCCTTTGGATCTGTCTATATGTGAGGATTGCTGTCCATGACGATTCTGAGGCATGTGGAATATTAGATGCTTTATTGTATATCTTGCTCCTGTAACCTTCCCTTCTCATGAGGAACACCTTCCACACCTCCTACACATGCATCATAAAGTCTGGGTACTGCAATATAGCCACACGGGAATAGTGCAATGTCTTTAAATTACTGGCCTTTCTTAGAGCAGCTTTGTGGTCTCTATATTTCAGCATGCGGGCTAGAATTAGTCTAGGTCTCGCCCGAGGTATCGGTCTTGGCACCCAGAGTGATGGGTGCCCTCCACTATGAAGAAGAGAGAGAAGGTATTGTGGCCCAAGAGCTTGGCCAACAATTGCTCCATGCACTTTTCCATGTTTCCTGTTGGCGTTGTCTCTGGGACATCCATATGCTATTTTGTTACTGCCTCTGGAGCGCGTCTTCAGGTCTTCATTTTTAGCTTGTAGAGCATTGAGCAGCTTTTCCATTTTAGTCTTGGCTGTTTTCACAGTCATTGCTTCATCCTCGGCCTCCGAAATCCGGCGTTTCACTGAACCCAGCTTGGTGACATGTTTGTTCAACCTTTCCAACATCTGGTCCATTCTGTATGTAAGGGTGTCTAATTGTCTAACTTGCCATCTATGATTTTCAAGCTCTATTGCATATCATTTAGGATCGAAAGTCATTGACCTCCGCGTCGGCCTCTGGGGGTCTCCCAAATGCTCTGGAGTGCCCCCATCATCTTTTATATGCACGGACTTCCTGTGGTCAAACGATAGCTTCACGAGTGTTTTATCAGATTTCCTCATGGCACTCCCTATGTGATCATCCACTCCACTACCAGCAGGGTGTGACCAGCTGTTATAGTCTGCTGTTGACCGTGTACTATTGTGGCTCCCTCGCAAGCCCTGCCACCTAAGGGTGCCTGATGTGGTTGCAGGCCATAGCCCCGTTCTTTCCATCGCTCCGCCTTGCAACTCAGACCAACCACCTCAGGGGCCCATCTTCTCACCTTCGGCACTGGTGACTTGTAGGCCTCAGCAGCTCTATGCCTTTGCCCTACTTGGCCTCCGCTGGCATTAGGGGAAGTGTGCACGTGAAGCGACAGGTGCTAGAGCATGCCACCGATGGATGGGATTACCAGGCTGGTCTTCCTATTGAGGCCACAGTTGAGCTTGGCCTTTAATGACTCCCATAGCACTTGTGATGCAGGATGCTCTCACATCCCCCTGGTACAAGCTCACTGTGGAGGGCTGTTATCACTAAGTATTAGTTGTTCTCACATGTGCCACACTCAGGAGAGCACTCGCCTCCTACTGGGCACAGGCTTCATAGATCTGGCAAAGGAAAGTGATGCCAACATTGTGCCTGCACTGGGCCCTCTGCACACTCTGTTGGAACAAGTCATCTGAGATACTACTGGGAGCTGGGCTCGGCGCGTTAGTTCCCCACCAGCATTGGCATTCATTGTCACCTGGGTTGGGGGTCTGATGATCGCAGTATCTCAGCTTTATGGCATACAGCCAGAGTAAAGCAAAACCAAAGGGGATGATGGACGGAGTGTAGAACATTGCAAGCACTCACCCCCAGTCAACTGATCTGGGTTTAATCCATCATCATTCTTTAGCTCACTCCGCCACCCCAGTTCAGACAAGGGCATATGCAAGTCAGTCTGACCCTGTGCCTCGTTGGAACAGTCCAGCCCGAACTGCCAAGGCAAGTCTTCCGTGGACTGGAAACAAGCATCCTGGGACCAGTTTCTGGCTAATCAGCCATCATTAGCCAGGGTAGTTTGAATCCAGGGGCAAAGTGAGCAAGGGACCCACGTCTGGGCATACCCTGCCAACTGCTTGTCATAGCAATTAGACGTTTGAATAAGGCCAAAGCGAGATGCACCATTCTTAAACAGTATTTGGAGATTCAGGTAAATTTTGTAATCCCACAAAGGCACGGAAGAGGGTCAAGGAGCTGCTAGAAGTCGACCCAAGCAGATATATGGGTCAACACGTGGTCCCAAACGCGTGCTAAAGGGGACAGTCTCATACCATGTGGAGGCACGTGACATCGCCATGTTCACATGTAGGGCAGGTCGGCAATACTGTTGGGAGCCAGTGTGGAGTGAGGTACGTTTGATGGATATAATCAAACTGCGTGAACTTTAAGCAAGCATTTCGTGATATGCGCTTCACGTGTTCCATTGTCATTTCCCATTACTTAGCAGTGATCGCAGTGCCCAAACATTCGTCCCAGCGTGGCTTCCTGTGAAGTGCTCAGGGCTTCTTAATCTAGATCTTTAACCTATGTCTGCTTTTTTGAATCACCAAACTCGCAGGCAGGATTCTTTTTGTGCAGGAAGGGACACCTTCCTGCACAAAAACAATCTGCTGAGGCGTTTTCCTCTTTCTATGTGTACTGCAGAATGCAGCAGGATAGGAAGTTTCAAAGAAGGTATAGGTCACCAGCAGGAAAGCGTCAAATTAACAAAGTTTATATTCGGTGTAGAACAAGAACTACTCTACCATATTTACTTATATCACCCTACTGTTTTTGTTTGTATATAGACTTAGGTGGTCATTAGGATGGCGGGCGGACATTGCCCGCCCGCCATCCTGACGGGGATTGGGACCGCCCGCCATAAGGGCGGGGTCCCTTGGGTGGTATTAGGATGCGGCCGCCACAGTGGTGGCCGCATCCTGCATTTATAACATTGTGGCGGGCAGTGCTCTCTGCACCGCCCGCCACAATGCCATCAATGCAGGTATGCATTTGCATACACAATGCAGCAGGCACCGCGCGGTGCCTACCGCATTGTATATGCAAATGAAGGGGGGTACCACAGGTACCCCCCCCCCGTTTGCACCCCCCACCCCTCCTTCACTTTGGGGGCCCGCAGGGGGCCCCCAAAGTGAAGACCGCATGCCTTTCCGTGGCTGTATTGCCGCCACGGAAAGGCATTGTAAAATGCCTATCATAATATGGCTGGCGGTGTTCTGATAGACACCGCCACCATATTATTCCTTTTCCGCCCCGGCCGCAAGGCGACCGGGCGGAAAAGCGGCGGACGGTCTTTCCGTCCGCCGAGGTCCCCCCCTTCCTAAGATGGCGGGGGGAAACGAGTGAGGATGTCGGCGGCAATCCGCACGACATCCTAATGGGCCCCTTAGTCTTGATTTCTATTCACCATGGACTTATTTGATTTTATTTTGCAGCATTCTTCCTGCTTCTCTATTCTGGACCAGTGGGTCAATACCTCCCTTGATCTGATCACATCCAATATACTGGGCTTCGTCCTATATTCACTGTGAATACGTGACTAGAGTCTCTTTATGACATCCACCTACTTAAGGGCTACTTTGTCTGAAATTCTAAAACCCATTTTCATTGCCTCTGTTTACCTTACCTCTTCTAGCCAGGTTCAGTTTCATAACATTCGTCCCACGAAGGAACACCCTTTCCATGGACCGACTTTGGCCATTCAATGATTTACCTCTGTACTGTGTTGTTGATAAAGGAATGAATACCTACGTACATTCTGAAAAGGTGGGGCCATATTTTGGTATTTGATGCTATGCTAGTTTGACATCTTCACGCTCTCGGTGGAGACACATCCTCTCTCATTTATAATACTCGGATTCGTCAGTGAACTATCAATCGGGGATACTTCACGTTTTTTCGATGTACATCACTTTATCAAACTTTACTCACATTATCTTACTTCTTTGGTTTTTCAAAGGTTTTCACTAAAACCATCTGTTACCTCTTTTTCTCTCAATAAAGAAACCACTTTCCTGGTATATACTTCGCATAACACATGTATTTTCTTCCTGCACTGGATTCCTCTTTAGCTGTCCTGTTTCATGACATTTTCTCTTCCCTCTTATCTCTTCCTACTGAAAACCTTTAGTTATGGTCTATTTTATGTTGCTTTTTTGTTAATATTTCACATCCTTGAAAAAGTCACGCAGTGAAGAAACACATGTTGGCTTGTCTATCATCTGTATCAGAAGACTATCTGTTTGTCCACACCATGGGTACTCACAAACTTTCTCTCGGGGGCCAAATTTACAGTGTGGTTTGTGTCCGAGGGCCGCACCGGTGGGGCGGGGTCAGTGGGGGAGGGGGCGGGCTTGATCAACAAAACAAACTATGACCATGAGGTTGATCACAGGTCCCTGCAGCGGATGCCTTCGTCCACTGAGCCACCAGACCCGGCACACACACATCTCTCTCCCTCCCTCATTCACTCTCTCGCTATCTCTCCCTCCCTCCCTCTCTCTCTCTCCCTCTCTCCCTCCCTCTCTTGCTCCCTCTCTCCCTCCCTCACTCCCTGTCTCGCTCCCTCTCTCGCTCCCACCCTCCCTCCCTCTGTCTGTCTGTCTCTCTCACTCCGTGTCTCTCTCACTCCGTCTCTCTCTCACTCCGTCTCTCTCTCCCTCACTCCCTCCCTCTCTCCCTCCCTCCCTCGCTCCCTCTCTTGCTCCCTCTCTTGCTCCCTCTCTCCACCCTCTCTCACTCCCTGTCTCGCTCCCTCTCTTGCTCCCTCTCTCCCTCTCTCTCCCTCCCTCGCTCCCTCTCTCTCTCCCTCGCTCCCACCCTCCCTCGCTCCCTCCCTCTGTCTGTCTCCCTCTCATTCCCTCTCTCTCTCACTCCCTCTCTCTCACTCCTTCTGTCTCTCATTCCTCTCTCTCTCCCGCCCTCTTTCCCTCACTCCCTCTCTCACTCCCTCTCTCTCTCTCCCTCTCTCTCCCTCACTCCCTCTCTCTCTCCCTCCCTCACTCCCTCTCTCTCACTCCCTCTCTCTCACTCCCTCCCTTGTTCCCTCTCTCCCTCCCTCTCTCCCTCTCTCGCTCCCTCTCTCCCTCCCTCCCACGCTCTTTCCCTCTCCCTCCCTCGTCTGTCTCTCTCACTCCCTCTCTCTCCCTCTCTATCTCTCTCTCTCTCTCTCACTCCCTCTCTCTCTCTCACTCCCTCTCTCACTCCCCTCTCTCTCTCTCCTCTCTCTCTCACTCCCTCTCTCCCTCACTCTCTCTCTTCCTCCCTCCCTCTCTTCCTCCCTCTCTCCCTCCCTCTCTCCCTCCCTCGCTCCCTCTCTCCCTCCCTCTCCCTCTATTGCTCCCTCTCTCTCTACCCCTCCCTCTCCCCCTCCCTCACTCCCTCGCTCCCTCTCTCCCTCGCTCCCTCTCTCCATCCCTCCCTCTGTCTCCCTCCCTCTGTCTGTCTGTCTCTGTCTGTCTCCTTTCCTCTGTCTGTCTCTCTCTCACTCCCTCCCTCACTCCCCCTCTCTCACTCCCTCTCTCAATCACTCCCCCTTTCTCACTCCCTCCCTCTCTCACTCCCCTCTCTCTCACTCACTCCCTCTCTCACTCTCCCACTCTCTCACTCCCCCTCACTTCCCCCTCCCCGTCTCCCTCTCTCACTCCCCGTATCCTTCCCTCTCACTCCCAGTCTCACTCCCCGTCTCCCTCTCTCCCTCGCTCTCCCCCTCCCTAACTCCCTCTCTCCCTCTCTCCCTCTCTCTCCCTCTCTCTCCCTCACTCCCTCTCTCTCTCCCTTCCTCACTCCCTCTCTCTCACTCCCTCTCTCTCACTCCCTCCCTTGTTCTCTCTCTCCCTCCCTCTCTCCCTCTCTCCCTCCCTCTCTCGCTCCCTCTCTTCCTCCCAAGCTCTTTCCCTCTCCCTCCCTCGTCTGTTTCTCTCACTCCCTCTCTCTCCCTCTCTATCTCTCTCTCTCACTCCCACTCTCTCTCACTCCCTCTCTCTCTCTCTCACTCCCTCTCACCCTCACCCTCACTCTCTCTCTCCCTCCCTCTCTCACTCCCTCCCTCTCCCTCGCTCCCTCTCTCCTTCTCTCCCTCCCTCTCTCTTTCTCCCTCTCTCCCTCCCTCCCTCTCTCCCTCGCTCTCTCCCTGCCTCCCTCTCTCCCTCTCTCACTCCCTCCCTCGCTCCCTCTCTCCCTCCCTCTCCCTCTCCCTCTCTTGCTCCCTCTCTCTCTACCCCTCCCTCTCCCTCACTCCCTCGCTCCCTCTCTCCATCCCTCCCTCTGTCTCCCTCCCTCTGTCTGTCTCTGTCTGTCTCCTTTCCTCTGTCTGTCTCTCTCTCACTCCCTCCCTCACTCCCCCTCTCTCACTCCCTCTCTCATTCACTCCCCCTCTCTCACTCCCTCCCTCTCTCACTCCCCTCTCTCTCACTCCCTTCCTCTCTCACTCTCCCCCTCTCTCACTCCCCCCTCACTTCCCCCTCCCCGTCTCCCTCCCTCCCCGTCTCCCTCCCTCTCTCACTCCCCGTATCCCTCCCTCTCACTCCCCGTCTCCCTCTCTCCCTCGCTCTCCCCCTCCCTAACTCCCTCTCTCCCTCCCTCTCTCTACCTCCCTCTGTCATCTCACCCTGCCTCTGTGTCAGCCTGGGCTGAGACAGCTTCCAGGCGCGCACACACACAGCCGCACCCAAGCACTTCACAGGTCATTAAAGGCCATTTGCATGCTAATGAGGCTTTGTTGTATTTCACCTCATCTTAGGCCCCTGCAGCTCCACTCTGGCTATGCAAGAATCGCCCGCCCCCCACAGAGCAGCAGAGACTCTCACAGTCTCGCTGCAGCAGACACTCTTTAAAAATAATAATAATAATACATGGGTACGATGTTTGCAAGGTCCGCAGGCCGCCAAGGAAGGCTTGCCGGGCCGCCCCCGGCCCGCGGGCCGTACTATGAGTACCCATGGTCTACACTCTACAATAAACAAGAACAGTGCTTCCTACAAATCCGTACTCTTTGGACAGTGTACTTTGTGATACAATACCGCTTTGAGGGGCATATTTACTAATTAATGACAGGGTGTGACGTAAGCCTTGCTGGCTTAACGCAACACACTACCACTTCTGAAACGCAGGGCTGCCACATATTTACAACAAAATGGTGCAGCCCTGCATGTCCCCCTGCGCTGGCGCTAAATTCAGCAGCCTAGCGCCAACGCAGACACCCTTGCACCATAGTGCAAGGGTGTCTGCGTTGAGGGGAAGATTGTTTATGTGCAGGAAAGTCTCCCTTCCTGCACACAATCAATCTTTAAATTGTGCTTTGTAACTTCTATGTGTGCTGCTTGATGCAGCATATATAGAAGTTGCAAAAAGTCTTTTTGTTTTTAAATGATTGTTTATGTGCAGGAAGTCGACACCTTTGCCATATGGAAATCAGGCTTGCCCCTGCTCCAATCAGAAAAGTCCAGCCTGATCTGCCAGGCCAGGTCCTCCCTGAACTGGAAACAAGCAACCTAGGACCGGTTTCCCCCGATTATGGGCTTATCAGCCAGGTATAGCTTGATTCAGTGGCACAGTGAGAACGGGATCCATGTCTGGGCAAACCTGTTTCACTTAGGGTGGCAACAACAAAGTGATAGATGGAATGCTTGATTGAATCTCAGCAATCGCCATATCTGCCTATGCTCGCAGTGGGCATTAAAGTGGCATCCACACCTCAAATCACATCTGAACTGGAGAGATGACTTAAGAAGGACTGACCTCCTGCTCCCTGGACCCAGCAAAGGGAGACTACACCAAAGGCAGGACTGCACCTGCTGTATCTTGACCTAGCAAAGAAAGGATTGTGTTGATGCTGTTCCGCTCACGGAAAAGCGGTCCCCAAGCCCCAGACAACAAAGATGACTTCAAGCGTCAATTGACTGGTTCCTTGTTACAGCACAAGGACATAAAAGCTGGGAGGCTCTTTGACATATAATATTTATCAGTCACTCCTAAGGTAGGCTTCCTATAGCCCAGGAGGCAGGGTGCATTATCTAATATGTGTGGAAATATATGTGCAAGCATATATTGCCATGTGATAACATTTTAAATATAATCCTACCGCAAGTGACCGATCTTCCATAGGATAACATGAGCTGGACATTGAACATCCCCAGATGTTTAGCTCCATTGTGAAATGGTCATTTCCCTTCATCTTTGGTGTCAAACACTTTGCGTTTTAACCCCTCACATGATTTCTGTGTCACAGTTTAACCAGCATGTACCTGAGTAGTACTTTAGACAGTGCCCACGAAGTTAAATTAGGGTTCTCGTGCCTTGGTGGGCATCTGAGGGTTTACCGCCAAGATAGAGATCTGACCTCATGCTGGGGAGTGTGTGCCGCTCCTAGAAGCCAGAGACAAAAGACCTGTGTGAGCAAGAGGTGACACCCCACGCACACAGGATTGCTAGTGAATGGCACATCACGGCGGTTAACCTCAAAGGTTTTACCGGCAACATAGGAACTTAGCTATGCAAGAGGTGTGCACCTCGCCCCCAGACTCTGGAACACCCTCCCTGATGACCTCAGGGGCTTGCTTCCCATGCCCTTTTTCGCAAAGCACTTAAGACCTGGCTCTTTCAGGAAGCTTACCAATAAACCGCTCCCACTCCTCTTCTGAACAAACAGTCTACCATCTTAATCGCCTTAATGCCTTCGGGTTTAGTTGCGCTCTACAAATCTATTTTCATTTCATTTCATTTCACCTCCACAAGGCTGACCACACCTCTACAGTGTCACAGCTGATGTGTATAGTCGAGGATGGTTTTCGCCATCTTGAATTTAGCCTAAAAAGTGGGCTCTGACTACTTTTAGTGACATACGCCCACTGCATATGGTCATTACTGGGGCAGAATAGCCACAGGTCTAAGTGCCCATTGGCTACCAGTCCTCACACCCAATAACACCCCCCCAAATTCAGGATTTAAGGGGCACCCCAGACACCAGAACCTTAGAACAGGCGTGATACCAAGAAGAGACCCGTTTCCACGACAAGGCTGGATTTCACGAAGATAGGTGGTAAGCTCTGCATCTGTGGCAGCCAACCTGCACCCGACGGCGACTCGACCAAGGCAAGCGTGTGGTTTCAAAAGGAAGGTGAACCCCTCTGCAAACTCTAGACTTCACAAGAACTCCCCTGAGCTAGAGATACTAGTCCCCTGCAGTTGGCGGCTACAAACTGCTAACTCCATGACCTTGAAGTGCTGTCCACCAAGCTGTCCGGAGTGACTGCTCAAAGTCACTGGACAGGTGGCTTTCGTGAACTGTAGTCCCGACTCTCAGTGAGGTTCAGCTTTCCACACCGTTCCCCTGGTCTTCTGGAGTGAGATTTCCTCAACCGCACTTACACAGACCAAGGCTTGCTGGTGGTCAGTCCGACTACTACCTGCTTTACTTGACACTTCAAGAAGAGAGATCCAACAGCACAAACAACCAACCACACCATAGCTTCTTCGAGTCCCCTGGGCTAGAAATAGTCGATCTGCCGGGAGACTCCAGGTCCAGAGCCATCTCCTTGCTTCACTTCCAAAGGTTGTTGCTCAACACGACCCGCAAGTACCTTTTTGCTAAGGTAACCATTTGAAGACAGCGAACCTAATTGACAGCTAAAAATGCACCTTTGAACCCCGCTCCCCTCAGTGAGATAAAATTGTTCTAGCTGTTGTGAACTGGCCAAGGGACTCACAAGACCTTAACTCAAAGTGGGTTCCATTGAACTCACTCTCTAAGTAACAGATTCCATAAATGTCGTTTTCCCATTTATCGCAACGTTAATTTTTTACACTGCTAAACGCTGATTTATTTAATGCTTGAAATTTGATAACTCCTGTTATCATGTATGTATCCATTTCGTTTTGGTGTCTAAAACTATATAAAAAGCAGAGCTATTTTTATAAATTGGTGTTGAATTTCTCTTGAGTTATGTCAGTTACTTATCATCCATGTAGGTGATGTTAAATGCTTAACAGTTGTTCCTCTAAGTGGCCTGTCTGCTCTTTGCCACTCTACCAGGACAGAGAGAAGGTGTACGAGAAAGTACCTGGGGTCCATCTTTGTCTATTGTGCTAGTATTACATGGTAAGGCATCCCAGCCATACCACATAACACTTTTACCTTGCAACAGGGAGTATAGCGCTCCAGGTAGCTACACCTCAGGGTTGAACTAGGTAGCTCCACACAGCAAGAGAAGAGCCCTGCCATGTTGGGAATGGGCAGAACATTGCTTTCTGGGCTGGCTAAATGCCACACTTCGCAGCTCTTCCATCTTGAACTTATCCCAAGGTGAGTGCTCCTGCCCTCCACCAGTCCGTAGCCTGCCTATACCCCCTCTCACCCCTTCCCACTTCATCTCGTCTAATTTCTCTCTTAGCCCCCGGACGTCTTGCCATTGTCGCTGGTGCCAAGAATCACAATGCCCCACGACGACCGGACTACTTGACGATCTTTGTTTACTACTGAGTTGTCCTTTCAACAACCTTGAAATTAACCAACTTCTTCGGTCTTCACAGAGTCCCGACCCCTTGGGTGAGCCCTGCCTCATTCCCAGCCCTCCTGAGGCCAAAGTTGTCCCTCCATGTTCATGGACCGCACCCCTGCCATGTGCCATGCATCAGGCAATAGACTAATGCTTTTCAGTGTGGTGATCCGCATCACCACACTGAAATGCAAAGTCACGCATTATAGCGCCTCAGCTGTCAAGCTGGGAGCGCTGGTATATTAAAGCACCATACAAGCTGCAGTGGCAGCGCGCTGTGTGTGCTGCTGCCAGCATGCTTGGGGGCTCTCTGGCTCAGCTATAGCTCAGTTCAGCTGCACAGAGAGTGGTGTGATACTATGTAACAATAGGTTAGAAAGCCACCCAACAGCGCCGCAATATCATTCACATCAGAGGAGGACACTGGGTCAGAGCCCAATGCTACAGAGCGCTTTAGTGTTAACTGACAAGTGACTTTAGGCAGGTCTGACTCCTGCTTCCTGAAGCGGGAGCCGGAGGGCAACTACGAAGTTCAAAGTTGGCTGCTGGGCAATCATGGACTTATTTATGGCAGTGCAGCTCGCATGCATCATCATGCTGTTACGTGGTATGTAATCCCCCTGTCGTTGACTTCGACACACAATCATGGATTTTTTTGGGGGAGTGCTTGCAATCCTGCGGTATCCAGTGGCTGCTACTAGACCCGACCTCACCGACGCCATCATGGCTACATGTGTGCAATCAGGGCTGGGCAGAATCATTACCCCGGGAGACAGCCAGTGATGGAACTCGGCACAGTCATTGCTTGTGGCCACTGGGGCCCGCCAGTTGCCACCGTCCGTGTTTTTCTGAGTCAGGTCAGTGAGACTTTGCTATCATCTCATGTCTGACTGGTCATGGTCAGTGGGAGAAAGAGGATGTGTGAGCCGAGCTGAGATGCTGGGCCCCAGAGTGCAGCTGTTCTGCTGCATCTCAGGTGCCTCTCCTCGGTGGAGCCTAGGAAGAGCTGATCTCTGAAGTGGCCTGTAGGCTGTTTTATTTCTTGGTAAAGGAGCTGCCCTCATCAGACCTCCTTGTTTCTTCAGATCAGCAGGTTTCTCTTCCTCACAAGCAGAGGGAAAGAAATCAGTGACAGCCCATGAAAGTGGATCCTTCACTTACTCAACCCTCAATCTTCTGGGCAAGGGCAGCTAGCACAGCAAACCCACTCCCATAGGGAACGTATATTTATTAGAGTGTCTTGTTGAATAGCGTAGAATGTGTCTGATTTATTCATGGCATCCAATAAAAGTTCGCAGTTTACTTTTGATTTATTAAGGAGTCTTTAAATGCAGAGAATTTCAACCATTTAAATGAATGGAAACGGACAGTGCAAACATTGCTGAACTGCTTACCTAGTTGTATGTGTAAAGTGTGGATCATATCATTCACGGTGCCTTCCCAGAGACCTACTAACAAATGCGCTCCATCAAAGTTTTATTCTGAGTTTGACTGCGCCTCTGTCAGTCACGCAGTATGACTCTGCTCTGCTGAGTTTTTCAGTTGTGTTACTGTTCATGTCGCTAGCAGCATTTGAATGAGTCTGAGAGCCACTCAGGTGATTATCATAACATTTTGAACGTCTTCCAGTCTGCTTTATCTATTTTCTGCAATATTTGCTACAGTCTAATAAATGGATGTTGTTTATATTTCTTACGCTTTGCAGCAGTTAACTTAGTTTCTCGTGACTCAAATGGATGTAATTTCTGATATTTATGTTTTCCTCATCTTCATTGCTTGATTTAGCTCGCGAGACAGTGTCACTCATAGTCACTGAAATGTCACTCATGATTACTCTCAAATGATTAAAATGTCACACATAGCAAGCGATCTGTAACCATGGCAGCTATGGGACTGATGGGTGGCTACAGGAAGACCCCCCCACACCAGCTCTGCATCCTCAGCAACCGTAGCCACCTTCAGCATCCTGCATCCCTTGCATCAAGACCACTCCATTGACTTCTACGGTGGTTTACGCAGAAGGCCTTTACCTGGACTAAAGGCTGCCCAAACTACAAGGTAACTGTTCAATTAGATCTGATTGGTCCCTGTGACCGACTCCTTATCAGTGTCGGACCCCCCACAAGAGTTCTTAATCACTATTTTCCAGTTAGTTGTTTTGGCTAACCCCAAAACATGGGTCACAGTAGATTAAAAATATTTACTGGATTGAGTGAAAAGCAGTGACTTATTGTTTATATAAAAATTCATATCATCGGAACACTCTGGTGGATTTTTGTCATTGAGGTGTCTATTTATTGATGAAAATACAAACTATTTTTTAAATTGGCGTTGGATATTCATTGTTGCATTTTCTTCTAATTCAACTGTATTGGTTTTCTTAATGTTTTACACCTGTTCCTTTGCTAAAGTCTGACTGCTCTGAACTAAAGCAACCCAGGACATAGCTCAGGTTTGAGGCTGCACAACCACACCATATAATAAACCATGTACCTGACAGTATGTATGTAGGTATGTCATGCTATATGTTTATGTTGTGCCATAAGTGTATCGCACGAACGTAGGTAGGAGGTAGTGGAGCCTGAATGCTAGTGAAGCCCAATGAGTGATACAATGTACAGCGGTCATACATAGTGGGAGAGTTATAGTGAGTAGAGGTATAATGTTTGTTACAGAGGAGCTGCAGGAGGGTACGGGTATGAATCACATGCACTTACAGTTTCTTTTCTGCCGTGAATGCTCCTCATCCGACGAACCAATGTGAGGTAGAAACCAGTACCAAAGCAGTTCTTCAGGAAGAGAGGGGAGCCGGAGCAGTAGAGCTTCCCTTGTGAAATGATAGCGATCCGATCTCCTAGGAGGTCCGCTTCATCCATGTGATGTGTGGAAAGGATAATGGTGCGCCCTGGATAAATTACAAAAGGAATCGATTTGATGCAAATCACATATATTTAAATTATGATTTTAATTGATCATTTCCAGGACAGAAAGAAACTGAATTCACCAAAAGAAGCACTGCCACTTTCTCTTATGCTCAAAAGAATACACATACATAGACACACACGCATGCACACACACACACACATACACACAACCACTCTTGGATCTACACTTCCTCTCACACATTTATTTCACTGTATTTTTGCAATTGCACCTGAAGTTCCAAGTTTACTACCTACAGACAACTAACCACACCATACCTCTTCACAGTCTCTCCCATACGTTGAGTCCTTCAGACTTTCCCACCTTTGTACACAGCATACTTTGTTGACCACAGAATCATCCCCAAGGGGGTGTGGCTTGGACGCCAAACAGGATGGCCGCATAGCTGCGGAGCTTCGCGCCGCCGATCCCGATGTAATTGTATTTCGGGAGAGATACACCTAATTTCCAGCCAAAAGATGCAAGATATCATCTTAACATCACAGCAGTGAGCATTTGAACACCTCAGCTGCCATTTTCTTCTGCTTTTTGACTACCTTGATGGCGCAATCTGTTTTCTTCATATAAAGGGTGCCATCTTGGATTCTCCTCACCGCAACTCATAACGCCTCACAATGCTTAATTTCTACACAAAGGTTGTGTCTGATGCTAGACTTTTTAAGATGGGCAAGTACATTTTTTCATTTTCTTGAAATTATATTGTTTTTCATTTCTCTCTGGGCAATCGAGAGTTGTAGTTTGCCTCCTCTGAAACCATTTTGTGCTCTACTCAACAAGTTTTATGAGGTGATTAATTATCATCACCAATGGTCATCACACAGCTGTTTGGTTGGCGCTATAAACTCCTTGCCTTTCGTTGAATTATACAGTGTTCTTACAAAGGAGGTCATATATACTCAAAATGCTTCAGAACTTTTTTGCATCGCTTTGAGTTATTTTCTACACCATCAATTCAAGAGCTTAAGATTCCTCTTTTATTTTACCCCATCTCTTTACTGCATACTCGCTCAGTGATCCTTGTGATTAAAGAGATAGTCCTTAGAAGTTTTGTTAAATTTTTACTAACTAAACTCTACCTTTTTATGGGGAGACTGAGGAACCTTAAACTCACTACTTCCTCCAAAATTACTACGCACTCAGACTCAGACTCAAACTTCAACGATATGGAGGACATTTCCGCTCAAAAAGCTGAATATTTGTCAGGCACCATCCCAAAAGCACAGCTCTCAAGCAAATGACCTGCGATTTCTAGCAAACGACCGAAAAAAGACCCTCCTTCTCCAGTAAATTCTTCCTCAACTTCCATGGATTTAATCCTTGAGGAAATTTGTGCTTTGAAACCTTTCATGGAGGAAAGGCATAAAACTGTACAACATTTGGACGACAAATGGTCTTCGTTGGAATCGCAAGTGCTTCTTGTGGAACAAAGAACAGATTCTCTTAAAGCTTCATGCTCTCGTATTTCATCTCTAGAGTCTGAAATATCTTCACTTAAAAAACAGGCTGAGGACTTAGAAAATCAAAACCTCAGGAACAATCTCCAAATGTATGGTCTCCCCGAAGATATTGAGGGTTCCAACCTAACCGTCTTTTTTGAGTCTTTTTTGAGTCTTTTTTGCTTAAGCTCTTGGACTTACCTACTACTTCTCCTCTCAACATTCAGAGAGCTCATAGGCTTGGTCCTAACATTTCTGCAAAACACGTGGTGTCATCATGCTATTTCTGCAATATACAGACTTACTACAAGTCCTGACGATGACCTTTTTGGGAAGGTCATCATCTATTTTTCTCTCAGGATGTGGCTAAAATTACAGCCGACCATCAGAAAAAAGTTCCTTGATCTTCGCCCTCAACTACGTTCTATCAATGCCAGATTTGGACTTCTCCATTCTTGCCTTTTCAAGGTCACCTATAAGGAAAAGACTACAACATTTGATGAACCTGCAGCTTACAGGAATTTCTTCGTCATCATGGAGCTGATGTTATCGATACTTCAAAACCTGCATGATTATTATTTTTGCTTCTCCCTCTGTGACTATTTTCTTGTCTGTTAGTCATTGAGTGTGGTCTAGCTTGTATTTTTGTAATGTTCTAACATTTATTTGTTTTATATATTTATCTCATCTCTTTTTCTAATATAATTGCTTTTTATATATTTTTGTCTTCCCTCCGTATACAGGTGTCTTGTTCCTACCAATCCGTTTCTCATTTGGTGTCCAATATATGTTGAATTGTGACCCATGGTTCCTAAGGGCTTCGGTGGAGCTCCGACGCTGTTGTCGTCATCTTTCGGTGTAGTCACTCGCCATGTCTGTAGGTATGTTTTCTAGTCGTCATTTGTATGACTTGTACTGTCTTTTTGTTCTCTACCTTATCTTTTCTCTATCTGTTTCCACTTTTATGATTCCTTCTTTTCACTTTCTCTTTCTTGTTTATTTTTTCTATTTTACCTCTTCCTCTCTTAGGTCTTCTCTTTTAAAACAAATGTTTCATTTCTTTCACCTTTTTTCCTTATATATATAGATTACCTACTGGCGATAGCCAGTAGGTATATATAGTTAGGATTTTTTTCCTATGGGATTTTTGAAAATTCTATGTCGAATAACTTTGGCGTTTGAGGACAGAATTGGCTGAAATTTTCAGGAAAATGGAACATTTTGTTTCTGAGCAGCCCCTGAAAAATTTGGGGGGGTTTCGTCAAGGGGGGGCCGAGAAAAAAGGGGGTCCCAAAACGCGTTTTTCCCATGCAATTTTCCATAGGGCGGTTGGCCTCACTTTTAGCCTGAACGGCTGAATGGATTTACACCAAACTTGGCAAAATTGTAGGGACTGGTAGCCCGATGTGCCTTTGCTATGTCTCAAGATATAGGCTCCAAATTAACTTTGAAAAATATATATTGGGCTACATTGGGCTATATATATGTTGGAGCCCAAATGTAGCCCAATGTAGCCCAATGTAGCCCAAAGATGGCCACCAGAGACAAAAAAAACAAATGTAGCCCAAATATCAGCCAGATGTAGCCCAACTATAGCCCAATGACAGAATGTCCCAGAGTGTTCTAAAGAACAACTAGAGTGCTAACAGTCCTACTTATTACAAAGGTATGGCACACCTGAATCCATCTTGATTGGAATAAAGTGGTAACTCTTAAAAAATTTAATTTAAAAAGGAACAAAATGAGGGGGTTCATTTTGCCATAGAAAGTATGATTAGCGAATATATGACGAAATCCCGCATACCATCAGTCCGCAAAAAAATCCCGCATGTACTATTAGGCCGCAAATTAAAATAACGAAAACTTTTAGAACGAATATGCCTTTAGCATACACTAAACAACTAAACTACCCTAAACCCTAATACACTACCCCCAGCATGACCCTACACTACACAAACAGTACAACACTACCCTAAACCCTAAAACACTACCCCCAGCATGACCCTACACTACACAAACACTACAACACTACCCTAAACCCTAAAACCCTACCCCCAGCATGACCCTACACTACGCAAACACTACAACACTACCCAAAACCCTAAAACACTACACCCCAGCATGACCCTACACTACGCAAACACTACAACACTACCCTAAACCCTAAAACACTACCCCCAGCATGACCCTACACTACACAAACACTACAACACAACCCTAAACCCTAAAACACTACCCCCAGCATGACCCTACACTACGCAAACACTACAACACAACCCTAAACCCTAAAACACTACCCCCAGCATGACCCTACACTACGCAAACACTACAACACTACCCTAAAACACTACCCCCAGCATGACCCTACACTACGCAAACACTACACTACCCAAAACCCTAAAACAATACACCCCAGCATGACCCTACACTACGCAAACCCTACAACACTACCCTAAACCCTAAAACACTACCCCCAGCATGACCCTACACTACGCAAACACTACAACACTACCCAAAACCCTAAAACACTACACCCCAGCATGACCCTACACTACGCAAACACTACAACACTACCCTAAACCCTAAAACACTACCCCCAGCATGACCCTACACTACGAAAACACTACAACACTACCCTAAACCCTAAAACACTACCCCCAGCATGACCCTACACTACGCAAACACTACAACACTACCCTAAACCCTAAAACACTACCCCCAGCATGACCCTACACTACGCAAACACTACAACACTACCCTAAACCCTAAAACACTACCCCCAGCATGACCCTACACTACGCAAACACTACAACACTACCCTAAACCCTAAAACACTACCCCCAGCATGACCCTACACTACGCAAACACTACAACACTACCCAAAACCCTAAAACACTACCCCCAGCATGACCCTACGCTACGCAAACACTACAACACTACCCAAAACCCTAAAACACTACCCCCCAGCATGACCCTACACTACGCAAACACTACAACACTACCCAAAACCCTAAAACACTACCCCCAGCATGACCCTACACTACGCAAACACTACAACACTACCCAAAACCCTAAAACACTACCCCCAGCATGACCCTACACTATGCAAACACTACAACACTACCCAAAACCCTAAAACACTACACCCCAGCATGACCCTACACTACGCAAACACTACAACACTACCCAAAACCCTAAAACACTACACCCCAGCATGACCCTACACTACGCAAACACTACAACACTACCCAAAACCCTAAAACACTACCCCCAGCATGACCCTACACTACGCAAACACTACAACACTACCCTAAACCCTAAAATACTACACCCCAGCATGACCCTACACTACGCAAACACTACAACACTACCCAAAACCCTAAAACACTACCCCCAGCATGACCCTACACTACGCAAACACTACAACACTATCCTAAACCCTAAAACACTACGCCCAGCATGACCCTACACTACGCAAACACTACAACACTACCCTAAACCCTAAAACACTAGCCCCAGCATGACCCTACACTACGCAAACACTACAACACAACCCTAAACCCTAAAACACAACCCCCAGCATGACCCCACACTACGCAAACACTACAACACTACCCTAAACCCTAAAACACTACCCCCAGCATGACCCTACACTACGCAAACACTACAACACAACCCTAAACCCTAAAACACTACCCCCAGCATGACCCTACACTAAACACCAACCACAACTCTACACTACACTAACACAACACTACACTACACAACACTACACTGCACTACACAATCACTAACCCACGGAAAAATTAACACAAACCCACTTACCTCTCTCGTCATCGTGGTTTTCACAACGCAAATGCATTTACCATACATGCCTTTAAAACGTAATTCTTTGTAAAGGCATGCACGATAAATGCACATGCGTTTTGAAAAAATGCGGGATAATGGTATGCGAGGTCAATGACCTTGCGGGATAATGGTATGCGGACTGAAAGTCTGCGGGATAAAAAATGCGGGAAAATGGCTGCAAACCATGATTAGCAGCAGACTTCCCTGGTGAGCACTAGCTTTACTACAGTGATCTAATGAGCAACTAGAGTGCTAACATTCAGAATTTATGGCAAATGTGTGACACATCTGAATACCTTCTTGATAGAACCAAAGTAAACAAGCATTGAAAATGCAATAGATCTCGCCCTCGTTTAAGTTAAAGCCATTCTGTTTGTAATGAGGTGGCTTTTTAGCTTTGCTTTTATTAGTGTTTTTAAAACTTTCATGTAAATAACATGCATATGTATGCATATATGTATATGTATGCATGCATTTATATTTATATAGATATGCAGATTATATATGTTTATATATGTATATTACCTACTGGCGATAGCCAGTGGGTATATATAGTTAGGATTTTTTCTCTATGGGATTTCTGAAAATTCTATGTCTAATAACTTTGGCGTTTGTGGACGGAATTGGCTGAAATTTTCAGGAAAATGGCACATTTTGTTTCTGAGCAGCCCCTGAAAAATTTGGGGGGGTTTCGTCAAGGGGGGGCCGAGAAAAAAGGGGGTCCCAAAACGCGTTTTTCCCATTCATTTTTCCATAGGGCGGTTGGACTCACTTTTAGCTCGAACGGCTGAATAGATTTACATGAAAATTGGCAAAATTGTAGATATGGTTTGCCCGACGTGCCTTTGCTATGTCTCAATATATGTGCCCCAGTGGATTTCGAGAAATTAACGTTTAAAAAAATATATATATCTGTGACAGCGCTCCGGTTAGCGCCCCGGTTCGCGTACCTGACGCGTAACGGAACTTCGCGAAGCGAAGCTGATTGGCTCTCCGGTGTCTGTCAACATTCTAAACAGTCCCAAGCGGCCGCCATCTTGTCTCTCGGTACGATCGAGAGACAAGATGTGGTTTTTTTTTTTGCGATTTTACGCCGTAGAGGCGCGTCCCGGTACGCGAACCGGGCAGCTCACCGGGCAGCTCACCGGGCAGCTAACCGGGCAGCTAACCGGCAGCGTAGCTGTCAACATTGTAAACAGTCCGGAGCGGCCGCCATCTTGTCTCTCGGTACGATCGAGAGACAAGATGTGGTGAAAAACGAAGGGGGAAATGAAGGAAAGGGGGCAAGGTAAACCCCTCCTGACCCCCTAGGATTGATGAGGGGGATATTAAAGTCCCCCGCGATTTTTCGCGGTAGAGGCGCTTCCCGGTACGCGAACCGGGCAGCTAACCGGCAGCGTAACGGGAGTCCGCCATCTTGTGTTTTTGGAGCGTCCGGTTCGCGTACCGGGTAGGGTCCCGGTAAGCGTAACAAGGGGAAAACCAAGAGAAACAGTAAAAAAAAATTAAGGGAATAGATTTCCAGCAAACTTGGCAAAATTGTAGGGACTGTTTGTTTGATGTGCCTTTGCAAGGCCTCAAGATATGTGCACGTGTGGATTTTGTCTAATTAAGGTTAAAAAAAATATATATATCTGTAAGCGTGCTCCGGCACGCTTACGTTACGGGTTTTGTTTGCGCTGCAGAGCCGATACGTCACGGTTATGCGACGCGTCATGAGGCGTCTCACGTGGCTACGTGATACGTCACGTAATAAAGAATATATTTTACAGCTATAGATATTAGCTTTTAAAAAACCAATGAAATTCACTGAAAAAACCATAGGTTATAGACCATATATAGTTAGGAATTTGCATTTACAAAACCTTGAAAATTCACTGAAAAAACCATAGGTTAGAGACCATATATAGTTAGCTGGACATTTTATTGACATAAAACCAATGAAATTCCATATATAGTTAGTTGCACTAACTATATATCGCGCACCCGCAATCCACTGCTGATGATGTCACATATTACATCATTCATGACATGGTCAGTGACATCACTGATGACATCACTGATGACATCTCAAATGACATCACTGATGACATCACTGATGACATCACTGATGACATCTCAAATGACATCACTGATGACATCATGACACACCAATACCAGTTACTACATACGCACTCACTGATTCCTACGTCTACACACACATTCACTCATTCACCCATACAATCACTCATACATACAGTCACTCATTATTACAACACTATCATATGCACTCATACACCTATGCAGACACTCACACACTGCCACTCATCCATGGAGTTACTCACACACCTAGTCAGTCCTGTAAAGAATCAATCACACTTCCATTTCCTCATCTAAACCGTTAAACACAGAACACCATACTTCAGTGACATCACTGATGACATCACTGATGACATCTCAAATGACATCACTGATGACATCTCAAATGACATCACTGATGACATCATGACACACCAATACCAGTTACAACATACGCACTCACTGATTCCTACGTCTACACACACATTCACTCATTCACCCATACAATCACTCATACATACAGTCACTCATTATTACAACACTATCATATGCACTCATACACCTAGTCAGTCCTGTGAAGAATCAATCACACTTCGATTTCCTCATCTATACAGTTAAACACAGAACACCATACTTTTCACACATATACTAACACATACTTACTCTCTTATACAATCACTGATACAAGTACACATTGATATGCACAGAGTCACACACCTCCCAGCCAGCCACACACACACTCAGTCTTCCATACATCCACTCATTCTTCAATATGTAAAACATATTTAAACTTTACAAAAACACACAGACACTAGATGATGTCATCAGTGATGTCATTTGAGATGTCATCAGTGATGTCATCAGTGATGTCATTTGAGATGTCATCAGTGATGTCATCAGTGATGTCACTGACCATGTCATGAATGATGTAATATGTGACATCATCAGCAGTGGATTGCGGGTGCGCGATATATAGTTAGTGCAACTAACTATATATGGAATTTCATTGGTTTTATGTCAATAAAATGTCCAGCTAACTATATATGGTCTCTAACCTATGGTTTTTTCAGTGAATTTTCAAGGTTTTGTAAATGCAAATTCCTAACTATATATGGTCTATAACCTATGGTTTTTTCAGTGAATATATATATATATGCTCGCTCCTGCTTCAAAGAAGACACTGCACTCGTGGGGTCCGTTCAAGCAACTTTATTTCAATACGCAAGGACGCGTTTCGGCGATGGGCCTTCTTCCTGCTTGCATTGTATTGAAAACGGCACTGACTAGTCCATACTCAATTTTCTTGCATCCTGGGTCGTCATTGGTTGCCTTATATGGTAGGTGGAAGGGGATTGGTTGCCTTGGGGCCAATGCTATTGCCCCTATAGTACGATATTCAGAGTTTCTTCTGCATGAGAGCGCACCATATAACCATTACTTATTGTTCCATATATAGGCTTATGCTATAGTGCGCCCGCAAACAAAGGATCTTCTTCTCCTCCCCATTAAGTCGATGTTGAGCTGGTTACCTCAATCGGACCCCTCGTCCAACCGCCGGAGGCGATGACACACAACACAGGGAACGGTCGAAGGGCCGGTTTCCCAACAGTCTGAATGGCTGTCGACGTGGTCGGTGGAGGTGTCACAGATATCCATGCGGCGGTGCAAGGCGCCTTGTACCCCGTACTTTGCTCCATATCCACCATGGGCGCAACTGCACTCTTGAGGACGGGTGCCGCGGCATGGCGGTGGGTCCATGTTAAAAATGCTCACTCCTGCTTCAAAGAAGACACTGCACTCGTGGGGTCCGTTCAAGCAACTTTATTTCAATACGCAAGGACGCGTTTCGGCGATGGGCCTTCTTCCTGCTTGCATTGTATTGAAAACGGCACTGACTAGTCCATACTCAATTTTCTTGCATCCTGGGTCGTCATTGGTTGCCTTATATGGTAGGTGGAAGGGGATTGGTTGCCTTGGGGCCAATGGCATTGCCCCAAAGGTACGATATTCAGAGTTTCTTCTGCATGAGAGTGCCCCATATAACCATTACTTATTGTTCCATATATAGGCTTATGCTATAGTGCGCCCGCAAACAAAGGATCTTCTTCTCCTCCCCATTAAGTCGATGTCGCGCTGGTTAACTCAATCGGACCCCTCGTCCAACCGCCGGAGGCGATGACACACAACACAGGGAACGGTTGAAGGGCCGGTTTCCCAACAGTCTGAATGGCTGTCGACGTGGTCGGTGGAGGTGTCACAGATATCCATGCGGCGGTGCAAGGCGCCTTGTACCCCGTACTTTGCTCCATATCCACCATGGGCGCAACTGCACTCTTGAGGACGGGTGCCGCGGCATGGCGGTGGGTCCATGTTAAAAATGCTCGCTCCTGCTTCAAAGAAGACACTGCACTCGTGGGGTCCGTTCAAGCAACTTTATTTCAATACGCAAGGACGCGTTTCGTCGATCTATATATATATATCAATCAACATTAATTCCTGATCTTGTAAGCATATTGTTTTTCATATTTTTCTAATTAATTTATATTTCGGGTCACTACCTGCAATATTAAAGGTTTAAGCAACCCCAGTAACAGGCAACATGTGTTATCTCATCTAGCGAAATTAAAAACAGACGTAGCTTTACTCCAAGAATCTCATATTTCTGAAGATGAAGCCTCCAAGCTGAAGAGATGTTGGGTGGGGCATGTGTTTAATTCTCCAGCTTTGGGTAAGAAAAATTGAGTCTTAATTTTATGTGATAAAAAATGTAATGTTTCTGTTGTTCAACAAGAAGCTGATACTGAAGGTCATTGGGTTATTGTTAAGCTTCTTATAGATAAGATTCCTTTAGTTATTTTTAATGTATACAGCCCTACTTTGGTCGATAAGGTTTTCTGGACTAGTGTATCTGACAAATTACTTACGTATGATGATGATTACATTATTTTTGGTGGTGATTGTAATCAAATTTTTGATTCCATTTTAGATAGACACTCTAGAGTTAAGTTTGTCCCCTCTAAAATGCACTCACAATTTACTTCCACTGTCTGGAGCAAAGCGTTGGTTGATATTTGGAGACTTAGTCATCCTAACCTTAGAGAATATAGTTTTTATACAGCCTCACATGAGTCACAATTCCATATCGATTACCTTTTTCTAAGTAAATCCCTGGCTCAATATGCCCTTCAATCTGAAATTGGTTCATCTCAGATCACGCCCCTGTTTGTGTTGATATTGATCTTATTCCTTTTTCTGCCCACCCAGGAAGATGGCATTTTAACAATTCCCTACTCCTAGACCCTAATTTCTGTCAACAATTCAATTCCTTTGCCTCTGAGTTTATTAACTAGCAGCACTACTCTCCCTTTGTAATGGTATGGGATTCTTTTAAAGCAGCTGCCATGGTTTTATTAAAAATGTTGCATCACAAAAGAAAAAATCCCTATAAGGCCAATCCACTCAATTACTTAATAAATTTAAACAATTAGAATATTCTTACTACCGATCTAATAATGAGTCCTTTTTGAAAAATCTTATTGATGCTAAACTTACTTTTAATAGATTATCTACTGATGCTACTTCCAATTACTTATTGAAAAGTAGGTCCCGCTATTATATGGGCCAAAACAAAATGGGGAAATTACTGGCTAATTATTTAAAAGTGAGAAAGGAAAGAACAAAAATAGAGCCTTTGCAGAGCCCTGCCGGGACTCCTATTTTCAAAGATAAGGATATTTTAAATTAATTTGTTTCGTTCTATAAGGATCTATATACTCCTGAATCAGTACCAGAACAGTCTTATCTCCTTTCCTATTTTCAATCCATTCCCTCTCCTCCATCTAACCACATTGATTTTGAGCCTTTGGGAATTGATATTTCTTTAGCAGATATCTCCCATGCTGTCTCGGTGTTACCTCGTGGGAAAGTGCCCAGACCAGAGGGATTTACCATTGAGTTTTATGATCATTTTGCGAAAATTCTCTTGCTTAATCTTTTACTTTTATTTCAGTCTTTCTCTGCTAATGGCTCTTCTCGAGGCACATTTCAGGAAACATTGATCTGCTTAATTTCTAAGGATGATAAGGATCACTCTCTCTGTAAGAACTATCGGCCTATTTCTTTAGTTAACACAGATTATAAGACCTTCGCAAAGATTTTGGCACTTCGTATTGATCCTATTCTGCCCAATATCATTGGCCCTGAACAATCCAGTTTTGTTAAGGTGAGACTAGCATCTGACAATTCTCGAGTCCTTTTTAATGTTTTAGGCAAAGCTTCTTCCTTGGATTGTCCTATTTCCGCGAATGCCTTGGATGCTGAGAAGGCATTTGATAGGATTGGTTGGCATTTTATGTTTCATGCTTTGAAATGGGCCGGTGTTCCTCCTAAAACAATTGCTTTTATTTCTTTATTATACTCAGGCTCTCAAGCTTCAATATTTTTCAATGGTAAAATATCCAATTACTTTGCACTGTGAAGGGGGTGCGACAGGTATGACCTTTATCTCCTTTGTTATTTGTTATAGCATTGGAACCTTTTTTAACTAAAATTAGGCCGGACAATCATATTACAGGATTTCATTTTGGTCCTCTTCAGGTTAAAATGTCAGTTTAGGCTGGTGACAGTCTTTTATATTGTTCTAATCCTGAAACCTCTCTTACTCCTTGTCTTCAACAGGTAGCCTTCTTTTCTCAACTCTCAGGTTATCGCCTTAATGCTGATAAAAGCAAAGTTTTGCCTTTAAATGTTTTGTGTCAAAAAACATCTTTTCGAACATTCCAGGTTCTCATGGCACCCACTTAAAATCAAATATCTGGGCTTGTGGTTCGCTCCTTTAATACCTGACACATTAAAGCTAAACTTTGATTATATTATTAAAAAACTAAATTACACTATTACTCGCTGGCCCCCTCTTTTTCTATCCTGGTGGGGTCGTCTAGGCTCAATTAAAATGATGCTTTACCCTCTTATATTATATATTATTTCCATGATTCCTATCCGCATCCCTGGATATTATTTTAAGAAAATTGATTCTATTGTGATAATAAATATCTATGGAAGGGTAAACCAACCCATATAGCTTTGTCCTCTTTAAAGAAAGATAGACCCAATGGAGGTCTTAGGTTTCCCGATTTTAAAACTTACCATTCTGCTTTTTCCCTAAAACAAGCTGCATGTTGGATCTCTACGGATCTTCCTTTATATCCTCCACTTTGGTTAAAAATTGAGAAATATTTTATTACTACTTTTGATTTTCAGGATATCTTAGCTTTTACTACCAATATTGCTTCTTTGCGTTCCCCTGTCATCTCCCACTCCTGTAAACGTTTGGGCCCTATACTACCTTCATCACATCCCTCTGCTAACTCCTTTCATCAACAACCCGGCTGGCA
This sequence comes from Lissotriton helveticus, assembly GCF_964261635.1. Classification (NCBI taxonomy): domain Eukaryota; kingdom Metazoa; phylum Chordata; class Amphibia; order Caudata; family Salamandridae; genus Lissotriton; species Lissotriton helveticus. Next base: position 1,811,597,349 of record NC_136057.1, read on the forward strand.
TAATAAATTATTACAGATTCGTAATCATTCTTTATACTGGAAAACATAGCACTCTAGAGGCTTAAGGTGGATATCTCAGCTTATATCTGATAATCAGCCCCTTACTTTCTCTGATCTCCAATCTAAATTCTTCTAACCATCTTCCTCTAGATCGCAATATAATCTATTTTTCTCCTTCTCTCATTCAATATCTCCATAATATACCAAGTGCTATTAACCGCCCTGTAATTTACAAAAACCTATTATCAGTGCTGGGCATTTGTCACCCAAACGTGGTCCTGTGCTCTCCATGCCACTGGAGTCAAGCAATCCTGGCTGATGAGGGCTGAAAGCCCGAAACCGGTCCTAGGATGCTTGTTTCCAGTCCAGGGAGGACCTTGCCTGGCAGTTCAGGCTGGACTGTTCCCATTGAGCACAGGGTAAAGACTGATTTGCATATGGCTGGGTCCAAACTGGAATGGCATGGTGAGCAAAAAAATGATGGGTTCAGGCCCAGATGTCTGTACTGGGGTGAATGTATGACATTGTTCTGCATTCTGTCCATCAATTGTTCTTTTTGCATTTGTCACCCCAAATGGGACGGGTATGCCCAGACGTGGGTCCCATGCTCTCCATGCCACTGGAGTCAAGCTATCCTGGCTGATGAGGGCTGAAAGCCCGAAACCGGTCCTAGGATGCTTGTTTCCAGTCCAGGGAGGTCGTCGCCTGGCAGTTCGGGCTGGACTGTTCCCATTGAGCGCAGGGTCAAGACTGATTTGCATATGGCTAGGTCCAAACTGGAATGGCATGGTGAGCAAAAAAACAATGGATTTAGGCCCAGATCTCTGTACTGGGGTGAATATATGACATTTTCTGCATTCTGTCCATCAATTGTTCCTTTTGACAATTCCTCCTCAGCATCCGATTTATATAAATCATTACAACTTCACCAGACATGATTCGTTATAGTTCACTTCCAGTCGCACAACTTGATTGTGCATATTCAGCACCTCCTTATGCTTTCTGCCTTAGTTACTTCTTGTATTCCTTGTACTCCATATTTTTCTTTTTTCACTTTTCACTCCTGTTCAATCCACACACAGGAATAATGTGCCATTTCAAAGTTTCCCATGTTTAAGTTGTGCCCTCCGGGCCTCTTACAAAAACACGAACTGATGCAAAATTCGTCCAAGGCAGTATTTATTAAAAACCCAATGCATTTCAGGCTATCAAAAGCCCTTCGTCAAGGGTAACTGTAAATAGCAATAAAACAATTATCATCATATTTTTCTTTATTGTTATGCATTCGATTAAATTAATCAATTATTATTATCATGCATCTTGCATCATCAATGTTAATTGTGCAGTACTCAATGTTATGTATTTATTGCCACTGTGCATTTTTCTCCATTCGTAATCCTCTCCAGTAACAGCTCTAGCGAAAACCCACCATTTAGTAACCCGACCGTTATCATTACAAACTAGACCACGTGCTTTTCTGTCTACAGCTTTCCATTCTCTTCTTGTGCTCGTTCACACTTTGCTTTTATCAACATTTGTATCTCCTCATGGCTGCTTTCTAATTAGCCGCGTCATCCTCTTGCTTCTGTTACGTTCATGCCGCTTTCTTCACAAACCTTTCTCATGCGCTGCATTTAAACTACTTTATTTCACAAACTTCCCTCATCTTTCCACATTCAATCGTCCTCCTATACCCACTGAATTACTCCATTCTCAAACCCTTTACTTGTACTCCTGAAAGCACACGTTATCGCTCATTTTTAACACATACCTCCCTTTTTTCTAGCTGACTAACACACTTTTTAATCTCCGACTAAAGATTTTATCACTGAACTTCACGTACCTACCATGACGTTAAAAACCAAACAGTCCTCATCTCACCAACAAATCATGATTCATCACCCAGTACTTCCCCAGACAGACACAAATCAAAGATTGAACTGGCGTGGGAAAAGGATTTATCACAAGAATGGCCAATTAATATATGGGATAAATTATGGTCTAAACTTCACAAAACTTCTCATGCTGCAAATACCACACAAACCCTTTTTTTCATTTATCATCAAGTACTATTTTCCCCAGTGACCCTAGCATCTTTTTCATCAGATGTGTCCCCTGCTTGCTGGTCCTGTCCTTTCCCTGTTGCAGACTTAAATCATTTGTTGTTCGAGAGCCCCTCAATCCACCAATTCTGATAAGATAATTCAGATCCCTTTTCTCTCACAAATATATTCCTAGGTACTCTATCCCCCCAATGGCCTCAATCACCAATGAGTTTTAAGCTTTTAGATTTATTGTTAGCTATTGCATTTCATTTAATAACCTCACATTGGAAACAAGCTGATAAAGTCACTTTTAGAACCGGGTGGAATGGTGTCTGTTTTCATCATCGACTAGATACTAACTACGCCTCTCCCATATCTCTAGCAATTAAAAGGGATCTTCTATGGCTCCCTTTAATGACTTATTAATCTCAATCTGCCTCTTTTAAAGTTTCAAATAAGAATGTGTCAGATTATGTACGGAAACCACCTTAATTTCTCCCTTTGCCTCTCTATTCCCACATGATTAGATGGTTCTTTATAACCGAATGTTTATTATCCTGTTTTCAGCTCTTTTTGTTGTTATGCTTACAATGTAAAAAATGTTTTACATAGTATGTTTTTTACTTTCAATAGTTATATAACAATTACATTTGGCTTAATTTCCCTTGCTCCTTTCCCTTGTTGTTTTTTATGATTTTTTTTTATTTTGTATACAGCTTGATAGTCCTATCCTTATATATTCTTAATTAATTACTTACTTGTATGTCAAATAGGATTCGTTCTATTTATTTTATTGCTGTCTCTCTCTCTTGTTAATCCTTAATAAAAAATCCAAAAAGAATTGTTCCCAAAACTGTCCCAAAACTGTCCAAAACTGTCCCAAAACTGTTCCCAAAACTGTTCCCAAAACTGACAATCTCTGATCCAACAATAAATGGTTTGTTTCATCCCAGCTTTAAATTCAAAGAATCGTACAAGGAAAGCAGGAACTACATAAGAGAAGATAGATTCCTATACAATTTTGCGAATACAGAGAGCTACTCTATATAAATAAATGAATTTATCTTTCAAGTGAACAAATATTTAAAGTTTCGCAGATCAATATACCAAATAACACCTGATAGAATTATTTAAAATATCTAGGGAACTGACAATTTCACATAGTGACACCCACTTTTATTCATTCTCAAGCCCTCACTGATGAGCATATCGTTGTTAACTCACCCAGTTACTCTTACTAAGGCCACTAAATAACACAACCATGTCTCGATACAATACTACTGCCAAGACACCCAAGAAGGAGCCATCTTGTGACTCTCCAACAGCTAGAACTCCTTGCCGAGGAGACGGACGCTATTTTATTGTTCTTACATAAAGGCAATGATGGCGTACTGTCACCCGATTATATAGTGAAGGGGTTCCCTAGAAACAATGATAATACTGGAGCGAGACAGAGAAATAAACTAAGCACAAAAAGGAAAAGAAAAGCCACCTCCAAGTTATGCTCTACAATAGAGTCGGCATAATATATACAGGCCACAGAAAGAGCTTTCAAAACAATAGAATCATTCTCACCAAATGTGATGCAGTGCGCGCAACGAAATTCGTTTTATTTATTTAAATGTTTAATTACCTGTAAAACTCCGTAATCCATACATTACTACCCCCCACCCTGCCCCTCCCCCTGCCCACGTCACTGCCCTGCAGTAACACCTACTGCCGACCGCTACTGATGGTATATATTATAATTTCCTTGTGTTAAGCATATATGTAATACATTTTATACAAATCATATATTTTTGTATTTTTTGTGGTGTCCCAATGGCTCTAGCTCTGGTGCCGATGCACGTTTCGGTGCTGGTGATCATCCTCAGGGCACACACTTACGGTCTATGAATCAGTAAACATTAAAAACAAGAAAAGGAGAGAGGAAAACATAGTGGCTATGATATAGATTCAAACTGGAAAGAAAAAAAATCAGAGAGTAAAATAAGCAAATGCCTCAAGGTACAATACAAAGACGTCAAATCCCTCAACCAAGCATCCTTACGTTCATACATTCATTCACTCATTATTAGTGGAATCCCCCCAAAGTGTCCCTATAACATACTTGTGCAAATATGTCATTATTCCTAGTGAGAAGTGTTCACCAACTGAGAAGTGCACCTTATAACCTTTCACTTCCTTTCTCTATATATTACATGTTTTTATAATATCCATGAGAAATTGCATTTTTTTTAAAGCTTTTTCTGTGACCCGTACAGAATTACTGACTCTATTATAGAACACAACTTGGAGTTGGGTTTTCTTTTCCTTTTTGTGCTTTGTTGCACTGTCACCCTTCCTCTTCAACAAACCCCACATTAGAATCACTCCTCAAACCCCAATTGCTCAGCCCTGAAAAATTAAGCAATAACAGATTTATTATCGATTCACTGTCTCATCTAAAAGCAAAAGTAATCAGTGTTGTACATTGAGCCTCAACTTCGCCCAAAATACTTCTCAGATTCTCTGAGAGGTAAGAGGTCTGATATATCGGAATCTAACCATTGACTTTCAAATGAACTAAGTTATTCCATAAACCTCATGGGCCAGACCATGTATAATTAAAAAAAGCCTCTTTGTATGTGAAAACATTGACCAAATAACACTAACAGCTAAATATAGTTTTATTTTTCTCAGTATTTGATTCTTTTACCAGTATTAGTTGTTTCACTTGCAACCAGGGGCATTTTGTCACTTTTTTATTTCACTTGGCATGGGTGCTTGAACTGGGCCTCTGGTTACAGAAAAGAGGTGCCTCACCTGTTCTGCTTGTGGGAAAATACTGTGACTTGCAGTGCAATCAAAGGGCTGTACAGGCCTGAACTAATCTTGAGACATTTCTTCTTCTACACCCACCATTAGTAACGCTACTTGCTCTCATAAAGTTAGTCTTGAAAACCACTTTTATGCACATGTAACACCTTTCCATCCTACCCTGACTTTCAGTGGTGGTTAAAAATGTGAGAAGAGAGGTAACATAGTTTAACCACATGAATATGAAATAATATTTTCAGAGCTAGTCTTTGCCGGGTGGAATCTTGGTAATCTGTGGTGATAGAACATGGCGAGACAAAGGAGATAATGGCGGTGAGCCAGACATTCCTTTTTGTTGAGGCCCATGCACTGTAAATGACAGAATACCTAGACAACTTTACAAAAAAAGAGTTTGAACTACATTCACTTTAAAGAGATAACCCTTTTAAAGGATTCACATGACCTGCAATTCTAAGTCAAAAGGTTGACAACTATGCATTTGCCTCTGGTAAGCGATTTTCTGCCAGGCCCTATGGACAAACCTCCCTAGTTTGGTAAAATATATTACACATATTTCTGAAATGAGTTAAAAGCATACAGCCTTAGAGTCATGCTTACAATACCAGTGTGAGATAAACCACCTTTAAGTGGGCCACATTGACATTCTACATTACTCAACAATTTGCAATGCCTCAAAATCATCTGTGAAGTTCTGTAAATAAACATCCGCCCCTTAAAAATATTTTTGTTACACAGGATTTGCCTTTCGCACTATCACAACTATTTAACATGGACTCACTCCCAGACATCCACTGCTGGAAAATCTATTGTCAACAGAAACTTTTGGCATTTCTCATAGATTCTTTTGGCTTTAAGTCTCAACCTACTTCAAAATATGCCTCTGCAACCGAAATCATGTGCACTCAGCCTTCACTGTGTTCAACATGGAGTGCTACTGGCACTCCAATCTTTACTGGTTTGTAAACAGTGCACCAGATATCTTTCAACATGCAAAACCACACTTGCCTCCAGGGCTTAAGCTATTTCCATTCTATGGACCCACACATGTACACAAAGTAAACCTAAGCTGTATATGACTAATGGCCCTTTACTAACAACTTTCTTTTTTTAAATGATGCAAGAGTATACGGAGTAATATGAACAGCAGTTTTGTGGATGATGATATTTGAGATGTTATCACTGATGTTATCAATGATGTAATTAAACATGACATAAGTGATGCAATATGTGAGGTCTTAAGAAGTGCATGACAAGGGGCGCATGTTACAATTAGTTCACTGAGGTAGGACTAGCGAATTTTAATGTTTTTTCTCTTTCTTAACTGATGTCAACTAGAAAGTCACTTTGACACTTTTTTTAGTGACTTTGCGTTTTTTGTTCATTTTCAAAGTTGAGCCTATACCCAACCCTCTTGGGCAACCTGGGCCCATCTCCCCCACTGCGCATGACCTTCGACCTCAGGTCAGGCCCTGCAGCCAACCCTCACCAATGTTAGAACGTGGGTGGTTATTAGCTAGTAAGGATGTGAGACCTTCTCAAGTAATAGGTTCACAACATTCTATCTCCTGAAAACCAAGTTTGTAGCCCTTGACTCTCTCAGTACAGTGAGGTAGAGGAGACCAAGACCTACCCCGTATCCCAGTCTGCAAGTATGCAATGAACAACATCAAATAAATCATTGTCCAGTCATTGCTTTTACTTATAAAAAGAGGATCTATGTTATTATACACACACTGCTTAATACTTCATATTAATTCACAAATGTTTTCAAGTAGGCAGATTTAAAAACCTTAGGTGACCACCCTCCTAAACGTTCACAGCCCTAGGGAGCACTGAACCCTAACATCATGATAATGCTTTACAGAGGCATTCTTTAGAACAAGTAATGGCTCACTTTTAAGCTGGTGAGAATGAATAAAACATTCTCATAACCTTCATTGAGACATATGTGAGGAAAATGTTTTACTGAATGGTGGCTGTGTGACCTCACCATGTAATAAAGTCACAGTTTCTTATTAGGTCTAGTCAGGTTTGTTTGTTAAATCTTAGCTCAGTCCTGGGTAGCTGTGGCTTAGAGCTTTATAAAAGAAACAAGTGTTCACTTGTGTTCTTGTTTATTGTCCTCCTATGCAGACACCGCATTTCATCTCCACTATTCAGGATCTATTGGCTTCTTTAGCAGTGAACAACTCATCTGTCCTGCTGCTTGGGGACTTTAACTTCTGGCCTTCCGATCCCGCAGAAGATTCTATGTCGAAAGAATTTACTGAACTGCTTCTTAGCCTAAATTATTTATCACATATTCACACTCCCACCCATTTCCGAGGTCATATCTTAGATCAGCTCTGGTCACTTAATATCTCCGTCCCCCCCCCTGCTATTATGCCCTGCTCTTGGTCTGATAACTCTCTGGTCTCATTTTTCCTTGACCAAAGTCTTGCCAAAAGACCTCCCCTTCCTAAAAACACCTGGGCCCGCAACTGGAACCATGTACACATGCCTTCTCTTTGTTCCTCCCTCTCAGCTTCTTGTCCCAACCTCTCAGCGCTTTACCCTTCATCTCAAGCAGACACCATCAACAACTGGTTGTCCACAGCATGTGACCAAGTGGCCCCGCTTAGACGCGTAAGAACTAGGCGGGTACACGCCGCTAACAGATGGTTTAATGCCGAGCTTATGGAAAAAACCTCAAAGTGCAGCAGGCAGAGCGTCCCTGGAGATGCGCCTACTGCCCTGTGTTAAAATTGCAGTACACTTCCATCTCCAATGAATATAAAAAAGCCATACTCCTTGCTAAGACCGACTACTTCTCCTCAAAAATTCTCTCGGCCGAAAACCAACCTAGGGAAATCTTTGCCACTGTCCATGAGTTAGCCTCCTCAGATAGGGTCACCCTCAAACCTCCCCCTTCCCAATCCCTCTGCGATTCTCTCAATGATTACTTTATTGAGAAAATCACTGCTATCAAGTCTAATATTCCACTGCCTTCTCCTTCCTTCATCGATCCCCAACCACCATTCAACCTGTTTCATTTGGATCAAATACCCCCCCTGACCAGGGAAACTTTTCTGTCTCTGATTGCCAGGGTTAAGTCAGGGTCCCCCTCTGACATCTGCCCTGCATATGTTCTGAGGGAGATCTTTCTGGCTTGCCCACTGCCCCCTCTTACTTTTATCAATGACTCTCTGGCACAGAGCACTGTTCCAGATCTTCAAAAGTCAGCAACCATAATTCCTCTCCTAAAGAAGCCTGGCGCCAATCTCTCCTCCCTCCCCAACTATCGTCCCATATCCCTTCTTCCGTTCCTGGGCAAAGTCCTGGAATGCCACTTCACCAAAGTTTTTGGTGCATTTGTGGAGGGCAGCGGTAGCTTAGCCCCCTGTCAGGCGGGCTTCTGTCCATCCCACTCCACCGAAAAGGTGGTCCTCTCTGTTATGGACAAGCTCAGAGAGGGGATGGATATTAACTCGCCCCAGGCACTGGTCCTTCTTGATTTGGCCGCCGCCTTTGACGCGGTTGATCATTCCATTCTTCTCACCCGTGTCGAGGCAGCCTGCATCAGGGGACCCGCCCTGGCTTGGCTTACCTCCTTTTTGAGGGATCGAACGCAGGCCGTCCATCTGGCTGACTTTTCCGCACCCTCACACAATGTTCAATGTGGCGTTCCTCAGGGCTCTTGCCTTTCCCCTCTTCTTTTTAGTTTATACATCTTCCCTCTCATTTTAGCTTTACAGCAGATGGAGGTCACGGTATTCAACTATGCCGATGACCTCCAGCTTATTTTTAATCTGCCTCCCTCCCCGGAGTCCATTCACAATTTCCAATCGGTTTTGATTTTCATCAGGGACTGGATGAACTGCAACCACCTTAAGTTAAACCCAGATAAAACCGAACTGGTACTTACAGGTGGCGGCTCCAGTTCCTGGTCCCCATTGTTTTGGCCCCTCTCCTTGGGTACCCCTCCTTCACCTTTTCCTACAGTCAAGACACTAGGGATAACTCTTAATAAACATCTTACCCTCCACTCCCAAATTAGTTCAGTGGTCTCATCTTGTTTTCTGACGCTTCGTACTATCCTTAAGATATCCCGGTTTTTCTCCTTTTCTGCACTTAAATTGATCCTTTTGCCCATGGTCTTATCTCGCCTGGAATATGGCAACATTTTGTACAATGGGTTCCTGCTTATGACCTGCGTCGCCTTCAATTGGTTCAAAACCAAGCTGCCCGTCTTATTTATGGTCGCTCTAAATCCCATCACGTCACTCCCCTACTCAAAGCCTTGCACTGGCTCCCCATCCGGGAACGCGCCCTCTTTAAGATGGGATGTACGACCTTCCATGCTCGTGCCGGAACAGCTCCGGCTTTCATCAATTCCGAAATTGAAGCCTACACTCCTAGTAGAGAGCTGCGATCCTCTACCCAGTCTCTTCTCTCTGTTCCTCGCTTTAGGAAGATAAAATCCGGGGGCGTGAAGTTCTCTGTCCTTGCCCCTACCTTTTGGAACGCCCTCCCGTTCACCATTAGGTCTTCTGCATCCTATGCTGATTTCCGCAAAGCACTGAAGACCCTACTTTTCTCCAAAGCCTTCCCGCTCTAGCGCCCTTCTCTGCCCTCCTGGGTCTGCATCCCTAGCGCCAAGGAACCGCCTGGTAATCGTGCGCTTAATAAATATTTTAACTTCAACTTCAACAAGTGTAAAGCATTTAAAAGTATCAAAATCGCTGAATAAGATGAAAATGCTACACAATACAAATCTAACATCAATTTATAACAAGCATTTGCAATGCAATAGGTCTCGCATTAGGAAAGTTTGAGCTATTGGTCTTGTAAATGACAATTTTTTTATTTATGTGTTGGCTTTGAAAATAGCTAAATTAATAGCTTTGTCATTTACAATGCCAATACTTTTAACTTTTGCAAATGTGACACCTATAGCATTTCTAATGCAATATGTTTTGTATTTACGTGACTTAGATGTATTGTAATTACAAATAACAATAGCTTTTAATTTTTTTAAATAATTAATACTTAAAAAAAAGTTATTGT